>NC_053390.1:547827068-548145402 GCF_905171765.1 Bufo bufo | reverse complement strand
GGAGCAGGTCACCTCCTAACGCATCCCTAATCTGACCCGGACTCCTAGCTGCATGAGCCGACCTTGAAGGTAGGAGGGCTCATGCTCAGGAACCTCGGATCCCTACTCACCCTCCGCCGATCCCTGTACTAGGAGCTGGGTAGACCACCTGTTCCTCCTGGATGCGGAGAAACAGGAGTCTAAGCTTCTCAGCTTCTGAAACACAAGAGAAGCTATATATGCCCAAGTAGCCACACCCACACAGACACACCCAGTGGACACACACTAGGAAGGGAATTAACCCTTCTCACACCAGGGAAGGGAAGACAGCAACTTAAAGGGAAAGTGCACACAACTCAAACCCTGTGCACACCAAACAGGGAATGTGCACACATATAAAGGCAGGTTGCCAGGTGCAACCGCATGCACATAGCAGCAAGCTGCCCAGCACCAGCTCAGGCTGCCAAACTGCAATACAACTACATGTTGCCAGCCAACCATGAGGAGACCACAGAGTGGTGAGTGGGCAGCAGCATGAGGAGACCACAAAGTGGTTCAGTAACAGAGTGGTGAGTTGGCAGCAGCATGAGGAGACCACAGAGTGGTGAGGTCGCGGCAGCATGAGGAGACCACAGAGTTGCCCAAAGACAGAGTGGGGAGGTAGGGGGCTAAAGCCTAGCCAGTACCAGCACAAGATGTTGGGTGGCAATAGGATTACCTGGCAGCAGGTGTGTGGCATCAGGCGGGTGGCAGCATCAGAATAATAGCTGAAGCAGGTAGCCAGAAGAAACAGGTCTCTTTTGACAAGGTTTGGGTGTGGCACCATGGATGATGCGGCCACAAATCAAGTTTGGCTGCCCAGTAGTCCAGAGGATCTTCAATGTGGGGTGGCAGGGGGCAGTCCAAGTATGCATACAGCCTGCTGGTTCAGGTTCTACTCCATGTCTATCTGCTGCTGCTGGTGAGTAGTTTCTTCACTAGGCAGGTGAAGAAAACTGCCCATCAGAGATTCTAAACTTAAGTTATTGCTAATGGAGCTGGTACTACTACTGCCCCCCCCCCACCCCAGCAGCCATGGCAGTGGAACGTGAAAGCAGAGTGCCCCCTGGTCAGACCTGAGGAGGATGGGGATGGGCAATCGCACACATAGGCAGCGGCCAACTGACTACATAGGATGTCTCAATAGTAGTTCAGTTTGTCCTCCCTCTCATAGGGTGTAAAAAAGGCCCCCATTTTGGACCACTAGCGAGGGTCTAACATGGTGGAGAGCCAGTAGTCATCCCTCTGCTGAATGGTGAAAATTCAACTCCTACAACAGCACTAACTAATAGCCCCTAATAAATATGAAAAGTTGCAAATGAAATATAGCTGAAATCTTTATTGATATAAAAATATGTAACATAGGTGAAAACAAGGGGAGAGGGAGGCCTAAAGGATCCCTTCACCTCTAAACGCCTGGTAGTAGAGACCACACAGGAGCAGCTACAAGTCAACCGCCCCCAGCCAGAATCCAGGAAGTGAACGGCGCGCTGGCAGCAGGTAAGTATGAAAATGCAAAGTGGGATAACCCCTTTAAAGTGCCAAGTGCCTTGTAGTAGTAGTTTTTTATTGTCCCCACCTCGGCATCCCAGAGTCACCCTATCACACACCGCACCCCAGCATCCCAGATTCACCCTATCACACACCGCAGGATTGCAGGATATTTGTGTGCATATATGTTACATTTGTCCTATTAGGGTCAAATTTTGTATTCAGTTTGGCTGCACATACATGGTCCTCACACATCGTAGGATTGTAGGATATCTGTGGTCATATATGTAACATTTGTCCTATTATGGTCAAATCTTGTATCCAATTTGGCTGCATATACATATATTGTTTGTCGGCACCATTACCATTTTTCCCTTGGGCTTTTGACTTGTAGCGGCTCCTGTGTGGTCTCTACTACCAGGGGTTTAGGGGTGAAGGGGTTCTTTGGTCCTCCCTCTCCCCTTGTTTTCACCTATGTTACATATTTTTATATCAATAAAGATTTATGCTATATTTTATATGCGACTTTTCATATTTATTAGGGGCTATTAGTTAGTGCTGTTGTAGGAGTTGTACTATATGAGTCTAGGCCCTTTTTTTTTTATAAATTGTTTATTTTATTGATTTTTTTATCAATGAAAAAATAATACAGGTACATTGTTTCATAGCACAATCGTAAGAGGCAATACAGGTACAATACTATGTTGCATAACGTCAGTATCAACAAATGTACTTTAGTATACAAAACATACATTTTGCATCTGAGGCCCATAAATGCACCAAGGGCTGAAACCACAAAAGGACATAAGACAATCACAATGACACGACACATAGGGGAAATTAAAGGAAGGGGGAAAAATAACAGTCTAACTGGTAATCAAAGGTCTTTTATTGTAAGTGATCAAAAGCGTCATCCCATGTTTGCCAGATCTTTGTAAATCTATCGACTGAGTTAGTAATACATGCAGTTAAGTATTCCATTTTTCTAACTTCTCTTACACTATGCATGAGGTCCATTCGGGTAGGTGCGTCTGCCCTCAACCAAAACCTCGCAATTAGGCGTCTGGCCGCCGTTAACACCTGAAGGACTAATAGGAGGAATTGTTTTTTTAATGACATTTTTGGCATATTCAGTAAATAAAAAAAAGGTGTAAAAGGAAAACGAATTGCGAGGAGTTGAAAAAAGACAGACTCCACCATTCTCCAGAAGGGCACAATCACAGGACATTCCCAGAAAATGTGAAGGTGGGTCCCCTCACCTGTCGTACACCTCCAACATCTATCAGAGATATCTTGGCTAAAGTGTTTTAATAGCTGTGGGGTATGATACCAAAACATAAGCACTTTATATGTGTTTTCCCTATATGTGACACATGAGGACGACTTCGCTGCCCGTTCCCATATCTGTTTCCACTCTGCATACGTTATAGGTTGGCCTAGAATTGCTTCCCATTTAGACATGTAGGAGTGAGTGACAGAGGAGGATGATAGGATAAGATAGATGCCTGAGATGAGACCTTTCGTTGTAACAGTCAATTTACAAAGTTTCTCAAACGGCGTGGGGGTTGACACCTTCGTTGAGTGAAAGAGGTCCGAAAAAAAATGGCTAATCTGCACATATTGATACCTACAAGACTCTGGTAATTGATGCAAGGAACGTACCTCGTCAAATGAGAACAAGCCCAGAGTCCTATAGTTTACAACATCCGCAAATCTGAACAACTTCTTGGGAAACCATGCTTTAAGAAAAACTGTGCTCATTCCCAACTTAAATAGTGGGTTATACAGAAAGGAGACCATAGAAGATTTTTCTGATGCAAGTGAAAACAGTCTGTTACACCTCGACCATATGTTACATGTAAAAGACATAGGGCCCAATAGTTCAGGTCTAAGTGAGGGTTGTAGGGAGTACCAAATAAGTGAGTTCGGATGTACAGGGGCTATCCACAACTTCTCTATTTCCATCCATCTGGAGTACGCGTACATATTGGACCAGGCTGGCAGTCTTCTAAGGTGTGTAGCCCAGTAATATTTTTTAATATTTGGAACTGCTAGACCACCTTGAGTTTTGGGTGACATTAAAATTGAGCAAGCTATGCGATGTCTCTTTCCATTCCAGATGAACCTGAATATGGATGATTGAAAATCCCGCAGCTCCTTCTCAGGGACAGGAATTGGGAGAGTCTCAAACAAATACAGTAATTTAGGCAAAACATTCATCTTGACTGATGCTATACGGCCCAAAAGGGAGATGGGAAAAGGCATCCATTTAATCATTAAGGCCTTGAGTTCTCGGAACATAGATGGAAAGTTTTGAGCGTACAACGAGGGATAAGTAGGGGTTAAGTTGACTCCCAAATACCTCAAGGACATTTCCGTCCATTGAAAATTAAAGTTAGATTTTAAGGTGGTCAAAATATCAGGGGCTAGGTTAAGAGGGAGAGCCTCAGTTTTTGTGGTATTAATTTTATAACCAGATAATCTACCATAGGTCTCTAGTAGTTTAAAGAGGTTGGGAAGCGAAATATGCAAGTCAGTTAATGTTAGCAGGATATCATCTGCGAATAGTGAAAGTTTGAATTCTACTGCATTCACTTTAATCCCATGAATATCAGGATGAGACCTAATGGCCGCCGCTAGGGGTTCTATGCATAGAACGAAGAGCAGAGGGGACAGTGGACATCCCTGTCGCGTACCATTTTTTATAGGGAAAGGCAAAGAATGAGCATGTTTCATTTTCACTATCGCTGTAGGTTGGGCATATAGAACATGAAGGGCTGTAAGGAAAGGGCCTTTCAGACCGAAGGCCTCCATGGTAGAGAACATAAAAGGCCACCCTAAGCGATCAAACGCTTTCTCTGCGTCAAGACTTAGCAACAACGCCGAGTCTCTGCGTTTATTTGTGATATCAATTAAGTCAATAGTGCGCCTTGTATTATCTCCGCCCTGTCGGTTTCGAACGAAGCCCACTTGATCTTTATGGATCAGCTGGGGTAGCCAGTCTGAAAGTCGGTTAGCCAGAGTTTTCGTGAAAATTTTCAGATCTGAGTTAAGAAGTGCAATGGGCCTATAATTTCCACATTCTAGGGGATCTTTGCCTGGTTTAGGTATTAAAGTTATATAGGAGTGCGACATTGAAGTGGGTATTGGTGATCCTTGTAGGAAAGAATTAAACAACAGCGTCATATGTGGCAAAAGAATATCAGAAAATGTTGCGTAATAGATGTATGGTAGACCATCTGGCCCAGGGGCTTTATTATTGGGTAGCTGCTTCAGTACTTCCTGCAGTTCCTCCACAGTAATGGGAGCGTTTAATGAGGCAAGAGCTTCTCCTGACAACTGAGGAAGATCACACTTAGAAAGAAAGGAATCTAGGAGGAGTCTACTGCGCCCTGGGTCAGATGGGAGTTGCTGAGGGATAGAGTAAAGTGCCTTATAATAGTCCTGAAATAAGTTGGAAATGACCTCTGGGTCATACACTATTGCCCCATCCCCTCGCCTCATTGCAGTCGGAGTGTTTATAGTGCCAGAGTCCCGAAGCTGTCGAGCCAGGAGGGTATGCGGTTTGTTTCCCCACATATAAAATCTTTGACGCGAATATAGTAATTTTTTCTCAGTTTTATAAAACAATAATTCCTTCAATCTAGCACGCAGGGTTATAATGCGCCTAAGCAAAGGCCGCGAGCAACGGGACTCTAGCATCTTTTCTAAATCCTTCAGCTGTGAGGTGATATTGTGTTGTTGCATAGTACGGTCTTTTTTCAGTCGAGACCCCATCGCTATACATGCGCCTCTAAAGACTGCCTTGTGGGCTTCCCATATCATAGATATAGGGGGTCCTGAGGACTGATTTAAGGTGAAGTATTCTGTAAGGCCCTCACGTAACTCCTGCCTAAGCGGCAACTGGTGTAGGAAGGATTCATTAAGGCGCCAATGACATACTCTAGGGTAGTAACCTGATGTTTTAATGTTAATTGACACCGGAGCATGGTCCGACCAGGAAATTGGTCCTATGTCGGCATCCGCAAGCATCCTTAAGATTGGGATATTACCAAAAAAGTAGTCTATACGGGAATGTGTATTATGTGGATGTGAGAAGAAAGAAAATGTTTTTGCAGTGGGATAGTTAATTCTCCAGAGGTCATATAATTCGAATTTTCTAATAAGACGTCTAAAAAGACGTGAGTTTCGACACTGATCCTTTGTAGGCGGTCTATTCTGAAGGGTTAATCTATCTAGACGCTCGGAGAAGGAGAGATTAAAGTCTCCTCCTACTAGCAATGCAGCTGGGAGCAACTTCGATAGTTTTAAAAACACCTTATTAAGGAAAGGGATTTGGGCAGTATTCGGAGCGTATAAATTGCACAGTACGTGTGGGCTACCATTGAGTGTGGCTTTTAGTATGATATACCTGCCAGCTGGATCAATAATAGCATCTTCCACCTGTAAAGGGCAATCAGCAGACATGAGAATGGCAACACCTGCTCTCTTTCTCCCAGAGGAAGCAGAATATATACGAGGGAATAAATATTGCGCAAACTTGAAAGAGCCCTGGTGATCAAAGTGGGTCTCCTGAAGAAAGACTATGTCAGCTTTCTGAGACTTGCACTCAGTAAGTGCCAGGCGTCTCTTCACATTAGAGTTAAGACCTTTTACATTAAGCGATACATACTTAATCATTTTCAAAGCATGGAATATATGTACTTGCTATGTGGTTGCAATGGATCCTTTTCAAGGACACTGTCATAGATGAAAACACCTTAAGGCATTCAGTCGATTGTGATTTGGAATCTGGAGACCTGAGTATAAAAAACAATAAGAAGAGACACAAAAGGGAAGGGGGGGGAGACACAGGACCATACAAACATAAAGAATACACCATTTAGTATCCGAACATTGGGTGTTGCCACCCAGATACAGATCAGTGAGCAACAACTAGTGATATTACTATCAGCAGACTGCCGTCCCTCCAGCCCAACCAACAGAAGCTGGGGGGGGAGGGCGAAACTACTGGTCTGCTTATTGGAAGCATGACTGGACCGGTACAGGATGGGCCAGGTTTCAAAGCTTATTAGAGCATGAAGTAACCAGAGAATTGAACAATAAACCAATTCTACTAACATAGGACCTTAAACAGAGAACCATAAGGCCGTCGCCTCCTGGCGAATAAGAACAGTAGGAGATACAATTTAAGCTAATGAAGTCCATGCAGCAATCATGGGGGTTCATCGAGTCTAGGCCCTTTTTATCTTTTCTTTATCATAACTGAGGTACGTGTTGGTTCTGAATGGTAAAAATTTGGCTGTCACTACGCAAGCAACTCAGCATGCATTATGCAATTTGTGAAAGTGACTCAGAGGGACTCCCTGCCTCCAACTCCACTGCATACTGCCACGGTGTGTCTGGGTCATCTGCCTCATCTTCCTCATCGCCCTGTAGCTCTTCCCGCTGCTTCTGCTCCTTCTGCTCCTCCTCTCCTGCCACCTGTGCATAAAAACCCACCATTTCTCTAGACATTGCTTGTGCGCAAATGTCCTCTTCCTCCTCCAGTTCAGCCCCCACAGGGCTCATGTGGCTGTGAGATGTAGGTACCATGTCTCCTGTCCCCTGGCCAGCCAGATTTAGCAGCATCTGTTTCAGGACATGAAGCAGTGGAATGATGTTGTTCATCCTGTAGTCCTGATGATTGACAAATAAAGTGGCCTCCTCAAAGAGCCCAAGCAAACGTCAGGTGTCACACATGAGCTGCCACTGGCTGACATCGAAGTTACACTGGCTGACATTTCATTACATTGAAATTGCATATAAAACAGTAAACAATTTGTACTACACTGGGGTACTACAATATTATGTATTATAGATGGTGGGATAGTCAAAGTTTTCATAATTTTACATTGAGGAACATTTTTCTGAAATTATTTGAAATTATTCCACAAGTTTTAAACAGTTTATCGCAGATTGGCTAACTTCTACCCATCTTTGCTTTTGAGAAACTATGCTTCTCTAATATGTTATTTTATACCCAGTACAACTTACCGTATTTTTCGCCCCATAAGACTCACTTTTTCCCCCCAAAGTGGGGGGGAAATGTCAGTGTGTCTTATGGGGCGAATACTATGGAGCGCTTCCATTATGGAAGTGTTTATTAGTACAGGAGGACCGGAAAATGGTGAATGCAGCGCTCCCCTGGCTCTGTAATCACCACTCCCTGGTCTTCCCCGGCTGCTCGCTGTGACTGCACACAGATTGGGGACTTAGGTGTTCTGTGACCGCACTCTGTGTGCATTGGGTCACAGCACAGCTCAAGCCAGGAAGCTGGATCGACACATATGTTACAAGCAGTTTTTGGTGTGAATTTGATGCGGCTATGCCAAAGATCTTAACCTTGCATTGAAAAGGGTAAAATCCACACAAAGAATTGACATGATGGGAATATCAAAATCCACAGAGCAGGTCAATATCCACACAAAACAAAAAAGCAAAGTGTATATGAGATTTGTCTAATCTTGTTTAAAAAAAAACCTGTGTAATCTGCAATAGGTGCACTTAGCCTAAGGCTCTGTTCACATCTGTATCAGAGGCACTTCTAGGAGCCTGGTATTAGCCACACATAAGGGTAAACAGTAACACCAGGCCCTCACATACCACCATAAATAACTAAATCAATATGTCAAACAACATGGTGGGATAACGAAGCAATAAAACATAACTTTTAATAATGTTGTAAAACTATAATCAAATAATAGCCATCGACATCTAAAAATAGTGTGCACACCAAAAGAGTGCATACAAAACAAAATAAGCAATATATACCTGGTCTGTATGACCAAAAACTAGATGTCATGACCAGGGGTGTAGGTAGGGTTGAGCGAACCCGAACTGTAAAGTTCGGGTTCGTACCGAACTTTAGGATTTTTGGAACCTGAACCCGAACATTTCAGTAAAAGTTCGGGTTCGCGTTCGGTGTTCAGTGATTTCTTGGCGCTTTTTGAAAGGCTGCAGAGCAGCCAATCAACAAGCGTTTAACTCTGTGCCCTTAGAAGCCATCACAGCCATGCCTACTAATGGCATGGCTGTGATTGGCCAGTGTAGCATGTGACCCAGCCTCTATATAAGCTGGAGTCACGTAGCGCTGCATGTCACTCTGCTGTGCTTAGTGTAGGGAGAGGATGCTGCTGGTGATTTCAGGGAGAGAATAGGAGAGAATCTTTGCTTAAAACGTGAATCTAACTCAGCGATCTACATACATTGTGTTGTGTGGGTGGAGGGCACAATTTTTTTTATTCTGCCCTGAGCCCAGTGACTGAAAAAAAATAACTTTTATAAATCAGTTAGGAGGGGTCGGCGGTGGCCATTTTATGCAAGCTCAGTGCACCAGCACTGCATCTGGGATTTTTGGGACATTGAAAATCAAATTTTTTTTGGGCAATTTACAACATCTGGATTAGTCAGTGTGCAATTTAAGCTAGAAATACAGCCATCATTTTCTGGGTTTTTAAAAACACACTTTTTGCCAAAAAACACTATTTTCCAGATCTGCAAGTTAAATTCAAGTTTAATATATACAGCTTTGATATTCTGTTACCAAAAAAACACTTTTTTGGCAATATACAACATCTGGATTAGTCAGTGTTAGGGATGAGCGAACCCGAACTGTATCGTTCGGGTTCGTACCGAATTTTGGGGTGTCCGTGACACGGACCCGAACCCGAACATTTTCATAAAAGTCCGGGTTCGAGTTCGGTGTTCGGCGCTTTCTTGGCGCTTTTTGAAAGGCTGCAAAGCAGCCAATCAACAAGCATCATACTACTTGCCCCAAGAGGCCATCACAGCCTTGCCTACTATTGGCATGGCTGTGATTGGCCAGTGCAGCATGTGACCCAGCCTCTATATAAGCTTGGGTCACATAGCGCTGCACGTCACTCTGCTGATACAAGTGTAGGGAGAGGTTGCAGCTGCGACGTTAGGGCGAGATTAGGCAGTGATTAACTCCTCCAAAAGACTTCATTCAGTGATCGATCTACAGCTGTGGATCATTGAACTGCTGCTATTCAATTGCTCAGTGTTTTTAGGGTGCCCAGAGCGTTTTTCAGTCACTTTTTTCTGGGGTGATCAGCGGCCATTTGTGGCTTGCTTGTGCGCCAGCACAAGCTGCCACCAAGTACATTTAACCATCAATAGTGTGGTTATTTTTTGCTATATCCTACATCAGGGTCAAGCTTTCATCAAGTGCATTTAACCATCAATAGTGTGGTTATTTTTTTGCCATATACTACATCAGGGGCAAGCTGACCTTGTCACCCAAGTGCATTTAACCATCAATAGTGTGGTTATTTTTTGCTATATCCTACATCAGGGTCAAGCTTTCATCAAGTGCATTTAACCATCAATAGTGTGGTTATTTTTTGGCCATATACTACATCAGGGGCAAGTTGAGCCTGTCACAAAGTGCATTTAACCATCAATAGTGTGGTTATTTTTTGGCCATATACTACATCTGGGGCAAGTTGAGCCTGTCACCCAGCGCCTAAAAAATAGGCCTCACATTTATATGAATCCAAATCTGTCATTACCGCTTTAGCTGGTCAAGTTATTTAGTGTCCGTCAAAGCACAGTTTTTGTTCTGGGTTGAAAAACAATTCCCAAATTTGCAATTCTCAAAATTAGTGGTTTCTGCTGTATCAGGCCTACTTTAAATCTATCCCTAAAAGGGTATATTAGATTCAAGGTGCTGATAGGGTAATTCTCAAAAACTTAACACACACGCTACAGTGCAGATCCAAGTCTAATTCTGTGATTAAACGTATACCTGTCACCCAGCGCCTAAAAAATAGGCCTCACATTTATATTCATCCAAATCTTTACTGTTTTAGCTGGTCAAGTTATTTTTAGTGACCGTCAAAGCACAGTTTTTGTTCTGGGTTGAAAAACAATTCCCAAATTTGCAATTCTCAAAATTAGTGGTTTCTGCTGTATCAGGCCTACTTTAAATCTATCCCTAAAATGGTATATTAGATTCAAGGTGCTGATAGGGTAATTCTCAAGAACTTCACACACACGCTACAGTGCAGATCCAAGTCTAATTCTGTGATTAAACGTATACCTGTCACCCAGCGCCTAAAAAATAGGCCTCACATTTATATTCATCCAAATCTGTAGTATTTTAGCTGGTCAAGTTATTTTTAGTGACCGTCAAAGCACAGTTTTTGTTCTGGGTTGAAAAACAATTCCCAAATTTGCAATTCTCAAAATTAGTGGTTTCTGCTGTATCAGGCCTACTTTAAATCTATCCCTAAAAGGGTATATTAGATTCAAGGTGCTGATAGGGTAATTCTCAAGAACTTCACACACACGCTACAGTGCAGATCCAAGTCTAATTCTGTCCGTAAACGTATACCTGTCACCCAGCGCCTAAATAATAGGCCTCAAATTTATATTCAGCTAAATCTGTCATTACTGGTGTGCCTGTATTAGTGTAATACGGTACCTAAATAGATAGCCAGATAGTGTTAGGTGTCTGTAAAAAAAGGCCTGAATTTGAATTCAATACATTGGCCCGAATAATATTTTTCTTATTGTGGTGAACGGTAACAATGAGGAAAACATCTAGTAAGGGACGCGGACGCGGACATGGTCGTGGTGGTGTTAGTGGACCCTCTGGTGCTGGGAGAGGACGTGGCCGTTCTGCCACAGCCACACGTCCTAGTGTACCAACTACCTCAGGTCCCAGTAGCCGCCAGAATTTACAGGGATATTTGGTGGGGCCCAATGCCGTTCTAAGGATGGTAAGGCCTGAGCAGCTACAGGCATTAGTCAATTGGGTGGCCGACAGTGCATCCAGCACGTTCACATTATCTCCCACCCAGTCTTCTGCAGAAAGCGCACAGATGGCGCATGAAAACCAAGCCCATCAGTCTGTCACATCACCCCCATGCATATCAGGGAAACTGTCTGAGCCTCAAGTTATGCAGCAGTCTCTTATGCTGTTTGAAGACTCTGCTGGCAGGGTTTCCCAAGGGCATCCACCTAGCCCTTCCCCAGGGGTGGAAGAGAGAGAATGCACTAACGCACAACCACTTATGTTTCCTGATGATGAGGACATGGGAATACCACCTCAGCACGTCTCTGATGATGACGAAACACAGGTGCCAACTGCTGCGTCTTTCTGCAGTGTGCAGACTGAACAGGAGGTCAGGGATCAAGACTGGGTGGAAGACGATTCAGGGGACGATGAGGTTCTAGACCCCACATGGAATGAAGGCCGTGCCACTGACTTTCACAGTTCGGAGGAAGAGGCAGTGGTGAGACCGAGCCAACAGCGTAGCAAAAGACAAAGAGGGAGCAGTGGGCAAAAGCAGAACACCCGCTGCCAAGAGACTCCGCCTGCTACTGACCGCCGCCATCTGGGACCGAGCACGCCAAAGGCAGCTTCAAGGAGTTCCCTGGCATGGCACTTCTTCAAATAATGTGCTGACGACAAGACCAGAGTGGTTTGCACGCTGTGCCATCAGAGCCTGAAGCGAGGCATTAACGTTCTGAACCTTAGCACAACCTGCATGACCAGGCACCTGCATGCAAAGCATGAACTGCAGTGGAGTAAACACCTTAAAAACAAGGAAGTCACTCAGGCTCCCCCTGCTACCTCTTCTGCTGCTGCCGCCGCCTCGGCCTCTTCCTCCGCCTCTGGAGGAACGTTGGCACCTGCCGCCCAGCAAACATGGGATGTACCACCAATACCACCACCTGCGTCACCAAGCATCTCAACCATGTCACACGGCAGCGTTCAGCTCTCGATCTCACAAACATTTGAGAGAAAGCGTAAATTCCCACCTAGCCACCCTCGATCCCTGGCCCTGAATGCCAGCATTTCTAAACTACTGGCCTATGAAATGCTGTCATTTAGGCTGGTGGACACAGACAGCTTCAAACAGCTCATGTAGCTTGCTGTCCCACAGTATGTTGTTCCCAGCCGGCACTACTTCTCCAAGAGAGCCGTGCCTTCCCTGCACAACCAAGTATCCGATAAAATCAAGTGTGCACTGCGCAACGTCATCTGTGGCAAGGTCCACCTAACCACAGATACGTGGACCAGTAAGCACGGCCAGGGACGCTATATCTCCCTAACTGCACACTGGGTAAATGTAGTGGCGGCTGGGCCCCAGGCGGAGAGCTGTTTGGCGCACGTCCTTCCGCCGCCAAGGATCGCAGGGCAACATTCTTTGCCTCCTGTCTCCTCCTCCTCCTACTCAGCTTCCTCCTCCTCTTCTTCCACCTGCTCATCCAGTCAGCCACACACCTTCACCACCAACTTCAGCACAGCCCGGCGTAAACGTCAGCAGGCCGTTCCGAAACTCATGTTTGGGGGACAGGCCCCACACCGCACAGGAGTTGTGGGGGGGGTATAGAACAACAGACCGACGAGTGGTTGCTGCCGGTGAGCCTCAAGCCCGGCCTGGTGGTGTGCGATAATGGGCGAAATCTCGTTGCAGCTCTGGGACTAGCGGGTTTGCCGCACATCCCTTGCCTGGCGCATGTGCTTAATTTGGTGGTGCAGAAGTTCATTCACAACTACCCCGACATGTCAGAGCTGCTGCATAAAGTGCGGGCCGTCTGTTCGCGCTTCCGGCGTTCACATCCTGCCGCAGCTCGCCTGTCTGCGCTACAGCGTAACTTCGGCCTTCCCGCTCACCGCCTCATATGCGACGTGCCCACCAGGTGGAACTCCACCTTGCACATGCTGGACAGACTGTGCGAGCAGCAGCAGGCCATAGTGGAGTTTCAGCTGCAGCACGGGTCAGTCGCACTGCGGAACAGCACCACTTCACCACCAATGACTGGGCCTCCATGCGAGACCTGTGTGCCCTGTTGCGCTGTTTCAAGTACTCCACCAACATGGCCAGTGGCGATGACGCCGTTATCAGCGTTACAATACCACTTCTATGTCTCCTTGAGAAAACACTTAGGGCGATGATGGAAGAGGAGGTGGCCCAGGAGGAGGAGGAGGAAGAGGGGTCATTTTTAGCACTTTCAGGCCAGTCTCTTCGAAGTGACTCAGAGGGAGGTTGTTTGCAACAGCAGAGGCCAGGTACAAATGTGGCCAAACAGGGCCCACTACTGGAGGACGAGGAGGACGAGGATGAGGAGGAGGTGGAGGAGGATGAGGATGAAGCAGGTTCACAGCGGGCTGGCACCCAACGCAGCTCGGGCCCATCACTGGTCCATGGCTGGGGGGAAACGCAGGACGATGACGATACGCCTCCCACAGAGAACAGCTTGTCCTTACCTCTGGGCAGCCTGGCACACATGAGCGACTACATGCTGCAGTGCCTGCGCAACGACAGCAGAGTTGCCCACATTTTAACGTGTGCGGACTACTGGGTTGCCACCCTGCTGGATCTACGGTACAAAGACAATGTGCCCACCTTACTTCATGCACTGGAGCGTGATAGTAAGATGCGCGAGTACAAGCGCACGTTGGTAGACGCGCTACTGAGAGCATTCCCAAATGTTACAGGGGAACAAGTGGAAGCCCAAGGCGAAGGCAGAGGAGGAGCAAGAGGTCGCCAACGCAGCTGTGTCACGGCCAGCTCCTCTGAGGGCAGGGTTAGCATGGCAGAGATGTGGAAAAGTTTTGTCACCACGCCACAGCTAACTGCACCACCACCTGATACGGAACGTGTTAGCAGGAGGCAAGCCAATGTGGACAAGCTGACGTTCATAAAAATGAACCAGGCATGGATCCCACAGGACCTGTCCATCCCTTGTGCAGATTAGACATTAACTACCTCCCCTTAACAATAAAGGGAGTGCAGAATTATTAGGCAAGTTGTATTTTTGAGGATTAATTTTATTATTGAACAACAACCATGTTCTCAATGAACCCAAAAAACTCATTAATATCAAAGCTGAATATTTTTGGAAGTAGTTTTTAGTTTGTTTTTAGTTTTAGCTATTTTAGGGGGATATCTGTGTGTGCAGGTGACTATTACTGTGCATAATCATTAGGCAACTTAACAAAAAACAAATATATACCCATTTCAATTATTTATTTTTACCAGTGAAACCAATATAACATCTCAACATTCACAAATATACATTTCTGACATTCAAAAACAAAACAAAAACAAATCAATGACCAATATAGCCACCTTTCTTTGCAAGGACACTCAAAAGCCTGCCATCCATGGATTCTGTCAGTGTTTTGATCTGTTCACCATCAACATTGCGTGCAGCAGCAACCACAGCCTCCCAGACACTGTTCAGAGAGGTGTACTGTTTTCCCTCCTTGTAAATCTCACATTTGATGATGGACCACAGGTTCTCAATGGGGTTCAGATCAGGTGAACAAGGAGGCCATGTCATTAGATTTTCTTCTTTTATACCCTTTCTTGCCAGCCACGCTGTGGAGTACTTGGACGCGTGTGATGGAGCATTGTCCTGCATGAAAATCATGTTTTTCTTGAAGGATGCAGACTTCTTCCTGTACCACTGCTTGAAGAAGGTGTCTTCCAGAAACTGGCAGTAGGACTGGGAGTTGAGCTTGACTCCATCCTCAACCCGAAAAGGCCCCACAAGCTCATCTTTGATGATACCAGCCCAAACCAGTACTCCACCTCCACCTTGCTGGCGTCTGAGTCGGACTGGAGCTCTCTGTCCTTTACCAATCCAGCCACGGGCCCATCCATCTGGCCCATCAAGACTCACTCTCATTTCATCAGTCCATAAAACCTTAGAAAAATCAGTCTTGAGATATTTCTTGGCCCAGTCTTGACGTTTCAGCTTGTGTGTCTTGTTCAGTGGTGGTCGTCTTTCAGCCTTTCTTACCTTGGCCATGTCTCTGAGTATTGCACACCTTGTGCTTTTGGGCACTCCAGTGATGTTGCAGCTCGGAAATATGGCCAAACTGGTGGCAAGTGGCATCTTGGCAGCTGCACGCTTGACTTTTCTCAGTTCATGGGCAGTTATTTTGCGCCTTGGTTTTTCCACACGCTTCTTGCGACCCTGTTGACTATTTTGAATGAAACGCTTGATTGTTCGATGATCACGCTTCAGAAGCTTTGCAATTTTAAGAGTGCTGCATCCCTCTGCAAGATATCTCACTATTTTTGACTTTTCTGAGCCTGTCAAGTCCTTCTTTTGACCCATTTTGCCAAAGGAAAGGAAGTTGCCTAATAATTATGCACACCTAATATAGGGTGTTGATGTCATTAGACCACACCCCTTCTCATTACAGAGATGCACATCACATAATATGCTTAATTGGTAGTAGGCTTTCGAGCCTATACAGCTTGGAGTAAGACAACATGCATAAAGAGGATGATGTGGTCAAAATACTCATTTGCCTAATAATTCTGCACGCAGTGTATATTATTGTACTCCAGGGCACTTCCTCATTCAATCCTATTTTTATTTTCATTTTACCATTATATTGCGGGGCAACCCAAAGTTGAATGAACCTCTCCTCTGTCTGGGTGCCGGGGCCTAAAAATATCTGACAGTAGCCTGTTCCAGTGGTGGGTGACATGAAGCCTGATTCTCTGCTATGACATGAAGACTGATTCTCTGCTGACATGAAGCCTGAATCTCTGTTATGGGACCTCTCTCCTCTGCCTGGGTGCCTGGGCCTAAATATGTGACAGTGGCCTGTTCCAGTGGTGGGTGACGTGAAGCCTGATTCTCTGCTATGACATGAAGACTGATTCTCTGCTGACATGAAGCCTGAATCTCTGTTATGGGACCTCTCTCCTCTGTCTGGGTGCCGGGGCCTAAAAATATCTGACAGTGGCCTGTTCCAGTGGTGGGTGACGTGAAGCCTGATTCTCTGCTATGACATGAAGACTGATTCTTTGCTGACATGAAGCCAGATTCTCTGTTACGGGACCTCTCTCCTCTGCCTGGGTGCCTGGGCCTAAATATCTGACAATGGACTGTTCCAGTGTTGGGTGACGTAAAGCATGATTCTCTGCTATGACATGCAGACTGATTCTCTGCTGACATGAAGCCTGAATCTCTGTTATGGGACCTCTCTCCTCTGTCTGGGTGCCGGGGCCTAAAAATATCTGACAGTGGCCTGTTCCAGTGGTGGGTGACGTGAAGCCTGATTCTCTGCTATGACATGAAGACTGATTCTCTGCTGACATGAAGCCAGATTCTCTGTTACAGGACCTCTCTCCTCTGCCTGGGTGCCTGGGCCTAAATATCTGACAATGGACTGTTCCAGTGTTGGGTGACGTAAAGCATGATTCTCTGCTAGGACATGCAGACTGATTCTCTGCTGACATGAAGCCTGAATCTCTGTTATGGGACCTCTCTCCTCTGTCTGGGTGCCGGGGCCTAAAAATATCTGACAGTGGCCTGTTCCAGTGGTGGGTGACGTGAAGCCTGATTCTCTGCTATGACATGAAGACTGATTCTTTGCTGACATGAAGCCAGATTCTCTGTTACGGGACCTCTCTCCTCTGCCTGGGTGCCTGGGCCTAAATATGTGACAGTGGCCTGTTCCAGTGGTGGGTGACGTGAAGCCTGATTCTCTGCTATGACATGAAGACTGATTCTCTGCTGACATGAAGCCTGAATCTCTGTTATGGGACCTCTCTCCTCTGTCTGGGTGCCGGGGCCTAAAAATATCTGACAGTGGCCTGTTCCAGTGGTGGGTGACGTGAAGCCTGATTCTCTGCTATGACATGAAGACTGATTCTTTGCTGACATGAAGCCAGATTCTCTGTTACGGGACCTCTCTCCTCTGCCTGGGTGCCTGGGCCTAAATATCTGACAATGGACTGTTCCAGTGTTGGGTGACGTAAAGCATGATTCTCTGCTATGACATGCAGACTGATTCTCTGCTGACATGAAGCCTGAATCTCTGTTATGGGACCTCTCTCCTCTGTCTGGGTGCCGGGGCCTAAAAATATCTGACAGTGGCCTGTTCCAGTGGTGGGTGACGTGAAGCCTGATTCTCTGCTGACATGAAGCCAGATTCTCTGTTACAGGACCTCTCTCCTCTGCCTGGGTGCCTGGGCCTAAATATCTGACAATGGACTGTTCCAATGTTGGGTGACGTAAAGCATGATTCTCTGCTAGGACATGCAGACTGATTCTCTGCTGACATGAAGCCTGAATCTCTGTTATGGGACCTCTCTCCTCTGTCTGGGTGCCGGGGCCTAAAAATATCTGACAGTGGCCTGTTCCAGTGGTGGGTGACGTGAAGCCTGATTCTCTGCTATGACATGAAGACTGATTCTCTGCTGACATGAAGCCAGATTCTCTGTTACGGGACCTCTCTCCTCTGCCTGGGTGCCGGGGCCTAAATATATGACAATGGACTGTTACAGTGGTGGGTGACGTGAAGCCAGATTCTCTGCTATGGCATGAAGAGACTGATTCTCTAATGACGTGAAGCCAGATTCTCTGCTATGGGACCTCTCTCCAATTGATATTGGTTAATTTTTATTTATTTTATTTTTATTTTAATTCATTTCCCTATCCACATTTGTTTGCAGGGGATTTACCTACATGTTGCTGCCTTTTGCAGCCCTCTAGCTTTTTCCTGGGCTGTTTTACAGCCTTTTTAGTGCCGAAAACTTCTCGAACCCGAACATCCAGGTGTTCACTCAACTCTAGTCAGTGTGCAATTTAAGCAAGAAATACAGCCATCATTTTCTGGGTTTTTAAAAACACACTTTTTTGCCAGATTCCACTATTTCTCAGGCCTTGCAGCATCAGCACGTGTGAAATTCCAGGGTTTAATACTGCTGTCAAATTCAGTTATTAAACATACACCCGTTTGGGCAAAAAAAATTTAGTTGGCAGCCTTTGCTGCAGATGTCATTGTGAGATACCGCCTTTACATACTGTCTTTCTATTCAGTTATTTGAAATAAAGCCATTTTGGGCACAATTCTTTGATAGCGTCCTAGTGTGGATCAGTGCGTGTGAAATACACCCTTTAAATACAGCGCTTCTATTCAGGTATTTGAAATACAGCCATTTTGGGCAAACAAATTTAATTGCGGCCTAGTGTGGATCAGGGCGTGTGAGATACACCCTGTATATACAGGGGTTCTATTCAGGTATTTGAAATACAGCCATTTTGGGCAAACAAAATTTAAAAAAGGCCTAGTCTTGTTCAGGGCGTGCTAGATACACCCTTTAAATACAGGGGTTTGATTATTTTATTAATAAAAATACCTTTTTTTGTGCAAAATACACAATTTTTCAGGCCTTGCAGCATCTTGACGTTTGAAATTCCAGGGTTATATACTGCTGCCATATTCAGTTATTAAACAAACACCCGTTTGGGCATATGTAATTGTGAAATATACCCTTTATATATTTGGGTTCTATTCAGATATTTGAACTACCGCCATTTGGTGCACAAATCTTTAATTGAGGCCTAGTCTGGTTCCGGGCCGTGTGAGATACACCCTTTAAATACAGGGCTTCTATTCAGATATTTGAAATACAGACATTTGGGGCAAACAAAGTTCATTGAGGCCTAGTGTGGGTCAGGCCGTGTGAGATACACCCTGTATATACAGGGCTTATATTCTTATATTAATAAAACACCCTTTTTGGGGCAAAATACACAATTTTTCAGGCCTTGCAGCATCAAGACATTTGAAATTCCAGGGTTATATACTGCTGCCATATTCAGTTATTAAACAAACACCTGTTTGGGCAAAAAAAAATTATTTGGCAGCCTTTGCTGCATATGTCATTGTGAGATACACCCTTTAAATACAGGGCTTCTATTCAGGTATTTGAAATACAGCCATTTTGGGCAAATACATTTAATTGAGACCTAGTCTAGTTCAGGCCGTGTGAGATACACCCTTTAAATACAGGGGTTTGATTCAGGTATTTGAAATGCAGCCATTTTGGGCAAACTAATTTAATTAAGGCCTAGTCTGGTTCAGGCCGTGTGAGATACACCCTTTAAATACAGGGGTTTGATTCAGGTATTTGAAATACAGCCATTTTGGGCAAACAAATTTAATTGAGGCCTAGTCTGGTTCAGGCCGTGTGAGATACACCCTTTAAATACAGGGGTTTGATTCAGGTATTTGAAATACAGCCATTTTGGGCAAACAAATTTAATTGAGGCCTAGTCTGGTTCAGGCCGTGTGAGATACACCCTTTAAATACAGGGCTTCTATTTAGGTATTTGAAATACAGCCATTTTGGGCAAACAAATTTAATTGAGGCCTAGTCTGGTTCAGGGTGTGTGAGATACACCCTGTACATACTGTCGTTCTATTCTACTATTAATTAAACACCCATTTAGGGCAAGATCCTAAATTCGAGAAATATGAGGAGAGCGTCAAATAAGGGACATGGCCCAGGTCGTGGTGCTGCTGGTGGAGCTCCTGTTGCAGGGAGAGGACGTGGTCGATCTGTGCCAGCTACACGCACAAGTGAAAACCCTTCCTCAGGTGCGAGTAGGCGACAGAACCTGCAACCGTATTTGGTCAGGCCTAATGCGGCTCTACGAATGGTGAGGCCTGAACAAGTACAGGCGATAGTAGATTGGGTTGCTGACAGTGGATCCAGTTCCTTCACATTGTCTCCCACCTAGTCTCCTGCTGAAAGACCACAGTTGGCAACTGCAGCCGATGTCCATCAGTCTTTCACCTAACTCCCTTGCAAATCAGCCAAGCAGTCTGAGCCCCAAGTCATGCAGCAGTCTCTTCTGCTTTTTGATGACTCTGTTAGCAGGGTTTCCCAGGGCCATCCACCTAGCCCTGCCCCAGAAGTGGAAGAGATTGAGTGCACCGATGCCCAGCCACTTATCTTTCAAGATGAGTACATGGGAGGACCATCGCAGCACGTCTCGGATGATGACGAAACACAGGTGCCAACTGCTGGGGCTTTCAAAAGTGTGCAGAACAACAAGGAAGGTAGGGGTGAAGACTGGGTGGAAGATGATGTGGAGGACGATGAGGTCCTCGACCCCACATAGAATCAAGGTCATGCGAGTGACCTATATAGTTCAGAGGAAGAGGCGGTGGTCGCACAGAGCCACCAGCACAGCAGAAGAGGGAGCAGGGTGCAAAAGCGGAGCGGCCGTCCTCTAGACAGTACGCCTGCTACTGCCCACCGCAGCAAGGGACCGAGCACACCAAAGCCAGCTCCAAGTAGTTCCCTGGCGTGGCAGTTCTTCAGACAATGTGCTGACGACAAGACACGAGTGGTTTGCACGCTGTGCAATCAGAGCCTGAAGCGAGGCATAAACGTTCTCAACCTGAGCACAACCTGCATGACCAGGCATTTAAGTGCTAAGCACGAGCTGCAGTGGAGTAGACACCTCAAAAACCAAGAAAGGTCTCTGGCTCCTCCTGCTTCCTCTTCTGCTGCAGTCTCGGCCTCTTCATCCACCTCTGGAGTGACAGTGCCACCTGCCACCCCGCAAACAGAGGATCTTCCAGCAACACCACAACTAGAGATGGCCTTGCGATTCGCCCGGCGGTTGTTTCACTGCAAACTTTGCGTGTTCGCGATTCGCCGAACATGCGAACATATGGAGAAATTTGCGCCCGCCATATTCTTTTACATTGTGAAGAACTTTGACCCATGACACATCCATCAGGTGGTACAGGACAGCCAATTGAGACCTTTCAGCACATGGACATAGCCCATACCTTATAAATAAACCTGATCTGGCCGCCATTTTACATTCAGTGTTTTGCCAGTGTAGGGAGAGGTTGCTGTGTGGAGCAGGGACAGGCTGTTAGGGACACCAAACGCTAGCTAATAGGGCCACAAAAGTCATTTTAAGGACTAGTATAGGTGTGCTATCTATATGTGTGATACACAGAGGGGTGCGATATACTTATAATATACTTTTATAATGAGTCAAAAACACATAGATATATATAGTGATCACCTGGAAGTTAGGGGCTAGGGGCTAACTAGGGCTATTTTTATATAGGGTAAGGTTTCGGACGGGGTCGCTCTTATCAGGGCAGGTGGTCTGTGGTTAGGCTATCAGGGCCAGAATAGCACCCCCCTGTAGGGCAATATCAGGGACAGTTCTTTGCCCACCCTGTCCTTAAATACCACATCATCATCTAGCCCAGGGATGGATGTTTTTTTGCTTTCCCTCCTGGATTCATCGATGTGCACTGGAACCCCCGGATTGTGGTAGGACATATGGTTTCTGATTTGGTGCCGCCGAGCACTTGTTATTGCCTACCACATCTATGCTTTTTGGTTAACTTTTATCATTTCATTTATTTTCATTTTGAGGGATATCTTTTCCATTCACACGTCCGCAAAATGGGTCCGCATCCGTTCCGCAATTTTGCAGAACGGGTGCAGACCCATTCATTTTCAATTGGGCCGGAATGTGCTGTCCGCATCCGCGGATCCGCACTTCCGCATCTGTGCTTCCATTTTCGCCAAAAAATAGAACATGTCCTATTCTTGTCCGCAATTGCAGACAAGATTAAGCATTTTCTATTATAGTGCCGGCGATGTGCGGTCCACAAATTGCGGAATGCACATTGCCGGTGTCCGTGTGAATGGACCCTCATAGTAAAATTATTAAAGGTTACGTGTTATCTTTATGTATATTCTAATGGATTGCCTTCCTTGTACAATATTATAATATACTTTCTATGTTAGAAAGTATATTATAGTGCATTTGTATTCTGCGGCAGTTGTGTGCGGTTCTGCTGCGATACTGCAGATATATAGAGGGACAAGCGTTATTGGAACAAATTATTTCTACTGGTGTGATATACCAGTCGTCCCCCCAAAAAAACTGATTAAAGCGGGGTGTTATATACCAATATACTTTCTTTATAGTGCATTTGCGCATGCGCGTACATGAAAATTATATTGCCGATATTTCGCATTGAAAACAAAAATTAATGGAGATCGCAAATTTGAATAATACATCTGGTATGTCACTGTCCATGTTCTGGGACTATTTGTGCACTTCTAGTAATTATTTCTTGGCTGCAAATATGAGCTGAAGGTTTTTCAGGTTCGCCTGCCATTAAAATGAATGGGACCTGCGCGAACTTGCGGTTCGCGAACATTTGATCGCGTTCGCGAACCGCCCCGGCAGATGTTCGTCCATCACTAACCACCACCTGGGTCAGCAAGCATCTCCACAATGTCCCACGGAAGCGTTCAGCTCTCCATCTCCCTAACGTTGGAGAGGAAGAGGAAGTACCCCCCTACCCACCCGCGATCACTAGCACTGAATGCCAGCATTTCAAAATTACTGGCCTTTGAAATGCTGTCATTCCGTCTGGTGGAGACGGATAGTTAAAAGGCCTTATAGCGGTGGCTGTCCCACAGTACGTCGTGCCCAGCCGCCAATACTTTTCCAGGCGAGCCATCCCTTCCCTGCACAACCAAGTGGGGGACAAAATCAGGTGTGCACTGCGAAACGACATCTGTGGCAAGGTGCACCTCACTACGGATACGTGGACTTGTAAGCACGGTCAGAGACGTTATATCTCCATAACAGCACACTGGGTAAATGCAGTGGCGGCTGAGCCTGAGGCGGATAGCAGTTTGGCGCATGTCCTTCCACCACCGAGCATTGCAGGACACTTCAGTTTGCCTCCTGTTGCTTCCTCCTCCTACTCCGCTTCCTCATTCTCTACCGGCTCATCATCCGATCAGCGTAACACCTTCAGCACCAACTTAAGCACAGCCAGGGGTAAACAACAGCAGGCTGTTTTAAAACTTATCTGTTTGGGGGACAAACCCCACACCGCGCAGGAACTGTGGACGGGCCTTGAACAACAGACCGATGAGTGGTTTGTGCCAGTAAACCTCAAGCCCGGCCTGGTGGTGTGCGATAATGGGCGAAATCTCGTAGCAGCTCTGGGACTAGCCAGTTTAACGCACGTCCCTTGCCTGGCGCATGTGCTGAATTTAGTGGTGCAGAGATTCCTTAAAAATTACCCCGATATGTCAGAGCTGCTGCATAAAGTGCTGGCCATCTGTGCTCGCTTTCGGCGTTCTAACCCTGCTGCTGCTTGCCTGTCAGCGCTGCAGCGTAACTTGGGCCTTCCCGCTCACCGCCTCATATGCGACGTGCCCACAAGGTGTAACTCCATCTTGCACATGCTGGCCAGACTGTGCGAGCAGCAGCAGGCGATAGTGGAGTTTCAGCTGCAGAACGCTCGGGTGAGTCGCTCGGCGGAACAGCACCACTTCACCACCAATGACTAGGCCTTCATGCGAGACCTGTGTTCCTTGTTGCGCTGTTTCGAGTACTCCACCAACATGGCCACTTGCAATAGGTAATTTGCATATTTTTAAAACTTCATTTTAGGTACTTTGGAGGCTCTGAAAAACTAAACATGGGTACCATCAGTGTTATGGATCTGCCTCCCACAGAGCTATATCATCAGTTTAAAACATGTTATGTAGGTGACAGACTCCCTTTAAGCACTGAATGTAAGGATGTGGTGCGCATTAATTACTGAAGAATTTAGTAAATTTTATTCCCTGTCACCTATGCAGAGCAGGGTTTTTTTTCACGTCTAAAATTGTATAATGTCAACCCAAGAATGAAATTTATTATCACACCCAAAAATTGGTGAATTTCACCAGAAAATGTAACTGACAATTTTTTTTTAACCTGTCTACTAGGTATAGCAGTGGTACTTCACACCCAAAAATTGGTGAATTTCACCAGAAGATGTAACTGACAATTATTTTTTTTTAAACCTGTCTACTAGGTATAGTAGTGGTACTTCACACCCAAAAATTGGTGAATTTCACCAGAAGATGTAACTGACAATTATTTTTTTTTAAACCTGTCTACTAGGTATAGTAGTGGTACATCAAAATAGCCATTCTATTGCAAGTGCCCAGGGGCGGAGAGTGTGCTGCAAGTGCCCAGTGCTCCCCGCCTTACTTGCTCCTGACTCCTCCCCTCTGTATCGTCCGGCCAGCCCTGTATCCTTGCGGCGTCATTCTCATCTCCATTCATACCATTCATAATCTAGTGCCTGTTCACTTCACCGCCGGGTCCGGGCATGCGCAGTACATTGCCCACTGTGGGCAGAGGCATACTGATAAGCCGTGCGCATGCGCCAGTTACGTACACCGGTTGTAAAGCGCACAGGCTCTGGATTATGAATGGAGACGAAAATGACCCAGCAAGGATACAGGGCTGGCTGGACGATACAGAGGGGAGGAGTCAGGAGCAAGTAAGGCGGAGAGCACTGGGCACTTGCAGCACACTCTCCGCCCCTGGGCACTTGCGATAGGTAATTTGCATATTTTTAAAACTTCATTTTAGGTACTTTGGAGGCTCTGGAAAAACTAAACATGGGTACCATCAGTGTTATGGATCTGCCTCCCACAGAGCTATATCATCAGTTTAAAACATGTTATGTAGGTGACAGACTCCCTTTAAACTTTAAAAAGTTGTCACACTTTTATGCTTTAATAATTTCTCCCATAATTCAACTCTATAATTTGAAATTTGAAAAAATTAATCCTCCCTTGGATGTGGTCTCTCTTTCTCACGCACCCTCTCCGGCATAGAACCCTGATTCCCTGCCACCCGTGATCACCATGGTAGGCGCAGAAAAGAACATCGAAAGTTAATAGAGCAGATATCCAATTGGATCGTGAACATCACGGGGACGTGCGACATGGTGGGGCAGTAAGTTTGCACATGCCTACACTAACTGACTGACAGGGGTCAGCCCCTGCAACTTCTGGGTCTCCAAATTGGGCACATGGCCTGAGCTTGCCCTTTACCCCTTGGAGGTGCTGGCCTGCTCTGCAGCCAGTGTATTGTCTGAACGTGTGTTTAGCACGACTGCAGGGGGTTATCAAAGGTTATATTTCCCAATGTTTTGGGGTGTACCCTATTTAAAAAAAGAAAATTTAAAACCAAAAAGCAGTGTAGGCTACCTCCTCCTCCACCGCCGCTTCCACCTACACCACCACATCCACCGCCTCCTCAACCTCCTACTCCATATGGACCTCGTCCTCCTAGATCAAGATTATTATTTTTTATTTTTACGTATTTTATGTTATTTAAAGTCATTTCCCTATCCACATTTGTTTGCAGAGCACTTGCCATGCTCTTAACCACATTTTGATGCCATTTGCAGCCCTCTAGCCATTTCAAGGCCTTTTTACAGCCATTTTAGTGCTCAAAAGTTCGGGTCCCCATTGACTTCAATGGGGTTCGGGTTCAGGGTCAAGTTCGGGTCCCGAACTCAAACTTTTTTCCAAAGTTCGGCCGAACCCGTCGAACCCGAACATCCAGGTGTCCGCTTAACTCTACTCATAGGCCCTGGTGCAAGAGTTCAGCTTCGTTCTTTGAGGAAAGTGGCAAGTGGGCACCTAGCCTTTCTGCTGCCTGAGGGAAAAATTTAAACGGCATCCTCCAAGCCAAATTCTCAACTAACCCCTTCCCTCCAGCCCTACTGTTAGAGACATACTTGGAAAACATTATATACAGCGCTACAAAATATACAGGGTAATACAGTTCCACATACCTCTTACATCCAGTGATGTCTCTTTTGATGTAGATATTCTCTTTCCTCATCTTCTCCATTCAGACCAGACCGCCATGATGACTTCTTTCAGCCATCTTGTCTCTGCACAGTTTGACAGACATCTTAGTTTCCTATTTTTCCATCATCCCCCCACCTATGGCTACTGGAACATGATAGGGGGGGGCCCTATGGCTACTGGCACATGATAGGGGGGCCTATGGCTACTGGCACATGATGGGGGGGCCCTATGGCTACTGGAACATGATGGGGGGGCCCTATGGCTACTGGCACATGATAGGGGGGGCCTATGGCTACTGGCATATGTTGATGGGGGGGCTCTGGCTACTGGCACATGATATAGGGGGGGCTCTGGCTACTGGCACATGGTATAGGGGGGCTCTGGCTACTGGCACATGATATAGGGGGGCTCTGGCTACTGGCACATGATATAGGGGGGCTCTGGCTACTGGCACATGATATGGGGGGGGCTCTTGTTACTGACACATGATGGTGGGGGGGCTCTTATTACTGGCACATGATTGGGGGCATCTATGAGGGCACATTTTACTGGCACATTATTGGGGGACATCTATGGGGCACTTCTTACTGGCACATTGGGGGCACTTCTTACTTGCACATTATTAGTGGGCACTATAGGGGCATCTACTAAGGCCACAAAGAATGGCTATTTTAGATGGGGGCTCTGTATAGGGGCATTTTATACTGGCACACATTATGGTGGGTACTATGGGGAAGGTGGGAGAGGAGTACTATGGGGTCATCTACGGGGGCACTGAGAAGGGGTATTTTATGCTTACAAATTATGGGGGACACTGAGGGCATCTACTGGGGCACTATATATGGGGCATTTTATACTGGTACATTATGGGGGGCACTAGGAGGGAGGGGAGAGAGGAGCACTATGGGGGCATTTACTGGGGGCACTATATAGGGGTATTTTATACTGGCACATTTTGGGGGCACTATGGGGACATTAGCTCAATTGGGGGCATAACAAGGGGGTATTTTTTGCACTGTCACATTATGAGGAGAATTATTTCTACTGGGGGGGCATTATGGTGGCTTTATAACTCCCCCATGGTATGAGCCCCCTAGTAGCAGCACCAGCCTCTCCCTGCTCTGCTATCCCTCTTCCCATTCTCCAAATCCTTATTATGAAATCTTTCTCATTAGGATAAAACACATCAGCTCCACCGAGCCCCCGGCCAAAGTGTTGAAGTGGTGTCCGAGATCCCCAAGGGTCAAGCCAAGTAATTGTAAGTTTTCATATGAAATATGTTTATGTTATACACATATAGCATACACTGTGCCCCACAATATACAGTTTCTTCTGTAAAAGCCATCAAGTGTCATGGGGGGCTTGTTTCTTTAGCTATGGCTTAAGTTATGGTAGTTATTCTCCACCATTCTTAATAGGGGGCTTTATTGCAACATATAACTCTCTTTTAATTTAAATGCTGAGAAACAGGTGGAACAAATGTGATGTCATGATATGGGCAGATCATCTGATAAGGGGGGGCAGCAATTTTTATCTTGCCTAGGGCGGCAAAAATCCTTGCACCGGCCCTGAGTCCCACCAATAGAAATAATTATCTGCCAGAGTGCATAGTGTTAACACTGCCCCAATAGTAATAATGCCCCCATTGTGCCTATACTAGTAATCATGTTCCCCATAGTCCCCCAGTAGTAGTAATAATTCTCCTTATAATGCCACCTAATGTGTGCCAGTACAAAAATACCCTGTAATAATGTGTGCCAATACAAAAAATACCCCTTATAATATGTGCCAGTAAAAAAATACCCCATTATAATATGCACCAGTACAAAAAAAAACTTCCTTATGATGTGCGCAGTACAACAAATACCCCCTTACATACCCCCTTTACCTTTCACATCAGACCTCAAATCAGACCCTCATATCAGACCTCCAATCAGAACCCCATATCAGATCTCAAATCAGACCGCCATATCAGATCTTCAGATCAGACACTCATATAAGATCAGACACCCATATCAGATCCTAAACTCAGCCTCTATATCACACCTTAGAAAAGACCCCTATATCAGATCTAAAATTCAAACCCCATATCAGACCTCAAATCAGCCCCCCATATCAGACCTAAAAGCAGAACCCCATATCAGACCCCCATATCAAATCTCATATGAGACCCCCATCAGATTATACCCCCCTTAGACCTCCATGTCAGACTCCCATATCAGACCCCCTTTAAACCTCCATGTCAGACCCCCCATTCTAGACTTAAGATTAGACCCCCTTTAGACCTTCATATCAGACCCCCATTTCATACCTCAGATCAGACCCCCTTTAGACCTTCATATCAGACCCCCTTTAGACCTCCATGTTAGACACCCATCAGACCTCAGATCAGACCCAAAATAAATAAATTCACTTACCTCTCCTGCTCCGCCGCCAGTGTCCAGGTCCGGCAGTCTCTCCTGTAGTCACACTCCCTGATTTACTCTGGGCCCGCACTGCACTGTTACCTGACTGTGTACAACATCAGGTCATAGTGCACACACTACGTCCTAATGCTGTATGCAGTCAGGTCACAGTACAGCGTGGTCTGGAGAAGACCAGGAAGTGCTAGCATTAGTATTTGCTTTATAAGACGCACTGCATCTTATAAAGTGAAAAATACAGTAATTGGTGGTGCGCCACTGGCAAGTGGCCCGGTCGCAATTGTGACCACAGCGACCCCTATAGCTATGTACATTGTGTGTCAGGCTACAAGAACAATCAGTGTAGCTAAATCATCCAATATTCATGGTTTTAAGATTACCATGTGCAGGGCATATGATGCTCACCCTAGAATGCCCTATCAAGGCTAGTTTACCATAAATGCCCTCCTAATACAGAGTTATTGTCCTGAAAAAGGAGGCCCTGGACATCCATATCTGGGGAAGAGAAGATAAATATCCTGTTCACAAGATGAAGGCATAAACAAGTCTTAACAGGTTCAACAGGTTCTGCGTTGAATCAAATGTGATATCCAGGGTTTCCTTATGGTCCCCAATGCCAGCAAATACTATATTGAAGAAATAACAGTACCATACAGATAGTCTCCCCAGAGTAATAGTTCTTCCCACAAATCCCACTGAGTAATAATTCCCTTCCAAAGTGCCTCTATTAGTAGGAGTGGCCTCCATATTGTGGCCACTAATAATAATGCCCCCCCCCCCCACAGTACCCCCATCAGTAGTAAAAATGCACCCATAGCCATATTCATGCCCCAGTAGTGATAAACCCCACTACAGTGACCCCAGTAGTGCCCCCGTAGTTAAATGTTTCCCATTAGTGCCCTCAGTAGTTCTTATTTCTCCAAGTAGTGCCCCAGTAGTTCTAATTTACCCCAGTAGTGCCCCCAGTAGTTCCTATTGCCCAAGTAGTGCCCCCAGCAGTTCTTATTGCTTCACTTTGCCCTCAGCAGTAGTGACAACTCAAGATACAGAAAAAATCAAAATACTCATCTGACTCAGACTGTCTGAGATGCAGGCCACCCGGTGAGGGTGGTCGCATTGTCATCATCCCACCGCCTGTGTCCTGACTTAGGCAGTTGCGAGGACATCATTGCGCTACCTAAGACTCAGCACAGGTGGTCATAATGTTTGCCCAAAAATATTGGTGGGCATTTTGGGCGGACATGGGACCCTCTGGAGCCTTGAGCCCTGGATGGCCAGCAACAGCGCTCCTATTATATTCCACCATTGGTCACTGCATACCACTAAGACTGTGATTGGCTTCAGTGCTCATGTGGATATATGGAACATCTGCGCTGAAGCAAAATAAAGAAAGATGGGCAGGGACCACCACAGCGCTGGAGCTGAAGTGATGGGGTATTTATCAAGCAAGTTATGCTACAGTTATGCTACGTTTTAAAACGCCTGTAACATATTGAGGCCTCATTCACACAACAGTGTGCATTTTGCCACATAATGTTCATGCTCAAGGGATGGGGGGGGGTTCATTCAAAAGTTTGCAATGGAACCCAGCTTTTGCTAGTTATGCCCTTAGGTTTCACAGTAGCCACAGAAGCAGATGCAAAAGCCTGACATTTTTTGTTTTCAGCATTGCTGTGTAAACTGGGAAAGTCTCAAAAAGTGCATGTAGACCATATAGACGATACAGGAAAGATGTGTGTGCCTTCAATATGACCCCACCTTCCCAGGAGTATTTGAATAAATACCTAAAACATTTAAAAATATTATTTGGCAGTATCAAAATGTGCCTCCTTAATTTACTTGATTATTATTTTTATGCTTTAAGATAACAGTTGTTTGAAAGAAATTATCAAGATTTAGGCACAAATCACACCTGACATCATAGCCAGTGCCTTCTTCAATATTATTGAGCTCTGTGGGCAGACATAAAAGTACGTGAGAACATTCACAAATTATGTCCATCTTTATTGAGCATCACTCATATTTAATTACACATAATTAATCTCCAGCAGATGGGCACTAGAGAAGGTGATCATTTGTCTGGGCAATTACCAGTAAGACATCTGACAGAGAAAACAATAAGAGAAGCCTATAAAAGTTATATTTTCAGTGGCTAAAAGAAATCCATATTTTGTAAATAGGTAATCTACATGCTCATGTTAGCAATCACTATAAAGACTCGAGTTGTAATGATGCAAAAATGTCTGCTAATATAATCCCATTATTCTTGATGGCATAAGAGTAGCGATCGGCAGAACTCATCAAACTTAGAATAAAATGATCAAAGTCTTAGGCTGAATTCATATGACTGTGTGCAATCCGTGAAATGCAGTCCATGTAACAGCCACATTTCCTGGACTGACCGCAGCTCATGCGAGCAAAACTCACTGCTGCATCATAGTCATCCATGATACTGTTAGTTCCAGGTAGGACTGGAAGTTGCAGCATCCTAGAGGAACACACTCGCTCGGCTATTTTCAGAAATCTCATAGAAAGTGCAGTGCATTCTCCTTCACTTTTGAGAGCCAATTCTGGAGATAGGTGTGGATCACTGAGGTGGAAACCACATAGATCTGACACTGGTGGCATATCCTAGTGATATTTGTGAGAGAAGGATTTATTATTTTATACGCATATATAATGAGAATATTCTGTAGTACACATTTCTGTCCACTAGATGGCTGCAAACCATATGTATGAGAAGGTCAATGAGGGAGGGGGAAGAGGGGATTACATTACAGTCTTCAAATACACCTATAGACTCAGTGAAACCACTCCTATCAGGTTAAGGAGCCAATAGTCTCTTCTTAAGGAACACCCCTTTTGTGATGTCATGTCTGCTATTTAAGTGAATGTACTGTAAATAAAAGGGTCTCTCTCGCCTGCTCTTCTACCATGCTCAGGGAAGATGAGAAGATGCTTTCATGAAACCACCTAGTTTGTCTGTTCTCATTATAAAGCTGTATGGCATGCACATACTTATAAGTCTAATTGATTTGGCACCACACAAAGAAGAAAGAGAAGCGCATGAATTGCGCTGACAAAATGGCGCCCAACGTGGGGAAGATAGCTTGCGTAACTTCCGATTCAAACGCCACGAGAGCGACTTAAACGGAACCATCAGACGAGATCACATGCCGGCAAGGTAAGAAAGCTTTATTTCTTACAAATCTCCTCTGTAACTTCCGCTTTTGTGGGTTCTCAAGAGTTGAATTGGTGTTATCACGATAAAAGGGTTCAAGTTATAGCTGATCTGTCTGTTAGAAAGAACCTGTTGAAATATTCCTTCTTTGTGTGGTAGAACATGCTGAAACTAAACGGAAGTTGTTAGACAGCTGAGCCGGATATCCTGTGACGTAGAATTGGTTCCCAGCCCAAGATTCTGACGAGAATCTGGAGAAAAGGGTTAATACCAATTGCCATAGGCAATTGGAAGTTATTAAGATTTTGTATCCCGGTGAATTGACTAGGGGTCTTCACTTTGAGAGATTGTGGGTTCAATACTATTATTTCATTTGAGCTGTGTGCAACTGCGCTTAAGTTTGTGGGTTCGGTGGCGATTACTTATAGTAATCGGATTCCGTTTGAGCTTTGTGCAACTACGCTTAAGTTTGCGGGTTTGATAAGTAGCAATTGTTAGAGCTTTGTGCAACTACAATAATGGGAAATTCGAATGTTGCAGGACAGAGTAAAGAGATATTAACGGTGGCTCAGTTGATGCGAGAAAAGAAAGGAAAAGTTTCAGTTAGAAATAAAAGTTGAAAGCATTCTGTCATACTAAGTAGCAGCGATTTCCGGTATTATCCGTAAATATGCAGTTTTGTGTAAAAGTTCCCCCTAGAGTTTGCAAATGCAGTAGGAGATAGATTAAATTAAAGTTTGTGGATAAGTGTGTAGATGGAAAGTTGAAAGTAATTGAGGAGAATGGACAATATTGGTATAGTAAAATGGAGGATTTGGGTGTGGTAGGGAACAGAACAAAGAAGTTTGCCATGTGGCATTCCCTTCCCCCCACCACATGTGTTGTAACTAAGTAATCCTGGGTCTTGTGGTCCATCAAAGACTACCTATTGCTTTTTCTGTCAGCCCCTCCTCTACACCATGTGCTGGAATGTGCTAATCAGCACCACCCACTGTGCCTTCTGCTCAGGGCCGGCTCCAGGTTCATGTGGGCCCTTGGGCGATAAATCCCAGTGGGCCCCCATGAGGCATTTTTTTTACATTGACATGTCCCCCTGTGGCTCCTACACGGTATAATGACCCCCAGTGGCCCCTATACAGTATAATGACTACTAGTGGCCCTTCACACAGTATAATGAACCCCCAATTCCCCCCCCCCCACTGTATAATGACCACCTGTGGCCCTGCATTCAGAATAATAACCCCCAGTCGCCCCCATTTAGAATAATGACCCCCAGTAGCCCCCACACTGGGGGAATACTGTATGGAGGGGGCTCTGGGGGTATTTATACTGAATGGAGGGTCATTGGTGATCATTACTAAATGGGGGACACTGGGGGTCATTATACTATGTAAAGGGCCCTCACAGTATAATGACCCCACAGTGGCCCTCCATTCAGAATAATGACCCCCAGTCGCCCCCACACTGGGGGTTATACTGTATAGAGGGGGCACGAGGGGTTATTATATTTAATGGGGGCTCTGGTGGTCATTATGCTAAATGGAGGGTCAATGGGGATCATTATACTAAATGGGGGGCACTGGGAGTCATTATACTGTGTAAGGGACCCTCACAGTGTGATGAATGACCCCTCAGTGGCCCCCTCACATACCTATCATTGCAGGGGAGCTGGTGGTCCTGTCATTCACTAACCGCAGCTCCCTGCGCTCCTTCTCTCCTCCGCTGCAGCAGTGAGCCAGGCCTGGAGGAGAGAAGGAGATGTGCAGTGATGGAGCTAGAACTGACTGGGCCCCACAGCGAAATTTAGTACGCCCCCCTCCCCCCCAATGTGTGTTCACATTACGTTTTTCCTATCGGTTTGATGTATACACATGTGCAGCACTCCACGTTTTTGTATCCTGCAGAGTCAAGTAAAAAATGCAGACGTCAACGTATATGTTTTTTTACCATGGAACTGTATGGTGAACGGACGCCACTGTACGGCATCAGTCTGAGGCATCTGGTAACGCAGACATTTTCAGTATGCATTAAATGGATGGCAAAAATGTGATGTGAACCCAGCCCTAGTGTCAGAATAAGCCCCAGTACACAGCGGAGCAGCATGGAGGAGAGGGGAGGCCGCCATGTACTGACAGAGCGCTACCTGGTCCTGGTGGTCAGGGGTGAGGACTGTGCTTCCCAAGGATCATTTTCTACTGGGAAATACAGGACACAGTATAATACACTAGAATCTATATAATATAAAGATATCAGCCCCACCCCCGAATAATAATACAATTAGGGGGTCATTTATTATATAGAAATACGTCTATATTAGGCGTATTTCTGACACAGATTGTGGCGCAAAGGTCCTTAACACCGCAATCTGTATCTTTTCCCGCTCATGCCAGGTCTAAAAAAAGTGGTGTGGGCAGAAAGGGATACAGTTATGGCCATCCAGTTATTGGATACCACCGCCATATAGTGATAACACCGCCATATAGTGATAACACCGCCATACAAGGATAAAACCACCATACAGTGACCGGATAAAAGGGTATAAGAGGGCATAGTACAGGGAATGACTATGGGCACTGCACAGGGTGTGGTAGGAGGGCACAATGCAGGGTATAAAGGGGCACAGTACGGGGTGGGGGGCACAGTCACATGACCCTGTGATGTTAGAAGGTCCTTATGGTGAATGCGGTTCAGATGCCACCATAATGAGAGGCAGAGGAGTGAGACAGGGGCCCGGGGCCCTGGATGGACAGGAGGGGTGGACACAGCAAGTAGGTGGAAGGGGCTCTGAGGGGGATTCATACAAGTAGTGGCAGGAGGTCTGTGCAGGGCAGCAACAGGAGATAGGAGGGTGGGACAGGAGCTCTGGATACATGAGGGAGGAAAGGAGACAGCAGGGGCTCCATAAGGGTGATATAGGACAGGATATGGGGGGGGGGGGGCAGGTGTCATGGAGACAATCAGCTTAATAAAACAGTAACACAACTAAATAGAATGAAGCAGCAGTGTCCCCCCCTTTCCTTCTGTCCCACAGAGAAGAGACAGTCACAGTGCAGACTTACAGACTGTGTTCACACTTCTCTGCTCCAGCTCCAGCCGTGCGGTCTCTCTCCAGTCTCCTCAGGCAGCGTGTGTCCTGTGTAGAGGGGGCGTGTCCTGTGTAGAGGGGGCGTGTCCTGAGTCTCTGCAGCTCAGAGGGCCCACCAAAGGGGTACTGCGTATGTGAAATGACAGCAGTGAGAGCTCCCATCTGTATTGATGGAAGTGCTCATAGCAGCTCAGTGGGCCCCCCCAGGAGCATTGGGCCCCGGCACTTGCCCGGGGATGCCGGGTTATGACGCCGGCCCTGCTTCTGCTCCCTCTAGCCCTTCCCCACCCCCCAAAAACTCTTTCCTTAGGCCTTATGGGGGATGAGTGTGTGTGCAAGTAACATGTTTGTTTGTGGATCTCAAAGACAGGATACAATCCTATCAGCTTCCAACACTGGATTATATCCAGTGATGTCTGAAAATAACCCTTCCCAATTGTATGTCCCATCAGTTAAAAATGTACCTGCAGTAATTGCCCCTATGATGCCTACTAGAAATATTCCAGGCCAGTCTACTCAATCTAGATTGCACCCATTCTAAATCCTTAGTCAGATATGAGTGAAAGTGTAGGGATATCTGCATCATTATATGATGTATGACATCTTCCACACCCAGTAGTAACATCAATTTTGCCACGATGAATAGAATTCCCAATTCAGAGGACTTACTTATGCTGCTTTATAGAAAATTAGTTAAAATATGGAGAGTTTTCTCATATTATTTATGAGATTTTGAAAATTGAGTCCAATGTAGAGCTGGGGATTTAATGCATAGGGAAGATCAGTGAGTCTAGGAGGAAGTGTTTAGATCATCAGTCAGTCACATTGTCCTCAGGACAGAGAGTGTGGAGAAAATTTTCACTAGACTCCAGGAAAGTTGGGTGGATTTGGATTTTTGAGATTACCTTAGCTATGCATGAGAAAATCCTAAGTGCTGCCTTTGTGTATGATCTTGAGAATCATCTAGAAAGGTCTAGTGTTGGCTAGGCTTGAGAGAAGTAAATTTTGTCCCTATTTTGTCATATTGTTAAAGTTAAATCGAACAAAGACCTAAGGCGGAGGTGGCTGCCTATCAGCCCTCCTCACAAGGGGGGGGGGGGGGGAGACTTTGTATGTACTTGCCCGCTTCCTCGCCTGTGGGAGGAAGACAAATGTTCAGCCCCTTCAAATGAAACACCCATAGGAAATTAACAACCCAGAATCAAATACTGGATCCCTATTATTTATATAATCCTTGGGATCTAATTACATTGCCTCATAGCAAACATGTTCCATGATCTCTCATGACTGAGGGTAGTATCACATGTGTAGGAGCATCTAGTAATGCAATTCCTACTCCTCTCACCAATTAATCACCGTCTTAAGGGTGTGCAAAATTAGATCCGATCACTCTGCTGCATCTGGAAGGGGGGAGGCTGGGAGTAGTAAATACAAATACTTTTTCCCACCTCTGTAAATAAAAATATAAAAATTCAAATTCAAATTTAATGTCTCCAATTAATAACCACATTTTTGAGTTTCTGGTAGATCATTTCAGGTTCCTGGAAGATGGATCACCTCGGACAGGATATGCTGTTCCTACTTAATCTGATGTTGTCAAGAAAGAACCACTCCGTCCAGCAATGGTAGTGCAGGAGACAGAGCTGAAGACACTCGCTGAGGTTGGTAAGATGGCTGAGGGTAAGACTACTAACATCCAGGTATGCCTTCGGTATCGCCCATTATTATGGTCTAATCTAGTGAAGCAGAGATTTTGTTGGATCCATGGCTAAGCCCATCAATAATGAGTGCTGAGTGTATGAAAGATGTTTGATGCCCTGATACTGCCTGAGAAGGTAGAGGTTACATTATTACCTGAAGTCTACCCTAAGTGGAAATCTGTGTGATACAGGATGGCTTAAGGCCAGTGGACTTCCAAAAAGTTTGTCTTTTTCAGATACAGGTTACAGAGGCTGAAAGGAAACATCAAAGGATAAAGGTAGAAGTGATAATAGGACTCTGGAGAGTTGGTAATAAACTCTTCTTTCAGAGGGCACTCTACCTAAAGATGATGGATTTAGAACATGGGCAAATCCAGAGAGAGAAGGTGTGATTGGGTTCTGTGGTGGACGGCTCCTGGGTTCAACAATGCTGCCACTAGGTGAATGCTGTAATAATGATAGGAGAACTATGGGAGTTCCAGGAAGGCATATGCCCAGGTCATCTTACCCATTTCAGAGACTGCGGGTTGACTACATTCAGAACAAAGGTGGAACAGTGTGAATATGTCTGTGTCTATATTGATCTCTTTCCAGGATATTCGGAGATTTGGCCTGTAGCAAAGGCTACAGCTAAAAGATACTGACTGAGGTGAGAGTACCTATCCCTGGGGTTTTTCTTCCTCCGATATACATCTAACCGGAAGATAGGCCTAAGTCCTTATGAAGTACTCTTTGGGAATGCTCCTGAATTAGGTGTCTATTTCCCCAATAGTTCCAGATGCAGCATAGTAGTTTTCCAAATTATGTTGTCTGTTGCACAAGTTATTGTCTAATGTGTATTTCCAAGTTTTAGTTGTTTCCTAGAATCCAGACTGTATAGAAGCTATTCATTCTTCACAATCAGGAGATTGGATAGTGGTGAAACAAGAGACGGGTGGAAAGTCCTAGAGCTACGGTTTGAAGACCTACATCAAGTCCTGATAACCGCCGCCACTGCTGTCGAATTGCAAGGAGAAACTGATCGTATTGCAATCAAGTGCCAGGACTATAAGAGCCATAATGTTGTTTCATGCCTTATTGTTTGTTCCATATTGTACAAAGGGGAAATCACAGTCAAATCAAATTCCAACGGTGATATATTATCAAGATGAGTCAGGATCAACTAAGTTGACTTTTGCAGTATAGTGGAGTGTAAGACAGATGACAGATAGGACACTTGGTTTTGGTCTGATAAGTACATCTGTGTGACGGGGACTGACCCAGTCTATGGTAATTGTATTTAAATATCACCATACCAACTGTGGATATTGGAAATTAACAGAATGGAGTACTAGTCTAAAGTGTTAGAAATATAAACTAGTGGAAACTACCTCTCGAGTCAGTAAAGCTGAAGGTTTGTCGCAAAGGATGACTATCCTGAAGGGAACCCCACCAAACAGTTGTAAACATGATGAGTGTAATCCTCTGTTCCTGTCCATTAGAAATCCTATACAACAGGATTCGGGGATATATGTGTTAGGAGCATGTGTAAGTGACAAAGATCCCCTAGGCAAATCTAGAATGTTGGTAAGAGAGAAACCTCAAAGTTCAGTAGCATCTGTGACTCCTACATCCTTACCTATAGTTGGCATTAAATATTTGGCCAAATTTAAAATATAATGACAAACTGACCTTAGAGACAGGATTTATACAGGAAAGCCCTTTGATGTTTTCCCTCCAGGATATTGTTCTTACATAATTCAGCTGAAGAAGACAAGTAGTGACTCTAACGTTTACTCTGACAGTTGGTTTATCAACCAAAATGATCAAAACGCAGATATCTGGTGATTGTGTGGAGATTTGAAACTCCGACCCAGGATGCAGGTGGAATGAAGTGGTCAATGTACCCTGATCAAGTCCTGATCGGGTACTGATGCCATTTGTTCTATTCTCACCTCCTGAGTAGGATCAAATCAGAAAACATTGTCCGGTCACGACTAAGGAGGTCCCTGCCTACATCTTTTGACTCACATGTATACATGGATGCCATAGGAGTCTGTAGAAGAGTTTCTGATTAATTTAAAGCAAAACGTCAGATAGTTGCAGGATTTGAGTCATTAACTCCCATGATTAGTAAAAATAAAAAATAAAAATAATTTTTTTGATTGGATTAACATATCTATTGTCATCAACAGAGATTTGTGAATTATATCTGTGATGCTGTTAAGGGAATGGTGGAACAACTGAGCTCTTTTCCAGTGATGACTCTACAGAACCGACTGGTCCTTGACAGCAGAAAAAGGAGGGGTCTACAGGAACTGCTGCATCTACATTCCGGACAACACTGCCCCTGATGGAAGGATCACCAAGGATCTGAAGAAACTGATGGAAGGATCACCAAGGATCTGAAGAAACTGATGAACTTTATCAAATGAACTGACGGGAAAAATTCTGAAATTAATATCATGGCCAGAATAATGTTTTGGGAACTGGTTCAGCGACTACAATGTTATTAAAATTTGGTTTTAACAGGCTGTCATATAGTTCTACATTTTAGGAAGATTGTTTTGGAAAATGTATAATACATCCATGCCCACACTATGTATATGTGCTGTGCCCCTGTCAAAGACAAAGATTATTCCATCCTTAAGTAAATAAAACCTTGTTGATGGTTGCGGGGTAAATAGGACAAGGTGAAGGCAAACCCGAAAGGGAGTTGAGGGGACCTGGTGAAGCAATAAGGAAAGTCCAGCTCTTCGCTGTTTAGGGCGTTGGGAGAGTACCTCACTTTGCCTGTTCACCTCTGGTCTATTGCCCGCAAAAGGAGGGATTTGTGAGAGAAGGATTTATTATTTTATACGCATATATAATGAGAATATTCTGTAGTACACATTTCTGTCCACTAGATGGCTGCAAACCATATGTATGAGAAGGTCAATGGGGGAGGGGGAAGAGGGGATTACATTACAGTCTTCAAATACACCTATAGACTCAGTGAAACCACTCCTATCAGGTTAAGGAGCCAATAGTCTCTTCTTAAGGAACACCCCTTTTGTGATGTCATGTCTGCTATTTAAGTGAATGTACTGTAAATAAAAGGGTCTCTCTCGCCTGCTCTTCTACCATGCTCAGGGAAGATGAGAAGATGCTTTCATGAAACCACCTTGTTTGTCTGGTCTCATTATAAAGCTGTATGGCATGCACATACTTATAAGTCTAATTGATTTGGCACCACACAAAGAAGAAGGAGAAGCGCATGAATTGCGCTGACATATGCCACCAATATCTAAGATGAGACAACACCTTTAAATGGCCATTGTCACTTTTCTAAACTAACTTTTTTTATGAAATGTATGAGAAATCCCTCTTGGGAACAAAGACGAGCAGCCTGCTCACTGAAGGATCAGATTACATCATCTTATATAAGTCTATGGAGAGGCGAGGGAGAGGAGAGAGAAAGTGCACTGTGAAGCACAATACAGCCATGATTAAGTAGCTAATAGTCTTCTATTGTACCTCAACTGCTTTATTCACATCTATACTGTTCAGTCCTTCCCTATATGGTGCTTCTGGGTGATTCTGACTGATTCTGAGTAAGAGAGAGTTGGGTAGCAGTCTTTGGCTAGACCTGATAAGTGGCTTAGTTTCCACCCACCAGTTTAGTTTCTCAAACTTTTTCTTATGTAGCCTTATCAGCCAGAATATAGCTTCACAACTTTCTCTTCACTTAACTTAATCTGAGGGTATATTCACGTGCGACAAGTTTGATACTAAAATGTATTTTTTCCTGTTTGAATAATTTTTACTTAAAATTTACATAAATAGCCCGTTTTCCCTGATATCACAGGCTATAAACAATTCATTTAATTTTATGGCTTACTTTACTTTGCAGAAATGAAATGTTTTACAACCAAATTATATATTTAAAAACTAGCAGAGCAGATTCATGTTTGATGTCAATTCAGCTTATTTAAGTGCTAGTAAAATTCCAAGAGGTTGATGAAATGTATTGAGTTCTTGAAACATTGAACTGAAGTGCGTTATAAAATGGGAAACAGTAGGGAGCTGAACATTACCAGCTAACAAAAAGACTCTTCGTGTTTCAATACTTTATTTTACTGATGCAGTTGCTAAAATTTTCTTTTCTAGCTACTTAAAAAAAAAAAGTAAACATTTGGGAGGGGGGGTATTATGAATGTTGTACATCAGAACGTACACAAGTTCAAAATTTTGCTCACACCATTTTTCAAATAGTGGGTGGGGGCTTAGCAGAAAATTGGCATAAATTATAGCTGAGATCTATGCCAGCCTGTAGCTTGCGTCAATTTAAGTTCATAGTGCCTGGACAATCCAAGATAAAACAAGTTTATTAAGACAAAATTAATAAATTTGGTGCATCTTACTCCAACACACTTTAGACTAAGTCTGGCAAATGAAACACCTTAAACACCTTAAATTTACTCCCTATTGTCCCTGCCTTGTCTTCCATACAGAATTTTTGTTTCACTTCATATTTATTGGTCTCACCAGTCCTATGGATTTAAAGAATATTAATTGAATAATGTAATACAGCTCTCCAAGATGTGTTATGTCTGAATTCCTCACCTTTTTCAAAGTCTATGCTTGCTATCAAAGTATAAGTACATTCTTGTTTATACAGAGGTCGGAACCCAATAATAACCATATATGTCTTAGATAGGCATGTTACAAAGAATTTCAATTGTTTATTGATATCATGGAGTACAGGAAGCAAAGGATATTCTAGATCAGGGGTGGACAACCTGTAGGCTGGGGGCCACATGTGCAACGCAGTGGCACCGGCCAGGGCCCCTTTTGTAATTGGTGGTGGTACCCAGGTGTAGGAATGACCGAGTAGTATAGGGTGGCCTAAAACGTCCATTAATGTTTAGTGTCACGGTGCTCCTACCTGGATATGGCTGGCCCCCAGGCGTTGGCTCCGAAGCAGACGAATAGGGGGAATAATGGAGGAATTTGAAGAAATAATTGAGTCCAGACCTTGTGATCAAGTTGAATAGCAGCTTTACTTTGATAAACTTTCATCAGACACAATCTTCAAACTTTGTCTTGGTCCCAGCAGGCTTTGGCATTAAAACTCTGGCAGGCAAACTCAACTCTGCTACATCTGTTGCTCTCTGGCTCTGCTGTACTAACAGGCTTGCTGTACAACTTAGCTTCTTCTTTATGCTGCAACTTCTGTCTTTGTAGGCTGTCTCCTAATTATGCCAGGGAACTCTCGTCCTGGCTCCTGAGGCTTTAAGCTGTGGCCTCCACATCCAGCAAAGCTGACGGTGCTCTGGCTGGCTTGGCTTGGCCTGGGCATGTCCAGCAGAGATGTGCCCAGCACAACCTCTTTTCCCTAGCAGGGGGTAAGCTAGACTAACTCTTATCCCCACCCTTCTTGCAGGAAGTGAGACTCGCCCACTCCTCCACAGAAGGAGGGGGGCTTAGAATGGAATGGAAGGTTCCATTTTATCTAAGATAGCTCTGCCATATTTGCTGCCACCTGCTGGTGAACCAGGCACATTACATATGAACACAACAGTTGCATAGAAATAGGAATGCACATTGTGAAGAACTTGGAATAAATGTACAAGATGACATGAGGCTAACCAATAAAGACAGTAGCAGGGTACAGAAGTGGTAATGCCACTCTGGGGTGTTACACGTGCAGCCCACAATGCCATACTATGCATTCATCAAACTTTTGGTCATTTGGTCACAGGCATACATGTCTCTGTCTGGTTGCTGTATTTTCCATGTCCGAAGAGGGGTGGCATATAAAGAGATTAATAGTCCCGGTCCTTTACAGAACAACTCACTGGGGAGCATTTAGTAAACACTGGTGTTTCATATGCTGGTCTTAAGACGAAAACTTGCAATGCGACAATTCACTGCAATATAGAGTACAAAATTGCATAAAAATTACAAGTGCTACACTATAAGTGAGAGATACTTGGCAAATCGTTTTGTACAAAATAATCTGAGCCCGTCTGCCGAACGTCAAGGCAATCTCTATTAGACGGGTTCCTACGCTAAATTCTACCTGTTAGGCGCCATGACGGCTACCATACACTTCAGGGAGTGTAGGTTACACAGCAGGCCCACTCCACAACACCACCGCCGCCAATGGATACCAAGGGCTGCAGTGAGAGTCCACAAACTATCTCACTCCTGGTGCCATGGCTTCCTTGCCATAACAACGTGTTCATGTTGTTCCTTGCCATAGCAATGTGCTCCTGCGGTTTGGTGTGCTGACTGACCCCCTTTTTTGGTTTTTCTTTGCAGTTTGTACTGGAGGTGTGGCTGCCTCCTCAGTCATGCACTACTGACCACCCTGTCTGCCCTACAGGCTGATTTTAATTAGTGTCAGTACATAGCCAGGCCTGCTCCCCTTCACTCACTGAAGCCATGGCACCAGGAGTGAGATAGTTTGTGGACTCTCACTGCAGCCCTTGGTATCTATTGGCGGCGGTGGTGTTGTGGAGTGGGCCTGCTGTGTAACCTACACTCCCTGAAGTGTATGGTAGCCGTCATGGCGCCTAACAGGTAGAATTTAGCGTAGGAACCCGTCTAATAGAGATTGCCTTGACGTTCGGCAGACGGGCTCAGATTATTTTGTACAAAACGATTTGCCAAGTATCTCTCACTTATAGTGTAGCACTTGTAATTTTTATGCAATTTTGTACTCTATATTGCAGTGAATTGTCGCATTGCATGTTTTCGTCTTTTCATGTTGTTCCTTAGCATAGCAATGTGCTCCTGCGGTTTGGTGTGCTGACTGACCCCCTTTTTTGGTTTTTCTTTTATATGCTGGTCTTAGTAAAAAGTGAGCAGGAGTAAGATACAGTAAATTTGTCCTATCTTGTGATGTCCATGCTCCAGAAACTGCAATCTTGAAGCTTGGCATAGATTTTAGTTATAAATTATACCAGTTTTCTGGTGTAAATCATTGTATATGTTTCAGGCAGAATTTGGCTGCTCCTCATGCTAAGCTCCATCCATTGTTTTAAAAATAAAAAAGTGGTGACAGCAACAGTCGGAAATAGTCAAAAAAATTTGAACAAATGCATAAATCTGGAGTACAGCTGTTGTAAATGTTCTCCAATGAGTAGTAAATTACTGCATTGGTGGTAGGTTTCCAACCCTGGACAATTGGTACATTCTAAATAATCGATACATTTCCTTTATTAGAATGAACTCATAGAGGCAAATCAGATAAGTGGTGAATATTTTTAGTCAATAAACCTCATTCAGACCATCTGTTTGGCCAGTGTTAAATGGTTAGTAATGTGAGCTAACTCTTTTAGTGCATACTGGCAATAAATCTGTTGCCATAAAGCATTTTCTCTTCTAATAGGGTAGATTTATTAATACTGGTGTAATTTCCATTCTTTATAAAAGTTAATCTTTTTTGAGCATCTAGAGCAGAGCACAAGCTACATCAAACTGCAAAATGGATCAGACACAATGTTATGGAAGCAAATGTGGTTCCTCTGTGCCACTGAACATATTTGACTTGGGGCTACTCCTAAGGGAATTGTCCTGGTCCTCACCCTTTAACTGCAATATAAGGATCTGGACTCCACTGCAGGAGAACCACCAGACTGCTACCTCCTGGAGTAGTCTCTGTTCAGTGACTGCTGACCAACTGATCCAGATCTGCAGGGGTCAAGAGACACCACTACAGTACAGAGGGATCAGGCAAAACCATAGTCCAGAAACAAGCTATGGACAGGGCAGGCAGCATTCTTGCAATCCAGTAAACAGTCTAAATATCAGGGCACGCAGTACTGGGTTAATATGAGAGAAAGGCAGAAGTTGGGTCAGGGAACACAGGGTTAAATCTAGAGATTCTAGAGATTCTTGAGATTCGATCTGTACAAATCATTCAAAATGATGTCTGTCATTTTACATATCACAGTACAGTTGTGAGCACATCAAGACAGGGAAAATGAAGATGGAGGATCACATGACCCTGGGCGGGGTCCTGGCCAATGCCCATTCTGCCTTGCAGTCAGCCTCAGCCAATCAGGAGGAACGATATAGACATGTTTCATAGGCATTTGGAATCATGTCATTTTCAGCTTCGACATTGATGAGACAGAAAGTCTCTGCCACTTATAAAGCAAAGAAAGACAGTTATCTTTAGACACACAACCAAAAAAGCGAGTTTGGGTCTTATAGAGAAAGATTTAAAGGAATTTTCTAAGATTTTGATACTAATGACCTATCCTCAGGAATGGTCATCAGTATCTGATCTGTGGGGTCCTACACCCTGGACAACCACCAATCAGCTGTTTACCCCTTCACTACCAGCGCCGTACATGTACGACGCTGGAGCGATGTGTAAACATGGCGCCCGCTTGCACAGACAGCGGGCGCCATGGCCGGCAGGTCTCTGCTGTTTCATACAGAACAGGCCTGCGGTTAATTACCGTGAAGGGCAATAATGCAGATTGCGGTAATTAAAGGCTTTAGATGCCCTGATCTAGCGAGATCACGGCATCTAAATGCTCAAAAACCTGGAAGCTCGCTTTTCCGTGCTTCCTACCGATGCCCCGTGCGGCTAATGTGGGCATCGGTAGTTGCACTGAACACTTTCAGCCTCACTGAAGAGACTGATAGTATTCATGCTGCAATTCTTATTTTGGCCACCAGATGGCAGGCCAGGATAAGAAATAGGCATCTTCTAGATTAACCCCTTAAGGACTCAGCCCTATTTCACCTTATGGATTTGGCCATTTTTGGCAAATCTGACCAGTGTCACTTTAAGTGCTGATAACTTTAAAACACTTTGACTTATCCAGGCCATTCTGAGACTGTTTTTTCGTCACATATTGTACTTCTTGACACTGGTAAAATGAAGTAAAAAAAAATAAATTTTATTTATAAAAAAAATACCAAATTTACCAAAAATTTTTAACAAATTGCAAATTTCCAAGTTTCAATTTCTCTACTTCTATAATACATAGTAATACCTCCAAAAATAGTTATTACTTTACATTCCCCATATGTCTACTTCATGTTTGGATCCTTTTAGGAATGATATTTTATTTTTTGGGGATGTTACAAGGCTTAGAAGTTTAGAAGCAAATCTTGCAATTTTTCAGAAATTTTCAAAAACCCAATTTTTAGGGACCAGTTCAGGTCTGAAGTCACTTTGCGAGGCTTACATAATAGAAACCACCCAAAAATGACCCCATTCTATAAACTACACCCCTCAAGGTATTCAAAACTGATTTTACAAACTTTGTTAACGCTTTAGGTGTTCCACAAGAATTAATGGAAAATAGAGATACAATTTCAAAATTTTACATTTTTGGCAGATTTTCCATTTTAATAATTTTTTTCCAGTTACAAAGCAAAGGTTAACAGGCAAACCAAACTCAATATTTATGGCCCTGATTCTGTAGTTTACAGAAACACCCAATATGTGGTCGTAAACTGCTGTACGGGCACACGGCAGGGCGCAGAAGGAAAGGAATGCCATACGGTTTCTGGAAGGCAGGTTTTGCTGGACTGTTTTTTTTTTACACCATGTCCCATTTGAAGCCCCCCTGATGCACCCCTAGAGTAGAAATTCCATAAAAGTGACCCCATCTAAGAAACTACACCCCTCAAGGTATTTCTGGACTGGTTATTTTGACACCATGTCCCATTGTCTCAGGTAGGGGCTCATTTTTTGCGGGATGAGGTGACGGTTAGATTGGTACTATTTTGGTGGGCAAACGCCTTTTTTATCGCTTGCTGTTGTACTTTTTGTGATGTAAGGTGACAAAAAAATTGTTTATTTAGCACAGTTTTTATTTTAAATTTTTTACGGTGTTCCTCTAAGGGGTTAGGTCATATGATATGTTTATAGAGCCGGTCGATACGGACACAGTGATACCTAATATGTATACTTTTTTTCCTCCCCTATTATTTACCAATTTTTTTTTTACTTTATTTGGGGAAAATTACGTTTTTGTTTATTTTTACTTGAAACTTTAAATTTTTTGGGGGGAAAACTTTATTTTTTCAACTTTTTTTCACTTTCTTTTTTGTCCCACTTTGGGACTTGAACTTTAGGGGGTCTAATCCCCTTTACAATGCATTCCAATACTTCTGTATTGGAATGCATTGGCTGTATGAGTAATACTGTGTGTATTACTCATACAGCTTCCGGCCTGTGAGATCCAGGGGGCTGGATCTCACAGGCTCATCACCGAAAGGCAGTGCAGATGCCTCAGGAAGGCATTGTGCTGCCTTCCATGGCATCGGGTCCCCCCTACAGCCGCATGGGGACCCGATGGCACAGCCGCCTGCCGGATAAGGTAAAACCGCAAACCGCAGGTCTGAATTGACCTGCGGTTTGCGGCGATCGACGATGCGGGGGGGGGGTCACATGACCCCCCCGGCGTTGTGACAGGATGCCTGCTGAATGATTTCAGCGGACATCCTGTTCCGATTAACCCCCACCGCGCCGCAATCGCGTTTTAAAGTTAGGACGTACCAGTACGCCCTGGGTCCTTAAGGACTTAGCAAACATAGCGTACCGGTACGTTCTAAGTACCTAAGGGGTTAATTGTAATTAAAAAAATTCATGATAGAACAAAATCAAAAATTAAAAGAACATTATTTCTAGGCTCATATATGAGCTTCAAAATCATCAGAAAAAAAAAAGAAAAAAAAAAAGATATATATATATAAAAGTTTAAATCACCCCCCTTTCCATATAATTAAAAAATAAATACCTAAATGACAATAAATATAAACATCTTGGGTATTATCGCGACTGAAAACTCCCATACTATTAAAATATTAAAAAAATTCCAATACGACAAATGCCATTTTTTCATTGTTTCTCTTACCCACAAAAATATAAGAAAATGTGATCAAAAAGTCAGGCACACTTTAAAATGGTATCAATAAAAACTACAGATTGTTCTGCAAAAAAATGAGCCCTTAAACAGCTCAGTAGACATAAGTATAAAAAAAAGTTATGGGGGTCAGAATATGGTAAAAAAAAAAATTATCAAAGTTTACATTTATTTTTACACTATTTAGACATAAAAATCCTACACATATGGGGTATCGTTGTAATTGTACTGACCCAGAGAATGAAGGGCATGGGTCAGTTTTGCTGTAAACAAAAAGCTGTGAGAACAAAACCCGTAAAACGGTGGAGGAATTGCGTTTTTTTTTCAATTCCACCCCATTTGGAATTTTTTTACCGATTCCCACTATATTTTATGCCATAATTAATGGTGGAAGTACAACCTGTCCCGCAAAGAATAAGCCCTCATACTGCTTTGTGACCGGAAATATAAAAAAGTTATGTCTCAAGGAAAATAGGGAAGAAAAATGAAAACGCAAAAATGAAAAAAACCTCCGGTAGCCTGAGTCCATTCACACGTCTGCAAAATGGGTCTGCATCCGTTCCGCAATTTTGCGGAACAGGTGCGGACCCATTCATTTTCAATGGGGCCGGAATGTGCTGTCCGCATCCGCATTTGCGGATCCGCACTTCCGTTCCGCAAAAAAATAGAACATTTCCTATTCTTGACAGCAATTGGAGACAAGAAAAGGCATTTTCTACGAGAGTGCCGGCGATGTCGGTGTCCGCAAAACACATACAGACATGTGAATGGACCCTTAGGTTTAAAAGTGCCGCGGCTTTCTTGCGGATTACCAAGAACATTTTACAGTGGCTTTGCTTGGTATCGCGCTCAGCCCCATTCACTTCAATAGAGCTGAGCTGCGCATTGGCCAGGTGACTGATAAATATGACATCACTGGCCTAGGAAAAGTTGAGAGAAGGCAGCAGTGGGCACAGGAGTGCCAGTGCCGTTTCAAACAGCTAATCGATGCAGTTTCCCGGTATCGGATGCCCACCAATCAGATACTGATAACCTATTCTGAGGATAGGTCATAAGTATTAAAATCTCAGAAAAACCCTTTAAGGATTTAGTTACATAGATTGATTTAATTAATTGATAGAGAAAGAGGATTTAGCTAGGAACAGGACAAGGGCTTTCTAGTGTACAGCGGACAAGCCATTGATAATCCTGTACTTACATTTCTATTTAAAGCTACAGTACTCCTTTTTTTCTAATGTGCAGGAGTCAGCAATCAAACTATTTCAAAGTTTCCTCATTTAATTTAAGTATATCAAACCTGACCAGACATATTGTGCAGCATCCATTTTTGCTGCAAACTGTGTCCAATTGCCCATATTTTTCAATAAACCTATTGCAAAGTTTCCTCATTTGAAAATAAGTGTAGAGTACCAATCATGACCGGACTATCATGCAATGTCATGGTCACTGTACAGTCGTGGCCAAAAGTTTTGAGAATGACACAAATATTAGTTTTCACACATTCTTTCATAATCACTTCTTGGAGTTTGTCAGAATTAGTGGGTTTTTGTTTTTCCACCCGCCTCTTAAGGATTGACCACAAGTTCTCAATGGGATTAAGATCTGGGGAGTTTCCAGGCCATGGACCCAAAATGTCAACGTTTTGGTCCCCGAGCCACTTAGTTATCACTTTTGCCTTATGGCACGTTGCTCCATCGTGCTGGAAAATGCATTGTTCTTCACCAAACTGTTGTTGGATTGTTGGAAGAAGTTGCTGTTGGAGGGTGTTTTGGTACCGTTCTTTATTCATGGCTGTGTTTTGGGGCAAAATTGTAAGTGAGCCCACTCCCTTGGATGAGAAGCAACCCCACACATGAATGGTCTCAGGATGCTTTACTGTTGGCATGACACAGGACTGATGGTAGCGCTCACCTTTTCTTCTCCGGACAAGCCTTTTTCCAGATGCCCCAAACAATCGGAAAGAGGCTTCATCGAAGAATAGGACTTTGCCCCAGTCCTCAGCAGTCCATTCACCATACTTTCTGCAGAAGATCAATCTGTCCCTGATGTTTTTTTTGGAGAGAAGTGGCTTCTTTGCTGGCCTTCTTGACACCAGGCCATCTTCCAAAAGTCTTCGTCTCACTGTGCGTGCAGATGCGCTCACACCTGCCTGCTGCCATTCCTGAGCAAGCTCTGCACTGGTGGCACTCCGATCCCGCAGCTGAATCCTCTTTAGGAGACGATCCTGGCGCTTGCTGGACTTTCTTAGACGCCCTGAAGCCTTCTTAACAAGAATTGAACCTCTTTCCTTGAAGTTCTTGATGATCCGATAAATTGTTGATTGAGGTGCAATCTTAGTAGCCACAATATCCTTGCCTGTTAAGCCATTTTTATGCAACGCAATGATGGCTGCACGCGTTTCTTTGCAGGTCACCATGGTTAACAATGGAAGAACAATGATTTCAAGCATCACCCTCCTTTTAACATGTCAAGTCTACCATTTTAACCCAATCAGCCTGACATAATGATCTCCAGCCTTGTGCTCGTCAACATTCTCACCTGAGTTAACAAGACGATTACTGAAATGATCTCAGCAGGTCCTTTAATGACAGCAATGAAATGCAGTGGAAAGTTTTTTTTGGGATTAAGTTAATTTTCATGGCAAAGAAGGACTATGCAATTCATCTGATCACTCTTCAGAACATTCTGGAGTATATGCAAATTGCTATTATAAAAACTTAAGCAGCAACTTTTCCAATTTCCAATATTTATGTAATTCTCAAAAGTTTGGCCACGACTGTATATATTTTGCTGCAGACTACGCATTTTTTGATCTCCCCCAAAAGGATAATTTCTGGACCTCTTGTCCAAAACAAGCCATTGCTTCTTCTTATACTACTATGTGTGTTTAAGCACCAGCAAGCATCTGCTCCCAATAAAGGAAAAATTTTTGAATTTTTTTTTTTTTTTTAAGTATAACAAATCTATAAGTGTAGGGTGTAATTAAGCAGACTGTTTATTACCACCGGTAAATTTGAATTTACCCATAGCCAGATATGTCACTGTCAATTTGATATTACTGATGGTGTCTTTGCGATAAAGAGCTTAAAAGGAATTGGATACAGTGCTAGGAGACCCCATAGTGACATATACAACTTTTCTGGGCACTCTGAGCCCTTTCGATTTGGGTCAAATTTATTTGTGTCTGACTCCAATCTTCCAACCAATTTATTAGGACCTAAAACAAATTTCAAGAAAGTTGTTCATCTCTATTTAAATGCAGAAAACAGACAGAAGTGGAAACATGTGAGAGTAAAAGGGACTATGGTGCACTCTTTCAAGGCCCTATGCAGATTTTGCCCCTTGAATTATTTGGAGGTGCAGAGACAGGAAAAGTTCCTGCCCATATTCCGGGGTAACAACAGTCTGGTCTTACGGGGAAAACATGTTATTTGATTGAATGTTTTCACCATATATGACTCAAGTGCAAGTCTATCATGCCTCTGGAATGCAGATTGTTAAAGATGTGCTGACCAGACATAATGGAACTATTTTTGCCTATGGGCAGACATCTTCTGGAAAGACCATACCATACCAAAATAGGTATATGCATTTATCCAGCCCCACCAATGACACAGTTTTCACCAACCTATGTTCCACTGCAAGAAGCAGTTCTTCCACTAGCATCTTTCTTCCCTACCAGATGATACTTGTGGACAATAAAGTGACTTCCCATGCCTCTGTGACAGTGATTAACAATCCCTGTTATCTCCCCTTTGCCAGGAGACTGCTGCCGGCTAACAGGATATTTCACTACATGTTTCTTTTCACACACACTGCCAGTCTCCAAAGGAACTGAAGCTTATTCCTAACATTCTGCAAGTTTGTGGCCTCTGCTGCCAAACATTATCTGTCAGGAGTTTACCCAGCCAGGATTCTGTGCATGGCTATCGTGGAAGGGATGCCATGCCAACCAATTCAGCTCTTGCTGGTCAACCTATCAGTTAGTCCGGAAGCCAATCAAGTTCCTAGCTCTGCATCCAATCCCAGACCTAGGCAGAGGATTTAACACTGCAACTCATTTATTGCCATTGCCTGTGATATTTGTTTGTTAGCTGGTTTCCTGCACTCGGTGCTACTCATTACTACTGCATCTGGACTCCTGGTAACTTGAAGGTGGCTTGTTTTCTAGAGTAACCTCTCATCTGCTGATTTGGCTTTTACTGATTCTCCTGGTATCCTGACTGTAGCTTCTTTACTGGATTAACCCCTCATCTGCTGACTGAATTTATAATTCTCCTAGCATTCCTACTGTGTCTAGTTTCTGGATTATCATCTCTCCTGGTACTGGCCCTGCTTGTTTACTACTCTTTGCACCTCAATCATTCTGGTAGGTCTTCTTCCTCTAGTACCAATTTTCTGCTAACATACTCCACAGATATAACCTGGGTCCCGAGCAGCCAAGTCCATTCATGCTTACAACAGGCCATTGGCCAATTAATTATCATGAAGTGTAAAGAGGTGTAAGTCTTCCTTATGGATATTGATGTTTGGAGGTTGTCAGATAACAAGAACTTTTAACCAAATAAAAACTGAGAAGTGTACAGGATTACATATGGTAATGTTCTTATGTGGACACAAAATGAATATTAGGGTATCAATGATGTAATACAATATGAAACATTGATGTCTGCAGTACACTGCGACAAACTTGAATTATACTAATGAACTCTCCTTTGTTTTCTGGGGAATAAAAGTCCCCGTTGGGATAGATAGGGCACCATTACCATTGTCAATGCCATCATTACCTCGTTGCTGTGTTCTGCCTGCCGCCTATATTATTCCCTGTATCCTGCCTTGCAGCTCTGTCTCTAATAAACACGTAAGAACTATACTAATAAGAATTTTTCTCAAGCGTTTCATACTGCATACTAACAGCTGCTAATGTTTATTCTAGACCTTAGCAATGCACTCATTGATGTACCCACTTGTGCTTCAAGTCAGTCCTCTAGGAGAACTTAATGTACTGTATACCTTTCAAATTACACACTGTCACTTACCTAGAGTTAGTAATGTATCTAAAGGAATGGGATAAAATGTGATATAAAAAAAAACATCAGCGAAAAGTACAGAAAATAATTGTTCTAATCAATGGGGCAGATTCATATTGGTTTAAAGTATAAACTAAGTATAGGTACCAGCGCTGGAATAAAGAAGAATGATGATTGTGTATCATTAAATTATATTATTAGACAGTACCTGTTCCAGTGAGGCGATAGTTCGGTGTTAGGTGATGTGTATGGTGGATATCCAATCAATCGATGTCACGGGATGACTTGCAATGCTTCTTGCTCATCCTCAAATCGCGTGCGTCGCCCCGGCCGGTAGCTGGCGTGCGAGCGAAGGAGCTGTGTTGGTATGGGATTCCGGAGCGTCGAGTGTGACGTCACAACGGTCCTACGGTGAGTACCAGAGACCAAAAAGCAATCCTACACGTTTCGAAGCCTACGGGCTTCTTCGTCAGGGATAGTTGCCATGTTTGTTCCCTGGATTAAATAGGTGCCCGGTTCCCATGGCTACTGCTATAGTTTGCATTGTCAGTATTCCCGCATACAATCCTAAATGGGTTGGTGGTAGGATGCAATTGTTTACAAGTTGAACAAGGAGTTATTTAAGTTCGATAAATTTTCTGATGTTTGATATTTAGAATGCAAATAGTTCCATTTCTCGATTTAGGCCATTTGGTGTTAGGCTGTTCAGTCTAAATATCCATTTGCTTTCGCACCGTGACATCTGTTTGATAAACTCTCCACCTCTCGCATTTAATTTGACCTTTTCAATGCCCCCAAAAACAGAACCAGAAACATTGCCTCCATGGTGTTGGGCATAATGGCGAGACAGAGGATGACCGTCATATTTTTTCTTTATATTTTTTAAATGTTCCCCCATTCTAATCCTCAATTCCCGTTTGGTTCGGTCCACATATATTTTAAGGCAGGGACATTTAATGAAGTATATCACTCCTCGGGTGTTACATGAGATGTAGTGATTAATTTTATATAGATGATGGTTATCTCCTATTTCTGTAATAGGGAATTTTATTGTACCATACTTAATTTTCTTGCAATTTTTGCACAGTTTGCATGGAAAAAAAACTTTTTGTACTATGTGGGTAGACGTATTTCTTTGAACTGGTTTCAGGGTGGGTGCTATCATAGTGGCCAAATTTGAAGCCTTCCTAAATATGAAGGTAGGATGTATGGGGATCCTATCTCCTATCGTTTTATCCTGTCGTAGCATTTCCCAGTGTTTTCTGACAATTCTTTTAAAGGTTGGTACCCCTTCACTGTATGTAGTGATTATCGGATTTTTTATAGGGGCACTACTACAGTCGCTTTCATAAGTTCTTAAAGGGTCCTGCAGTTTGTCTTGAAGTAATAAATTACGATCTACCTCTCTAATATGTTTTATAGTAGGTTCTAAGTCCTCCATTTTATATCCTTTTTCAATAAATTTATTGTTTAGATCTATGATTTCTTCTTCAAAGTGAGTAATATCTGTGCAGTTCCTGCGTATCCTAATGTATTGGCTGCGGGGGACATTTATAAGCCATGTGGGTAGATGGCAACTTCTAAGGGGGATGAAGCTGTTACAGTCAGTGGGCTTGCAGTATGTCTTGGTCTGAATCTGCCCTTTCTCAATGAATATTGTAAGGTCCAGAAAATCCACCTGCTGTCTACTGTAATTTGGTGTGAACTGTAAGTAAAATTCATTTTTATTTAAATCATTAAAAAAGTGGTTCAGTTCAAATTCTCCTCCCTTCCAAATAAAAACAATATCATCGATAAAACGTTTCCAGAGGACCAGATTCGCACCGAGCCTGCCCTGAGGGAAGATAGTGGCATCCTCCCAGCGGCCCATGTATAGATTTGCGAAACTCGTGCGAATCTGGTCCCCATGTCTGTAAATAAAACTCATGATTAAATTTAAAATAGTTGTGTGTAAGGATGAACGTGTAATGACCGGCGTCACGCACAGGGAGGGAAAAGGGAAAGCCCTGCCAAGGGAGAGGGAAAGGTGGCGACCCCTGACTCACCTTGCGGCTGGCACCTGACTGCCCTGACGTCCCTAGACGGGTTCCTCACCCGTGCGGCGATCACGTGCCTAAACCCTGGCTTTCCCTAAAATGAGCCCTAGATAGTGAATGGGCCGGTGGGATCGCTAGTCCGCACCACTGTCACTAAGAGGGAAACACCAGGGAGAGGACAGACAAAACAGACAAACACATACACCCAGGTGGGCGACCACAATAGACCACAAAGGTCCAACAGGGATCCGGAGGGTAGCGTTCTGGACCAACTACCAGAGAACGCAGCAACACAGCTCCAGAGGGTCAGAATAGATGTCCAGGCAGGAAGCTCTATATCTGGCAACCAGAGAAGTGTGAGAGGGGAATATAAGGAGGTTTGGGAGTGCTGGACAAGGAACAGCTGAGGAGAAAGGGCTACGGATCCCTGAGTGAGCCAAAAGGGTTTCCAAAGCAAACCCAGAAAGCTACCATAAGGAAACAGCCCTATCTTACATAGAGCGTGCAGCCAACCGCTGCGACTTCCTGACCCCGGGTATAACGGAGTCAGGCGTGGTTCTTGACACCCTCGTGACAGTACCCCCCTCTCTACGAGGGGCCTCCGGACACTCAGGACCAGGTCTCTCAGGATGAGAGGCATGAAAAACCCGAACTAGCCTGTCGGCGTTTACCTCAGACGCAGGAACCCACATTCTTTCCTCGGGACCGTAACCTCTCCAATGCAACAGATATTGAAGAGAGCGGCAGACCCGACGAGAATTAACAATTTTGGATATCTGAAACTCTAGATTACCATCCACGACAACAGGAGGTGGAACATATTTCTTGAGTAACGACTTATGAAAAACATTATGAATTTTAAAAGTCTGAGGTAACTCCAGGCGAAAAGCCACGGGGTTGATGATGGCTACAATTTTGTAAGGGCCAATAAACCTAGGACCCAGTTTCCAAGAGGGAACCTTCAATTTAATATTCCTAGTAGACAACCACACATAGTCATTCACTCCTAGGTCCGGACCTGGCGACCGTCTCTTATCAGCCATGCATTTGTATTTACCTCCCATATTTTTCAAGTTAGCTTGCACCTTCTGCCATACCGATGAAAGAGATGACGAAAACCGTTCCTCTTCGGGAACCCCAGAAGACCCCCCCTCTTTGAAAGTACAGAATTGGGGATGAAAACCATATGCACCAAGAAATGGTGACTTGCCAGTGGATTCCTGACGACGATTATTTATGGCAAACTCAGCTAACGGTAAATATGATGACCACAACTCTTGGTTTTCAGACACAAAACATCTTAGATATGTCTCAAGGTTTTGGTTGGTACGCTCAGTCTGTCCATTCGACTGAGGATGGAAAGCTGAGGAAAAGGACAAGTGTACCCCCAAACGGGAACAAAAAGCTTTCCAAAATTTAGAAATAAACTGGGTACCCCGATCCGAAACAACATCGGAGGGGACCCCGTGAAGCTTCACGATTTCACTGACGAATACCTGAGCAAGAGTCTTAGCATTAGGTAGTGCGGGTAACGCAATGAAGTGTACCATTTTGCTAAACCTGTCCACTACTACCAAAATAACTGTTTTACCCGCAGACAAAGGTAAGTCAGTGATAAAATCCATTGACAGATGTGTCCACGGTCTATTGGGAATGACGAGTGGTAATAGAGACCCTGCAGGACGTGTATGTGAAACTTTTGCGCGCGCACAGGTAGAACAAGAAGACACAAAATCCAATACATCCTGACGCAACTTTGGCCACCAAAAACGACGAGACAATAGCTCCAAGGTTGCTTTACTACCTGGGTTCCCAGCAAGCGCCGAATTATGATGTTCCTTTAATAATTCGAAATGTAGGTTCAACGGTACAAACAATTTCTCTGAGGGGCAAGAGACCGGGGCGTCCCCCTGGGCCTCTAACACCTTCCCCTGCAGAACAGAGTGTACCGCAGAAACAACCACTCCTCTTTGAAGAATGGGCACCGGATCACTCACATTACCCCCTCCAGGGAAACAACGAGATAGTGCATCAGCCTTAGTATTCTTTGCCCCAGGACGATAGGTAATCACAAAGTTAAACCTGGTAAAAAATAGCGACCACCTAGCCTGTCTAGGGGTGAGACACTTAGCTGATTCGAGGTACAGAAGATTTTTGTCGTCCGTAATCACAGTGACGGGGTGGACTGCCCCCTCTAAAAAGTGACGCCACTCCTCAAACGCAAGTTTAATAGCTAATAGTTCCCTATTGCCAATATCGTAGTTCTTTTCTGCTGCAGATAGTTTTTTAGAAAAGAAAGCACAAGGACGCCATTTGCCAGGAGACGGACCCTGAGACAGCACCGCCCCCACTCCCACCTCTGACACATCGACTTCAACAATAAAAGGCTGAGAGACATCAGGTTGGACTAGTACAGGTGCCGAGGTAAACCTCTCTTTTAGAGAGGAAAAAGCAACTTTAGCGGCGTCAGACCACTTAGAAAAATCTGTCCCCTTCCTAGTCATGTCAGTAAGGGGTTTTACAATAAGTGAATAATTTTTAATGAATTTCCTATAGAAATTCGCGAAAGCCCAAGAACCGTTGTAGTGCTTTGAGGTTCTCAGGAAGATCCCAATCTAAAATTGCCTGGACCTTCCTAGGATCCATACGGAAACCTGAAGCAGATAAAAAATAACCTAGGAATTGTATCTCCTGAACGGCGAAGACACATTTTTCAATTTTAGCATATAATTTATTCGTCCGTAGGACCTGCAGTACTTGTCTGACATGCACCTCATGTGTTCTCAGATCAGACGAATAAATTAAAATATCATCTAGGTATATTACCACAAACCTGCCGATTAGATGACTAAAAATGTCATTAACGAAATGTTGAAAGACGGCAGGAGCATTGGTCAGACCGAAAGGCATAACTAGATTTTCATAATGCCCCTCAGGGGTGTTAAAAGCTGTCTTCCACTCTTCTAATCTTTCATGGCTTGTCTCTCTGGACCCGAAAGATTATATAACCTGGTCTTGGGTAATTTTGCGCCGGTAATAAGGTTAACCGGGCAATCATAAGGACGATGAGGTGGTAACTTCTGACAACCCTTTTCAGAAAAAACATCCTCAAAATCCGAAATAAATGTAGGTAGGGTAGTTATGGAGGCGACTAAGCAATTGCTATTTAAGCAATTTTCTCTGCACTGCTCACTCCACTCCAATATCTCCCTGGCCTGCCAATCCACCACTGGATTGTGCGCTACCAACCAGGGATGACCCAGCACTACCAGAGTGGGAAGCCCCTCCAGAACATAACATGAAAGCATCTCGTTATTGTGGTCCCCTACCCGAAGGTATAAATTATGAACAATGTGGGTGAGGTTTCTCTGAGACAGAGGAGCAGAATCAATAGCGAATATGGGAATAGGTCTCTGTAGCGTACAGAGAGACAAACACATAGTGCGGGCAAAATGGGCATCTATCAAATTTACCCCTGCTCCACTGTCTAGAAAGAAAGAAATAGTCTCCGTCTTATCACCAAAAACAATAACCGCTGGCAACACAAATTGCGATGTACGTATGGAGGAAACGTATACCCCCCGGCTGACATCCTCCACACAGCCTGGGGTTAGTAGTTTTCCGACGGTGTTTTGTTTCTGAGGAAAGAAGGACAGACATTAATGAAATGACCCCTCTCCCCACAAAAAAAACAAACCCCACGCCTACGGCGAGCCTCAGGAGGACGGACCTGACGAGTAGTTCCTCCTAGCTGCATAGGCTCGTCTAAGTCCGTACAGACTAACTGCTGCTTGGGAGGGGTTACCAATTGCTCCGGTTTTTTCAACCTGTCCCTAAGGCGTCTATCTATTTGGATAGAAAGGGACATAACTTTGTGGCTTTCCCCACAACAAATCTCAGAGATGTCTGATATACCTACCATTAATCCCTGGCAGTCTCGTCAACTTAAACATTTCATGGCCACTCTCCCTCCAGCAGAGTCCTATGTCCGTGACAAGACAGACTTTGAGTTTCTATGTGACCAATCAGGTGTGTCAAGACGCACCCTTTCTCGAATGTACAACCTACTACTTAATTCGACCAATCAATCCCCTCCCAACTTTATCACTCAATGGGAAGCGGATCTAGATTCCACACTTTCATCGGAACAAAGACTAAGATTATTTACATGCATTCACAAAACATCGATTGCCAGCAATGCCCAGGAAGCTGGTTTCAAACTGATGTCCCGTTGGTATAGGGTCCCTACTAGACTTCACTCCATTTTTCCGCAAACCTCGCCTTTATGTTGGCGCTGTGGCTCGGAAAGAGGCACTATACTACACACATTCTGGAGCTGTCCTTGTCTTTCGGGTTTTTGGGATTCGGTGTGGTCAATTACATCTAAATTTACCTCATATACTCTCCCTAAGACGCCTGGTTTCTTCCTGCTCCATCAGTGCGAGATTCCTCTCTCCTTCTACAAAAGGTCTGTGGTAAGACATCTAGTAAACGCTGCGAGAGCTTGTATCCCGTCTCTCTGGAGGCAATCATCTGTTCCCTCTGTTTCCATGTGGATCAACAAAATCCAGGAGACCATGAGAATGGAAGATCTCACCTCCTCATTAAGACACACTGAGAAGAGGTTTACTAAAACTTGAAGCCATTGGTTGGAATTCTATGATTCCGCAGAATGCAGAACATCATTAAGGAGTTTAAAATCAAGAATTCATAGAACCATACCAATTGCTATTAACAAATAAGTTAACAGAGGATTCTTAACAACAATCTTTAAATCTGTGGCCAGTTTTAGCTATTAAAAATCTGTTTTCATTATGCTGCGTAAAATGTTATAAAAAACATTTATTCTATTTATTGTACTAGATATAAGGAAACTAAGCTTTAAAAATTGCATTAAAGGGAATTTGACACCACAATTTTGGAACATTATCAGCAGTACTCCAGTAGTAGTACAGCAAATAAGTGCTCCAGATCAATATTTTTTATTTTAAAACTGTCCCATTACCCCGCTGTGGTCAAAGTTACACTGAACTACATATAGAATGGAGGAGTTATGAGCATGAGCTCAGCAATCCAGAACAATGTATTTCAGTGCAGCTTTGAGTCCTGATAGTAGAGGAACAGAGGGCAGTTTGAAAATAAAAATTCCAATCTGGAATCCTTATCTGCAGTCCTACTCATGTATTTCACCACCAAATGGCAAACTATTTTGTCGGACTGCTCTATCAAATTAATGGGACTGATCATTTCCTATGAGAAAGAGACCCTGGTTAATCTCCGGGAAGAAATAAGAGTCACTCAAAATTCTATTGCACCTCTGGCGGACTCGTCCATATTCATCGATTTGGATGAGAAACTCCAATTGAATTTAAACAAAATGGAGGTTAGTCTAATTGCTATTAAGCAGGACAAATTCGGCAGAGATATGCAAGACTATAAAACCAAGAGCATTGCATTTTTTGGAAGCTATTTATAGACGATGTGTTTTGCATATGGCGGTGCGAAATTGTGACCCTTCAAGAATTTTTTGTTTTCATCAACAGTATATGGCCCGAGCTAAAGTTTACAGCACATACAGATTTTTTCAAAATACCTTTTTTGGACACCTGGGTCATAAAGGGTCAAGATGGGGAATGTAAAACAGATTTATATACCAAAAACACAGATCGCAATAGCCTGCTTAGCTACGAGAGTAATCACCCACCAGCTACTAAAAGGTCTATACCTTATTCACAATTCCAGAGGGTCAATAGAATTGTTAGTGATCCTTCCACCCGTACTGTTCGTCTTCAAGAAATGACCAATAGGTTTAGGCAGAGGGGATACCCGGAATGGTTACTTACACATCAGCGTAATAAATGTGAAACATCTCCAATATGGCAGATTAAGTCACCACAGAAAAGACTCCCCCTAGTTGTACAGTACCACCCTTGGATTAATCGTATAAGGACAGTTATCAATAAGCACTGGAATATTATGACCTGGTCTTATCCTCAGATTACAGAGTTTCAAAACCCCCCTATGTTATGTTACAAGCGGGCAGGTAATCTAAAAGATAAAATTATTAGAGAGGATATAGGCACTATTAAAAAGGGTCCCTGACAAATTATATTATCTACTGTCAGGAAGGGCACCTTCTCTTGTCTAAGCTGTATCCATTGCTCCAGCATAATAAAGGTTCCTATATTTCACACCCGCACAGTGGGGAACAAATTCCAGTAAAGGGTCATTTTACGTGCAATAGTTCTTACATCATATACTTGCTGAAATGTCCATGTGGACTCTGCTATGTAGGTGAGACTACGATGCGTATGAAAGACCGATTTGCTAAACACAAATCGACAATCCGCAATGAAAATTTACTATTGCCGATTCCTCTGCATTTTTACCAACAGAAACATAATGTGTCCCAACTTCGATTCCAAATCATTGAGGAGGTACTGCCCCCTCGAAGGGGAGGTAACAGGGTGGAGCTATTACTGAAGCGTGAAGCCTATTGGATTCACCGCCTACAAACGATGACACCCAAAGGGTTGAATCGGGAGTACGCGGTAACCATTTATCCGTGCTCGATTTATGTAATTATTTTTGTTTTCATGTTTTCTATGTGTTTCCCCAGTGTAACTGATTCATAGCGATCTTCGATGATACAGAAGGATCGCATTTATTTTTCATTTTTTTCTCTCTGGATGTTAGTAAACATAACTTGGTTGTCTTGCCAACATGACGTCAGAATCACATGACTTGAAGGCTTCTATCATGTGACGAGGGGAGGGCTATTTAAACATATGTTCATGTTCATTTCATTGCCACTCGCTGTTTGCTTGAGTTTGACAAAGGCACTTGCATGTGCCGAAACGCGCGTCACTTCTATCCATGAGTGGTGAATAAAATATTGATAACTACATCGCAAGGAGTGCCGGTTCTTTCTTTCAATCAAGTACTTGGGGCGACGCCCGCGGACCGTGCACCCACAACCCACGCAGTGCCGCCCGACATCTATTACAAAAATATAAAACCAACAATGTCCACAACTGGTCTGATGCCAGAACCAACACTCCTCGCTCCATTATGAGGAAGATATACCGAGGAAAGAAATCAAGATCTGCTAAAGTTAGTTTCAGTTCCACAGACATCAACTCTTCTGATTCAGCGCCAGAAATCGCATGTCCTAGCGCATCATTTACACCTCACGTTACCGCAGAGGATACCACCTGCTCTGGGAAACCAGCAAAAAACGCTGAGCAGGGCGTAGACACAAGAAAAGGTGGGCGCTATCCTTCGCGTCAGAGAAAAACATAGTTTATTCTCAAGTGATCAACATTTCCTCTATGATACTCTCCCAACCACAGATTCAAGTTCTATCTAAAGGACTATCTTTCTCACCAAGGTGCCATTTTGACATCTACAAGACCTTACTGGACGTGAACAAACTAGCTCGGGACCTTACTTTGAAGAAACATTTTGCTCATAGTGATACAGGAGAATTCTCTCCTGCTAGTTTGGTTCCTGCTCTCATTTCTCCTATCATAACCTCTCCAAGCCATATAAGCATGTCCTTTCAGGAACTTGTTCACATCTCTCATCTTCAGCAATGTCGGGACATTTCCAATTCCCTGCCTGTCTTTGATTTCTCTCATAATTTTGCAACTCACAACCGTGATTTTTATCCTATACAGTCTCGCTCTCTGGCTCTTGATCATTTTCAGGAATCAGTGGAGCGAAATTTGGTTGCATTGAGGGATACATGCCAGTCTATGTTTAAATTTAATACCAACTGTAACCTGTCCACTGCTGAAAAAACGGCTCTAAAAGAGTTTGAAAATATGAAAGATGTTGTTTTCAAACAGGCGGATAAAGGGGGGTCGGTGGTGGTCATGGACCGCTCCATATATGCGTCCCAAAATCTCCTCATGTTAGGAGACTCGGACACATATCTGGAGATGTCACATGACCCCACCCCCCAGTTTCAAAGTGATCTGCTTTCCTTGTTGTCCTTGGGGGTCAAGAGTGGTTTTATGGATCAAAAACAAGCTGACTTCATATATATGTTTTACATCCTATTACTCCCATTTTCCACTCTTTACCCAAGATCCACAAGCCAGGCTTTCCCCCATCTATGCGGCCTATTGTGGCCGGGATAGGCTCATTTACGGACCGGTTGTCTGCGTGGGTTGACAGCTTGTTGCAGCCACTTTTCCAGACTATTCCGGGCTTCCTCTTAGACACTAGGACTGTACTTCAGTCCTTTCATGAATTTCCTTGGAAGCCGGAGTATGTCTGGATAACTGCGGATGTTACATCTCTATACATTGTCATTCCTCACCTTTCAGCCATTGCCTCTTTACGATGGTTCCTGAATACTTATGCTGATTTCAGCTTGGAATTTCAGGACTACATATGTGATGTTGTCCTTTTCCTACTTAAACACAATGTATTCATGTTTAACCACCGTTTCTTTCTCCAACACACCGGTGTTTCCATGGGGGCAAAATTCTCGCCCTCCATGGCCAACATCTATATGGCGTGGTTGGAATCTTGTTATCTCTTTTCTGATCATAATATTTGGGCCCCCTCATTACGGTGGTATGGCCGTTATATCGATGAATTGTTGTTCATCTGGTCAGGTGACCTACTGCCATACCACTGTTTGAGGAGTTCCTAAATAACAACACTTTGAATCTGAAATTCACTTTCAATTTCAACCGCACATCTATTGCGTTTTTGGATTTGACTCTGGTGGGCAATGCTTCCGAATCCAATGTAGTCACCCGCACTTACCGCAAGGAGACGGCGGGTAACAGTACTCTTTTTGCGTTCTCATGTCATCCTGCCCATGTTGTTTGCAATATCCCTAGAGGAGAATTTATACGCCTCAGACGGAATTGCTCCAGTGGCACGGGCTTCAAGGAAGAGCTCAACTTAGCTGCTGAGCGTCTTGTTGCCCGTGGATACAGCAACAGTAGTTTGACACAGGCCGTTGCACAAGTCAAATACAAACCACGGATAGATCTAGTTTTCCCCAAAAAATAGGGCCAGCAGTCGTTCCAACTTCACCAGTGAGGTCCCTAAGAACAGAGACCCAGTTTTCTCCACGAGCTACAGTGCAGAATTTAGTAAGATCTGTCATATAATCAGAAAAAATCTGTCCCTGCTGTGCATGGATGAACAGTGGTCTGATGTTCTCAGCTCAAACATCAAATGCATTGCTCGCCGAGCCCCAACTCTGGGTCAATGTATTAGTCCTAGTTTGTTCATGGATGATCTGCAGACACAGCAGAGTTGGCTACGCTTTAAAGGTAACTATAAGTGCGGACACCGTATCTGCACTTGTTGCAAGCATCTCTCTATTGGCCAAACTGTTGTCTCTGTATCTAACCAAAAAACTTTCACTCTGAAACAGTATATCAACTGTAACACTAGTTTTGTGGTGTACTGTATCACCTGCATGACATGCCGCCTACAGTATATAGGCTGTACTTCTAACAGCCTTAAAACCAGGATTCGCCGGCATATTTTTGACATTCCGCATGCGCTGACCCGGAACGTCTCTGCGGTCAGTTCACATTATGCGGCTTGTCATGCAGGTGATACCAGTAGCCTTGTGGTGCAGGGGGTGGAACGGGTTAAATTTCCCAAACGTGGAGGTGATTATAGGAGAGTCCTTTTAAATAGAGAATCCTACTGGATCTTTACCATGGGTACTTGTGTACCAACGGGTCTGAATCGTAGGCACGATCTCATATTGCATTACTGACCGTGGTACCTTTTTGTTTCCCTTGAAGATTTTCTTCTTTTTCTTTCTATTTTTAGCATATGTTTTTATGTGTTAGAGGTGGAGCCATGTGTTGATTGTGTCCACCTGATATGTTTGACCTGCCCCTTATTTAAGGCCAGTGTCTCACACCATCATGTTGTCATGAGTAAGGATCTGAATTTGTTGATCTGAAACGCGTAAACCTGATGTACATTTCTGGATTTTAGCACGTTTTTCATTAAAGCATTTATATGGCTGATTGGAAGCTGGATCTCCTTTTTTACTCTTGTATTACTGCTAGAGTTGAGCGGACACCTGGATGTTCGGGTTCGACGGGTTCGGCCGAACTTCAGAAAAAAGTTCGAGTTCGGGACCCGAACTTGACCCCGAACCCAAACCCCATTGAAGTCAATGGGGACCCGAACTTTGAGCACTAAAATGGCTGTAAAAATGTTATGGAAAGGGCTAGAGGGCTGCAAATGTCGTCAAAATGTGGTTAAGAGCATGGCAAGTGCTCTGCAAACAAATGTGGATAGGGAAATTACTTTAAATAACATAAAATACGTAAAAAAATAAAATAAAATCTTGATCTAGGAGGACCAGGTCCATATGGAGTAAGAGGTTGAGGAGGCGGTGGATGTGGCGGTGTAGGTGGAAGTGGCGGTGGAGGAGGAGGTAGCCTACACTGCTTTTTGGTTTAAAATGTATTTTTATTTTTTTAAATTAGGGTACACCCCAAAACATTGGGAAATATAACCCTCCAGTCGTGCTAAACACACGTTCAGACAATACACTGGCTGCAGGGCAGGCCAGCACCTCCAAGGCGTAAAGGGTAAGCTAGGCGTAACCGGCCTACTAGGTATAGCAGTGGTACTTCACACCCAAAAATTGTTGAATTTCGACTGAAAATGTAACTGACAATTTTTATTTGTTTTTGAACCGGCCTACTAGGTATAGCAGTGGTGCTATAAACCCAAAAATTTATGAGTTTCACCCGAAAATGTAAATTACAATTTTTTATTTTTTTTAACCGGCCTACTAGGTATAGCAGTGGAACTATACACCCAAAAATTGGTAAATTTCACCAGAAAATGTTAATGACAATTTTTATTTATTTTTTAACAGGCCTACTAGATATAGCAGTGGTACTATACACCCAAAAATTGGTTAATTTCACCAGAAAATGTTAATGACAATTTTTACTTATTTTTTAATGTGCCTACTAGGTATAGCAGTAGTACTATACACACAAAAATTGGTGAATTTCACCAGAAAATGTAACAGATAATTTTTTTAATTTATTTTACCGGTCTAATAGGTATAGCAGTGGTACTATACACCCAAAAAATTTGTGAATTTCACCCGAAAATGTTAATGACAATTTTAATTATTTTTTAACCGGCCTACTAGGTATAGCAGTGGTACTATACTCCTAAACATTGGTTAATTTCACCAGAAAATGTTAATGACAATTTTATTTTATTTTTTAACAGGCCTACTAGATATAGCAGTGTTACTATACACCCAAAAATTGGTTAATTTCACCAGAAAATGTAACAGATAATTTTTTTAATTTATTTTACCGGTCTAATAGGTATAGCAGTGGTATTATACACCCAAAAATTTGTGAATTTCACCCAAAAATGTTAATGACAATTTTTTTTTTTTAACCGGCCTACTAGGTATAGCAGTGGTACCATACATCCAAAAATGTGTGAATTTCACCCGAAAAATGTTAATGACAATTTTTATTTATTTTTTAACGGGCCTACTAGGTATAGCAGTGGTACTGTACACCCAAAAATTGGTTAATTTCACCAGAAAATGTTAATGACAATTTATTTATATTTTTTAACCGGCCTACTAGATATAGCAGTGGTACTATACACCCAAAAATTTGTGAATTTCACCCAAAAATGTAAATAACAAATAAGTGAAATCATATAAAATAAAACATGTACAAAAAAAACGAAAAAAATTTGATTTATGAGGTGGAGTTCCATATGGAGTAGGAGTTTGAGGAGGAGGAGGAGTTTGGACGTAGCGGAGTAGGTGGAAGCGGTGGTGGAGGAGGACGAGATAGCCAACACAGGTTATTGGTTTTAATAAAAAAAAATTTAAATGAAGGTACACTCCAAAAGAGTGTGAAATATCCAAAATACAAACATGAGCAATTGCGCTGCAGTATAACAATGGCTGCTTAGTGCCGGTATACATGTCTATTCTGGACAAGGTACGGACAAGTCCTGAGGGATCCATGCCTAGTTCATTTTAATGAATGTGAGCTTGTCCACATTGGCTGCGCTTGTCTGTGATGACGCCTCCTGCCGTGCTAAACACATGTTCACATAATACACTGGCTGCAGGGCAGGCCAGCACCTCCAATGCGTAAAGGGCAAGCTCAGGCCATGTGCCCAATTTGGAGACCCAGAAGTTGAAGGGGGCAGACCCGTCATTCAGTACGTGTAGGCGTGTGCACACATACTGCTCCACCATGTTGGTGAAATGCTGCCTCCTGCTAAGACGTTCCATATCAGCTGGTGGTGCTGGTTGTTGTGGCGTGCTGACAAAGCTTTTCCACATTTTGGCCATGCTAACCCTGCCTTCTGAGGTGCTGGCGGTGCCCCAGCTGCGTTGGCGACCTCTTCCTCATCCTCTGTCTTCGCCTTGTGCTTCCACTGTGCCCCCGCTGTCAGGTGGGAATGCCACCAGCAGCACATCTACCAGCGTGCGCTTGTACTCGCGCATCTTACGATCACGCTCCAGTGACGGAATTAAGGACGGTACATTGTCCTTGTAACTGGGATCCAGCAGCGTGGCGACCCAGTAATCTTCACAAGTTAGAATGTGGGCAACTCGGCTGTCGTTGCAGAGACACTGCAGCATGTAATCGCTCATGTGTGCCAGGCTGCCCAGAGGCAACGAAAAGCTGTACTCTGTGGGAGGTATATCGTCTGTATCCTCTGTATCCCCCCATCCACGCACCAGTGATGGCCATGAGCTGGTCTGGGTGCCACCCTGCTGTGAACATGGTTCCTCCTCCACCATCTCCTCCTCCTCATCCTCCACCTCGTCATCCTCCAGAACTGTGGCCTGGCTGGATAATTGTGTACCTTGGGTTTGTGGGTGCAGGAACCCACCCTCGGAGCCACTTGGGAATGACTGGCCGGAAACCCAACGAAATGATCCCTCTTCCTCCTCCTCCTCCTGTGCCACATCCTCTTCTATCATCGCCAGGAGCGTTTTTTCAAGGAGGCATAGAAGTGGGATAGTAACACTGAGAACGGCGTTATCGGCACTGGCCATGTTGGTGGAGTACTCGAAACAGCGCAACAAGGAACACAAGTCTCGCATGGAGGCCCAGTCATTGGTGGTAAAGTGGTGCTGTTCCGCCGAGCGACTCACCTGTGCGTGCTGCAGCTGAAACTCCACTATCGCCTGCTGCTGCTCGCACAGTCTGGCCAGCATCTGCAAGGTGGAGTTCCACCTTGTGGGCACGTCGCATATTGGGGAAATTTTTAAGGAATCTCTGCACCACCAAATTCATCACATGCGCCAGGCAAGGGATGTGCGTCAAACCGGCTAGTCCAAGAGCTGCTACGAGATTTCGCCCATTATCGCACACCACCAGGCCGGGTTTGAGGCTTATTGGCACAAAACACTCATCGGTCTGTTGTTCAAGGCCCATCCACAGCTCCTGCGCGGTGTGGGGTTTGTCCCCCAAACAGATAAGTTTTAAAACTGCCTGCTTTCGTTTACCCCTGGCTGTGCTGAAGTTGGTGGTGAAGGTGTTACGCTGACGGAGGAAGCAACAGGAGGCAAACTGAAGCGCCCTGCAATCCTCGGTGGTTAAACGACATGCGCCAAACTGCTATCCGCCTCAGGCCCAGCCGCCACTGCATTTACCCAGTGTGCTGTTATGGAGATATACCGGCCCTGACCGTGCTTACTGGTCCACGTATCCGTAGTCAGGTGCACCTTGCCACAGATGGTGTTGCGCAGTGCACACCTGATTTTGTCCCCTACTTGGTTGTGCAGGGAAGGGATGACTCTCCTTGAAAAAAGTAGTGGCGGCTGGGCACGACGTACTGTGGGACAGCCACCGCCATAAGGCCTTTAAAACTATCCGTCTCCACCAGGCGGAATGACAGCATTTCAAAGGCCAGTAATTTAGAAATGCTGGCATTCAGGGCTAGGGATCGCGGGTGGGTAGGGGGGTACTTCCTCTTCCTCTCCAGCTTTTGGGAGATGGAAAGCTGAACGCTTCCGTGGGACATTGTGGAGATGCTTGGTGACCCAGGTGTTGGTGTTGCTAGCAGATCCTCTGTTTGCGAGGTGGCAGGTGGCACTGTCACTCCAGAGGTGGATGAAGAGGCCGCGACTGCAGCAGAAGAGGAAGCAGGAGTAGCCAGAGACCTTTCTTGGTTTTTGAGGTGTCTACTCCACTGCAGCTCGTGCTTTGCACTTAAATGCCTGGTCATGCAGGTTGTGCTCAGGTTGAGAACGTTTATGCCTCGCTTCAGGCTCTGATTGCACAGCGTGCAAACCACTCGTGTCTTCTCGTCACATTGTCTGAAGAACTGCCACGCCAGGGAACTCCTTGGAGCTGGCTTTGGTGTGCTTGGTCCCTTGCTGCGGTGGGCAGTAGGAGGCTAGGAGGCATACTGTCTAGAGGACGGCCACTCCGCTTTTGCACCCTGCTCCCTCTTCTGCTGTGCTGGTGACCAAATACCGCTGCAGGTTTTGTCGCCTACTCGCACCTGAGGAAGGGATTTCACTTGTGCGTGTAGCTGGCACAGATCGACCAGGTCCTCTCCCTGCAACAGGAGCTCCACCAGCAGCACCACGACCTGGGCCACGTCCCTTATTTGACGCTCTCCTCATATTTTTCGAATTTAGGATCTTGCCCTAAATGGGTGTTTAATTAATAGTAGAATAGAACGACAGTATTTAAAGGATGTATCTCACACGGCCTGAACCAGACTAGGCCTCGATTAAAGATTTTTTTTACCCAAAATGGCTGTATTTCAAATGCCTGAATCAAACCCCTGTATGTAAAGGTTGTATCTCACATGGCCTGAACCAGTGTAGGCCTGAATTAAAGATTTCTTTCCCCAAAATGGCTGTATTTCAAATGGCTGTATTTCAAATGCCTGAATCAAACCTGTGTATGTAGAGGGGGTATCTCACAGGGCCTGAACCAGTGTAGGCCTAAATTCAATATTGGTGCACCAAATGGCGGTATTTCAAATGCCTGAATCAAACCCCTGTATGTAGAGGGTGTATCTCACACGGTCTGAACCAGTGTAGGCCTGAATGAAATATTTCTTTGCACAAAATGGCTGTATTTCAAATGACTGTATTTCAAATGCCTAAATCAAACCCCTGTATGTAGAGGGAGTATCTCACAGGGCATGAACCAGTGTAGGCCTAAATTAAATATTCCTTTGCCCAAAATGGCTGTATTTCAAATGCCTGAATCAAACCCCTCTATGTAGAGGGGGTATCTCACACGGTCTGAACCAGTGTAGGCCTGAATAAAATATTTCTTTGCCTAAAATGGCTGTATTTCAAATGGCTGTATTTCAAATGCCTGAATAAAACCCCTGTATGTAGAGGGGGTATCTCACAGGGCATGAACCAGTGTAGGCCTAAATTAAATATTTCTTTGCACAAAATGGATGCATTTCAAATGGCTGTATTTCAAATGCCTGAATCAAACCCCTGTATGTAGAGGGGGTATCTCACAGGGCCTGAACCAGTGTAGGCCTGAATTCAATATTGGGGCACCTAATGGCGGTATTCAAAATCTCTGAATGTAACCCAAATGTATTAAGGGTGTATCTCACAATGACATCTGCATCAAAGGCCGAATGCACACGGACGTGTTCTGCGGCCTTGAGCGGTCCGTGGTAACACGGCCTGGATTCCTGCTGAGAGCAGGAGCGCACGGCGTCATTGGTTGCTATGACGCCGTGCGCTTCATGCCGCCCCTGCACTATAGTAATACACTCATATAGATCATACGAGTGTATTACTGTAGTGCAGCGGCGGCACGAAGCGCACGGCGTCATAGCAACCAATGACGCCGTGCGCTCCTGCTCTCAGCAGGAATCCAGGCCGTGTTACCACGGACCGCTCACGGCCGCGGAACACGGCCGTGTGCATTCGGCCAAAGGCTGCCAACTAAATTTTTTGTGCCCAAACGAGTGTTTGTTTAACAACTGAATTTGACAGCAGTATATAAGCCTGTAATTTCACACGTGCTGATGCTGCAAGGCCTGAAAATAGTGTTTTTTGTCAAAAAAGTGTGTTTTTCAAACCCTAGGAAATGATGGGGGTATTTCTAGCTTAAATTGTACACTGACTAATCAAGATGTTGTAGATTGCCAAAATTTTTTTATTTTTTTTTGGTAACAGTATATGAAAGCTGTATATATTAAACTTGAATTTAAAGAGGACCTTTCACCGATTCTTACCCTATGAACTAAGTATACAGACATGTGGAGCGGCGCCCGGGGATCTCTCTGCACTTACTATTATCCACGGGCGCCGCTCCGTTCTCCTGCTATGCCCTCCGGTATCTCCGTTCCCTAAGTTATGGTAGGCGGAGTCTGCCCTAGCGCTGGCCAATCGCATTGCAGAGCTCACAGCCTGGGAGAAAATAACCTCCCAGGCTGTGAGCTCTGCGCTGCGATTGGCCAGCGCTAGGGCAGACTCCGCCTACCATAACTAAGGGACTGGTATCTCCGCCTACTATAACTTAGTGAGCGGAGATACCGGAGGGCATAGCAGGAGAACGGAGCGGCGCCCGGGGATAATAGTAAGTGCAGTGAGAACCCCGGGCGCCGCTCTACATATCTGTATAGTTAGTTCATAGGGTAAGAATCGGTGAAAGGTCCTCTTTAACACTTGCAGATCTGGAAAATACTGTTTTTTGAAAAAAAAAAGTGTGCTTTTCAAACCCCAGAAAATGATGGGTGTATTTCTAGCTTAAATTGCACACTGACTAATCAAGATGTTGTAGATTGCCAAAAAAGTGGGGTTTTTTGTAACAGAATATGAAAGCTGTATATATTAAACTCGAATTTAACACTTGCAGATCTGGAAATTACTGTTTTTTGAAAAAAAAAGTCAGTTTTTCAAACCCCAGAAAATGATGGGTGTATTTCTAGCTTAAATTGCACACTGACTAATCAAGACGTTGTAGATTGCCAAATAAGTGTTTTGTTTTTTTTGGTAACAGAATATGAAAGCTGTATATATTAAACTTGAATTTAACACTTGCAGATCAGGAAAATACTGTTTTATGGAGAGAAAAAAGTGTGTTTTTCAAAACCCAGAAAATGATGGGTGTATTTCTAGCTTAAATTGCACACTGACTAATCAAGACGTTGTAGATTGCCAAATAAGTGTTTTGTTTTTTTTGGTAACAGAATATGAAAGCTGTATATATTAAACTTGAATTTAACACTTGCAGATCAGGAAAATACTGTTTTTTGGAGAGAAAAAAGTGTGTTTTTCAAAACCCAGAAAATGATGGGTGTATTTCTAGCTTAAATTGCACACTGACTAATCAAGATGTTGTAGATTGGCCAAAAAAAAATTTTGGGTAACAGAATATGAAAGCTGTATATATTAAACTTAAATTTAACACTTGCAGATCTGGAAAATACTGTTTTTTTTTTAAAAAAAGTGTGTTTTTCAAACCCCAGAAAATGATGGGTGTATTTCTAGCTTAAATTGCACACTGACTAAGGCCGAGTTCACACGAACGTGTGTGACCCGTGCACGTGCTGCGGCCCGCAAGCCGCAATGCACGATCGCCGGCCGTGGGTCAGCCGCATCGGATCGCGGACCCATTCACTTTAATGGGTCCGCGATCTGCCTGTTCCGCAAAAAGATAGGACCTGTTCTATCTTTTTGCGGAACGGAAGTACGGGACACAACCCCACGGAAGCACTCCGCAGTGCTTCCGAGGGGTCCCGTTCCGTGCGGCCGTTCCGCAGTTCCGGATTTGCAGACCCATTGAAGTTAAGGGGTCCGCATCCGTGATGCGGAATGCACACGGAACTGTGGCCGTGTATTGCAGCCCGCAATTTGCGGCCCGCAATACGGCCACGGATCACACACGTTCGTGTGAACTCGGCCTAATCAAGATGTTGTAGTTTTTGCCCAAATTGATTTGCAATGTTCCAAAAGCTCAGATGCAGTGCTGGCGCACTGAGCTTGCATAAAATGGCCACCGCCGCCGCCCACCTAACAGAATTTTAAAAGTTTTTGTTTTTTTTGGTCAATGGGCTCAGGGCAGGGTAAAACGATTGTGTCCTGCACCCACACAACTATTTCTATGTAGATCGCTGAGTTAGATTCTCTCCTATGCTCTCCCTGAAATCACAAGTCCAGCATCATCCTCTCCCTACACTTGTAACAGCAGAGTGACGTGCAGCGCTATGTGACTCAAGCTTATATAGAGCCTGGGTCACATGCTGCGCTGGCCAATCACAGCCATGCCATTAGTAGGCATGGCTGTGATGGCTTCTAAGGTCAGACAGTTAACCGCTTGTTGATTGGCTGCTCTTCAGCCTTTCAAAAAGCGCCGAACACCGAACCCGAACTTTTACGGAAATGTTCGGGTTCGGGGTCCAAAAATCCTAAAGTTCGGGTTCGCTCAACCCTAATTACTGCAGATAATACTTCAAAATCATGGTGACAGACTCCTTTTAAAATGAATGCCAAATAAAAAATTAAAATGTGCACATGTAACAATAATTTGCTGAGGGGGACATTTATTTTTAGCTTAAAACCGTGACCTATATTCCATTTCCATTCATGTACTTAGGCTGAAGTAGACGAATAACATGAAAAGATATACTCCAATGCTGTCACAGCTTTCAGATGTAAAACAATTGATGAATGAAAATAAATTCTTATCATAGAGAAAATTCATAAAAGTAGTTACTTTCACTGTGCAATATAACAAAAATCCACACTCGCTGGTTAAATGTAGACACGTAGAGTAATCATGGCTGGACAGGACTAGACAAATATGGAGCCCAATAGGCTTGAGCAGTGTTCCCTTCACATGGGTTATCCCATGAGAAGAATTACTATTCAATGAATAAGGTGTTGCAAATGAAGCATTATTGCAATATACATGCAATAAAAAATATTGGGAGTCATTTACTACACCCCTGTACATCAGAAACTGGCATAAAAGTCACAAGCCACTGATTTGCAACTCTTTAAACACCACTACATCTAAATTTAGGCACAACTGGCATTTCTACACCTCCTTCACCACTTTCAGAAAAGAGGGAGTGGCAGACCTGGGGTGTGGTGTGGGCACATTCGCTAAACTGTCATAAATGACAATTGAAATCTACTCCAGCTACCACCTGTAGTAGATTTCAACCAGGGCGCATGGACTGCCAGAGGATGCACTTCATTTATGATGATGATTGTGCCTCGTCATAAATGAAACACATCTCCCAGCATCATAACTTTTTGATAAATGACCTCCACTGTTTTGTATTTTATGTACCTTACATCTTCAGATTTGATAGCGCCCCTAATGTGTATTCTGCCGATCCACCTTCTCCTGTATTCAGTAGTGGTGTAGTGATCTCATAGTGATGCAGATCAAGGGGTCCAGAGTCCAGACATATTTCTCTTTATGGACAGTAAAGAAGGAAATGAGGGCATTACATGCCTATGTATTTCTGGGGCTATATGTGAAGAACTATTGTCTATTCAGGGGAAGAAGTCAGATCGCCGTAATCTCGCGATGCGCGCGCGCGCTCGCTCATGCCCAGTTCCTTCCCTGAGGCTGATGCCAGCACAGGGAAGGAACAGTATGCCGGCAATGCGCATGGGCGAGCTCGCGCATCGCGAGATTATGGCGATCTGACTTCGTGAGCAAGGAGGAGATTGCTGGTTACAGGCGGTGCTGGGCTCCTTCACAGGGGGCGTGGCTGGACTCCAGAACGGTTAGTACAGCCCCTTGGGCTCCTTACCAGGGAAGGAACTGCGCATCGCGAGATTACGGCGATCTAACTGTGAGCAAGCAGGAGATTCGGAGGACGCAGGCGGTGCTGGGCTCCTTCACAGGGGGCGTGGCTGGGCACCAAGAAGGTTAGTACAGCCCCTTGGGCTCCTTACCAGGCTCATTTACATATCTATAAAATCATTTTTTAAACACAATAAAAGGACACAGCCCTATAGGACAGGTATATTGCGGACATGCTAGCGGCGATCTAGCCGTGCATCTCCACATCTCTATAGGCTAAAACGAGGTGACAGAATCCCTTTAACAGCATTTAGAAAGCATTTAGATAATTGCTTTATGACAGCCCATGGGCCATGGACACAATGGTCAGGAGTAGGGATGAGCGAACCCGAACTGTATATAATTTTGGGGTGTCCGTGACACGGACCCGAACATTTTCGTAAAAGTCCGGGTTCGAGTTCGGTGTTTGGCGCTTTCTTGGTGCTTTTTGAAAGGCTGCAAAGCAGCCAATCAACAAGCGTCATACTACTTGCCCCAAGAGGCCATCACAGCCATGCCTACTATTGGCATGGCTGTGATTGGCCAGTGCAGTATGTGACCCAGCCTCTATATAAGCTTGGGTCACGTAGCACTGCACGTCACTCTGCTGTTACAAGTGTAGGGAGAGGTTGCAGCTGCGACGTTAGGGCGAGATTAGGCAGTGATTAACTCCTCCAAAACACTTAAGACAGTGATCGATCTACAGCTGTGGATCATTGAACTGCTGCTATTCAATTGCTCACTGTTTTTAGGCTGCCCAGAGCGTTTTTCAGTCACTTTTTTCTGGGGTGATCGGCGTACATTTTGTGGCTTGTGGTGCGCCAGCACAAGCTGCCACCAAGTCCATTTAACCATCAATAGTGTGGTTATTTTTTGCTATATCCTACATCAGGGGCAAGCTGTCACCAAGTCCATTTAACCATCAATAGTGTGGTTATTTTTTGGCTATATCCTACATCAAGGGCAAGCTGCCACCAAGTCCATTTAACCATCAATAGTGTGGTTATTTTTTGGCTATATCCTACATCAGGGGCAAGCTGCCACCAAGTCCATTTAACCATCAATAGTGTGGTTATTTAAATCTATCCCTAAAAGGGTATATTAGATTCAAGGTGCTGATAGGGTCATTCTCAATAACTTCACACACACGCTACTGTGCATATCCAAGTCTAATTCTGTCCGTAAACGTATACCTGTCACCCAGCGCCTAAATAATAGACCTCAAATTTATATTCAGCTACATCTGTGGCTATTGCTGTAGTTGCTCAAGTTATTTTGTGTCCGTCAAAGCACAGTTTTTGTTCTGGGTTAAAATACAATTCCCAACCTAGCAATTTTATAAATTAGTGGTTTCTGCTGTATCAGGCCTACTTTAAATCTATCCCTAAAAGGGTATATTAGATTCAAGGTGCTGATAGGGTCATTCTCAATAACTTCACACACACGCTACTGTGCATATCCAAGTCTAATTCTGTCCGTAAACGTATACCTGTCACCCAGCGCCTAAATAATAGGCCTCAAATTTATATTCAGCTAAATCTGTCATTACTGCTGTGCCTGTATTAGTGTAATACGGTACCTAAATAGATAGCCAGATAGTGTTAGGTGTCTGTAAAAAAAAAAGGCCTGAATTTGAATTCAATACATTGGGCCAAATAATATTTTTCTTATTGTGGTGAACGGTAACAATGAGGAAAACATCTAGTAAGGGACGCGGACATGGTCGTGGTGGTGTTAGTGGACCCTCTGGTGCTGGGAGAGGACGTGGCCGTTCTGCCACAGCCACACGTCCTAGTGTACCAACTACCTCAGGTCCCAGTAGCCGCCAGAATTTACAGGGATATTTGGTGGGGCCCAATGCCGTTCTAAGGATGATAAGGCCTGAGCAGGTACAGGCATTAGTCAATTGGGTGGCCGACAGTGGATCCAGCACGTTCACATTATCTCCCACCCAGTCTTCTGCAGAAAGTGCACAGATGGCAGATGAAAACCAAGCCCATCAGTCTGTCACATCACCCCCATGCATATCAGGGAAACTGTCTGAGCCTCAAGTTATGCAGCAGTCTCTTATGCTGTTTGAAGACTCTGCTGGCAGGGTTTACCAAGGGCATCCACCTAGCCCTTCCCCAGCGGTGGAAGACATAGAATGCACAAACACAACCACTTATGTTTCCTGATGATGAGGACATGGGAATACCACCTCAGCACGTCTCTGATGACGAAACACAGGTTCCAACTGCTGCGTCTTTCTGCAGTGTGCAGACTGAACAGGAGGTCAGGGATGAAGACGATGCAGGGGACGATGAGGTCCTAGACCCCACATGAAATGAAGGTCGTGCCACTGACTTTCACAGTTCGGAGGAAGAGGCAGTGGTGAGACCGAGCCAACAGCGTAGCAAAAGACAAAGAGGGAGCAGTGGGCAAAAGCAGAACACCCGCCGCCAAGAGATTCCGCCTGCTACTGACCGCCGCCATCTGGGACCGAGCACCCCAAAGGCAGCTTCAAGGAGTTCCCTGGCATGGCACTTCTTCAAACAATGTGCTGACGACAAGACCCGAGTGGTTTGCACGCTGTGCCATCAGAGCCTGAAGCGAGGCATTAACGTTCTGAACCTTAGCACAACCTGCATGACCAGGCACCTGCATGCAAAGCATGAACTGCAGTGGAGTAAACACCTTAAAAACAAGGAAGTCACTCAGGCTCCCCCTGCTACCTCTTCTGCTGCTGCCGCCTCGGCCTCTTCTGCTGCTGCCGCCTCTGCCTCTTCCTCCGCCTCTGGAGGAACGTTGGCACCTGCCGCCCTGCAAACATGGGATGTACCACCAACACCACCACCTGCGTCACCAAGCATCTCACCATGTCACACGGCAGCAAGCATCTCAACATTTGAGAGAAAGCGTAAATTCCCACCTAGCCACCCTCGATCCCTGGCCCTGAATGCCAGCATTTCTAAACTACTGGCCTATGAAATGCTGTCATTTAGGCTGGTGGACACAGACAGCTTCAAACAGCTCATGTCGCTTGCTGTCCCATAGTATGTTGTTCCCAGCCGGCACTACTTCTCCAAAAGAGCCGTGTCTTCCCTGCACAACCAAGTATCCGATAAAATCAAGTGTGCACTGCGCAACGCCATCTGTGGCAAGGTCCACCTAACCACAGATACGTGGACCAGTAAGCACGGCCAGGGACGCTATATCTCCCTAACTGCACACTGGGTAAATGTAGTGGCGGCTGGGCCCCAGGCGGAGAGTTGTTTGGCGCACGTCCTTCCGCTGCCAAGGATCGCAGGGCAACATTCTTTGCCTCCTGTCTCCTCCTCCTCCTACTCAGCTTCCTCCTCCTCTTCTTCCACCTGCTCATCCAGTCAGCCACACACCTTCACCACCAACTTCAGCACAGCCCGGGGTAAACGTCAGCAGGCCATTCTGAAACTCATATGTTTGGGGGACAGGCCCCACACCGCAAAGGAGTTGTGGCGGGGTATAGAACAACAGACCGACGAGTGGTTGCTGCCGGTGAGCCTCAAGCCCGGCCTGGTGGTGTGCGATAATGGGCGAAATCTCGTTGCAGCTCTGGGACTAGCCGGTTTGACGCACATCCCTTGCCTGGCGCATGTGCTGAATTTGGTGGTGCAGAAGTTCATTCGCAACTACCCCGACATGTCAGAGCTGCTGCATAAAGTGCGGGCCGTCTGTTTGCGCTTCTGGCGTTCACATCCTGTCGCTGCTCGCCTGTCTGCGCTACAGCGTAACTTCGGCCTTCCCGCTCACCGCCTCATATGCGACGTGCCCACCAGGTGGAACTCCACCTTGCACATGCTGGACAGACTGTGCGAGCAGCAGCAGGCCATAGTGGAGTTTCAGCTGCAGCACGCACGGGTCAGTCGCACTGCGGATCAGACACACTTCACCACCAATGACTGGGCCTCTATGCGAGACCTGTGTGCCCTGTTGCGCTGTTTCGAGTACTCCACCAACATGGCCAGTGGCGATGACGCCGTTATCAGCGTTACAATACCACTTCTATGTCTCCTTGAGAAAACATTTAGGGCGATGATGGAAGAGGAGGTGGCCCAGGAGGAGGAGGAGGAAGAGGGGTCATTTTTATCACTTTCAGGCCAGTCTCTTCGAAGTGACTCAGAGGGAGGTTTTTTGCAACAGCAGAGACCAGGTACAAATGTGGCCAGACAGGGCCCACTACTGGAGGACGAGGAGGACGAGGATGAGGAGGAGGTGGAGGTGGAGGAGGATGAAGCATTTTCACAGCGGGGTGGCACCCAACGCAGCTCGGGCCCATCACTGGTGCGGGGCTGGGGGGAAACGCAGGACGATGACGATACGCCTCCCACAGAGGACAGCTTGTCCTTACCTCTGGGCAGCCTGGCACACATGAGCGACTACATGCTGCAGTGCCTGCGCAACGACAGCAGAGTTGCCCACATTTTAACGTGTGCGGACTACTGGGTTGCCACCCTGCTGGATCCACGGTACAAAGACAATGTGCCCACCTTACTTCCTGCACTGGAGCGTGATAGGAAGATGCGGGAGCACAAGCGCACGTTGGTAGACGCGCTACTGAGAGCATTCCCAAATGTCACAGGGGAACAAGTGGAAGCCCAAGGCGAAGGCAGAGGAGGAGCAAGAGGTCGCCAACGCAGCTGTGTCACGGCCAGCTCCTCTGAGGGCAGGGTTAGCATGGCAGAGATGTGGAAAAGTTTTGTCACCACGCAACAGCTAACTGCACCACCACCTGATACGGAACGTGTTAGCAGGAGGCAACATTTCACTAACATGGTGGAACAGTACCTGTGCACACCCCTCCACGTACTGACTGATGGTTCGGCCCCATTCAACTTCTGGGTCTCCAAATTGTCCACGTGGCCAGAGCTAGCCTTTTATGCCTTGGAGGTGCTGGCCTGCCCGGCGGCCAGCGTTTTGTCTGAACGTGTATTCAGCACGGCAGGGGGCGTCATTACAGACAAACGCAGCCGCCTGTCTACAGCCAATGTGGACAAGCTGACGTTCATAAAAATGAACCAGGCATGGATCCCACAGGACCTGTCCATCCCTTGTGCAGATTAGACATTAACTACCTCCCCTTAACCATATATTATTGTACTCCAGGGCACTTCCTCATTCAATCCTATTTTTATTTTCATTTTACCATTATATTGCGGGGCAACCCAAAGTTGAATGAACCTCTCCTCTGTCTGGGTGCCGGGGCCTAAAAATATCTGACAGTGGCCTGTTCCAGTGGTGGGTGACATGAAGCCTGATTCTCTGCTATGACATGAAGACTGATTCTCTGCTGAGTCGCTGACATGAAGCCTGAATCTCTGTTATGGGACCTCTCTCCTCTGTCTGGGTGCCGGGGCCTAAATTATATGACAATGGACTGTTCCAATGTTGGGTGACGTGAATTATGATTCTCTGCTATGACATGAAGACTGATTCTCTGCTGACATGAAGCCAGATTCTATGTTATGGGACCTCTCTCCTCTGTCTGGTTGCCGGGGCCTAAAAATATCTGACAGTGGCCTGTTCCAGTGGTGGGTGACATGAAGCCTGATTCTCTGCTATGACATGAAGACTTATTCTCTGCTGAGTCGCTGACATGAAGCCAGATTCTATGTTATGGGACCTCTCTCCTCTGTCTGGGTGCCGGGGCCTAAATTATATGACAATGGACTGTTCCAATGTTGGATGACGTGAAGCCTGATTCTCTGCTATGACATGAAGACTGATTCTATGTTATGGGACCTCTCTCCTCTGCCTGGGCCTAAAAATATCTGACAGTGGCCTGTTCCAGTGGTGGGTGACATGAAGCCTGATTCTCTGCTATGACATGAAGACTGATTCTCTGCTGACATGAAGCCAGATTCTCTGCTATGGGACCTCTCTCCTCTGCCTGGGTGCCTGGGCCTAAATATCTGACAATGGACTGTTCCAGTTTTGGGTGACGTGAAGCCTGATTCTCTCATATGACATGAAGACTGATTCTCTGCTGACATGAAGCCTGATTCTCTGCTATGGGACCTCTCTCCAATTGATATTGCAGGGGATTTAACTACATTTTGCTGCCTTTTGCAGCCCTCTAGCCCTTTCCTGGGCTGTTTTACAGCCTTTTTAGTGCCGAAAAGTTCGGGTCCCCAACGACTTCAATGGGGTTCGGGACGAAGTTCGGGTCGGGTTCGGATCCCGAACCCGAACATTTCCGGGAAGTTCGGCCGAACTTCTCGAACACGAACATCCAGGTGTTCGCTCAACTCTAGTCAGGAGGGGACCTCGTTGACTCCTATTGGAGAGTTTTATAGACATGCTCTGTGACCTGTGCAGAGGTTATTGTACAAGAAAGAATAGATACGATTTGACAATCACCTATAATGAATGGTGGATCCTGTGTTATCTATACACAGAGGTGATATTATTAGAGGCAGGATCAGAATGGCATATAAGCAGATAACTGCAGTAAAGTGATCTGTAGAGACCAAGAAGTAGTGCCTATTATTAGGCTTAGGGCGGGGAGCAGAATTGCTGGGAGGGGCAGTGGGAGGATGCAGAGAAGAGCTGCTTCATCACAACTGACACTGCCACAGCTAGGATGAGATGGAGCAGGAACTGGAGACTGCATGGGAGAAATGAGAACAGCTCAGCTTAATGAAAACATGTACTCAGTTAGCTTCAGTCTGTCATATTATAAGCCATTGTTTTGATATTTTTTATTTTTATAGAACTGGATAACCCCTTTAAACAATGACCAGTCATAGGTGTGGTGCACTAACTGTTAAAGGGCTTCTGTCACTCCACTAAACAAATTTTTTTTTTGTCTCCTTAAAATCCTTATGCTGCGATTTCTCAATATATAGGGCTATTACTCAGTTTGGTTCAGTAGTTATATAAAAAACCTGACTTTTATAATATGCAAATTACCTCTCTAGCAGCAGGTAGGGCGGCTACCTGCTGCTAGCAGCCGCATCCTCCATTCATAATGACGCCCCCTCCTCATGTTGATTGACAGAGCCAGCGGACGCGCTCATTCTCTGACTGGCCCTGTCTGCGTTTTAAATCTCGTGCCGGTCTTCAGTTGGCGCAGGCGTACTGAGTGGAGGATGCTCGCTCGGCCGCTCCATCCTCAGTGCGCCTGCGCTGGGTGTACATGTGACGTCATCGGCGCAGGCGCACTGAGGATGGAGCGGCCGATCGAGCGTCCTCCACTGAGTGCGCCTGCGCCAACTGAAGACCGGCGCGAACATTTAAAACGCAGACAGGGCCAGTCAGAGAACGAGCGCGTCCGCTGGCCCTGTCAATCAACATGAGGAGGGGGCGTCATTATGAATGGAGAATGCGGCTTCTAGCAGCAGGTAGCCGCCCTACCTGCTGCTAGAGAGGTAATTTGCATATTATAAAAGTCAGTTTTTTTTATATAACTACTGAACCAAACTGAGTAATAGCCCTATATATTGAGAAATCGCAGCATAAGGATTTTAAGGAGACAAAAAAAATTATTAGTTTAGTGGAGTGACAGAAGCCCTTTAAACAGTAGCAAAATTGCAAGTGTTTTTTCTTTAATTAACAGACAGACACAATAAAACATATCTTCCCTTCTATGAGCACATTGCACGGTTATTGACAATTTAAACAGGTATATTGAGGCAGTACAATCCATTGAATTAAACTGGTATATTGAAATGCTAAAATGCTTAAACTGTCTAATTTTAAATGGTAGCAAAATTGCAACTGGTTTTTAGAAAGAAAAAGGAGCAACTGAGCAAAATGAATGTTGCTGGAGGTGCTGGAAATATGCCTATAAACACTTATGAACTGTAGAGGCTGATTGATGTTGATTTAGATTTTTTGGTTTCTCATGCACAGAAAAAAATTATGTTTGTGCAGTGAATGCAGGATTTTTTGACTGCAGTGCATTATATGAACAAATTTCTACTTGCCAGCAGGTGCCCTTTCCTCACTATATAACACAGACATATGTAACTCTGACCCTATGCTTTCCCTGTCTCATAAAACCCTGACTTTCTACCTATTAATTTAATCTAACTAAATATATCCCTAAATATTTCTGCACCCTAATATGGCTTGCTTGTGAATGTTTTCAGCTTCAACCTGGGTTGACCCTACAGAAACAAATACACAGCGCAGTCATGTCACAGTTGAGACGCGGCCATGATGCGTTTGAGTACCACGCAGCCGAAAGGGCCACAGCATAATCTAATTAAACTAATGAGACTGCACTGTTCACTGGGTCTGTATTGTTATTGGCCGCATGGTGCTGAAGGTGTCACACGGCCATTAGCAATACAGACCCACTAAACAGTGTAATTGGGGTCCGCTGCAGCCCTGTTGGTCATGTGGTAACTGAACGTAGCATGGACGAGTCACAACTGTGACACGATTGAGCTGTGTAGCTGTACCCTACTAATCCTTTAGTAGCTGCCCTTGTGAATAAATGATTGGTAACTGTAATTAGAAATGTGAAATCCAACGGACATCAGAGAATAAAGCCATTTGCAATGTTCAGTATATGTTGCATGGCAGTCAATATTTTATATAGCAACATATACACTGGAAACAAATAACCAAACTGGCAGATAAAGCTTGCATAGAAGAGCTAGCGGCTCAATATTGCTTGGCAGAACACTGCAGAAAATTCACTTGCCATGATTAGATACATTTTGTATCACCAGTGGGAATATACAATTCAATGATGTAGTGGAAGGAAGCTCCTCGATCTACACTGAAAATTGAGACCAAGCAAATGAGAAATGTGCTGCTGCAAATGATATTGCTGTAACACTTTTGATATGAAAAGGTCTGTATGAAATGTACAATAATCTAAGGCACAATTTATATTATGGACTAAATAGGCAAGCACTCAGACCACCATGGAGCAGGCACACTATTTAATACTAATAATGAAGGGTAGATCACAATAAAATGCAACAATAAAATATACAATGAATAAAACAATAAAATGCGGTATAAAATCGCTAAGGAATAAGGTGCAAGGTAAGTTCCTGTCGAAATAAATATACCAATAAATGTCCTTATTGATGCATCTGATATTACTGCTGACTTGCTGGCAGCCTATTTCCTGTGCACGCTTTGGGCTAGCGTTACATCCAAATCACAAGTAACCGTTTTTTGTAGCCACAGTATAATAGCAGTGTGCGGATAAATGGTTGCTCACTGAGCACTCACCCCACCTGATGGTATGCGATCTTCACACTGGCTGGTGTGCGCTCAGGTGTATGCATTCCGGGCGGATCGATACCTGTATCGAGGTCAGACTTTCATGCAGTTGCCTGGACTGCCTCTGTGTCCCGCTCCGTGCACAGTTCTCGCGGGAATTTGAATGCGAGGTCACGGGTTCAGATCACTTCTTGCCTTAACTTCTCGTATTGCTGAAGGATCGTCTCACTAGATTCGGTCGTAGAGTTTAAAATCGCATGGCCATGCTTCGATTAATTGTAGAATCTTTCAGAGCATCGGTATACAGCCCAGACGCGTTTCGAGGTTTAATTATACTCTACTCGGTGATAAGTAAATTCTGGAGAACGGATCTCAAAATGAGCCAGATAGTCATAGATAAGTCCTGGAACAGCGGATTTCGGAAAGGCAAATTCAATCTAATGCAATTTTTTTTTATGCGGTTCTTTGATGCGATTTTTTCAACAGATGCGTTTTTATCACCAAAGCTGCTGAATTGGAATTATAATTCATTCTAATGTACTAGAAATTAGATTTTTAATGCGTTTTTTTGATGCGATTTTGTTCGACAGATATCGCGTGATAAAAGAGAGACCAAGTGAATGGGGCTGCGTTAAAAACGCATTGCATCCAGAAGCGGGTGCGATGCGTTTTTCACTGATGGTTGCTAATAGGGATGAGCGAACCCGAACTGTATAGTTCGGGTTCGTACCGAATTTTGGGGTGTCCGTGACACGGACCCGAACATTTTTGTAAAAGTCCGTGTTCGGGTTCGGTGTTCGGCGCTTTCTTGGCGCTTTTTGAAAGGCTGCAAAGCAGCCAATCAACAAGCGTCATACTACTTGCCCCAAGAGGCCATCACAGCCTTGCCTACTATTGGCATGGCTGTGATTGGCCAGTGCAGCATGTGACCCAGCCTCTATATAAGCTTGGGTCACGTTGCGCTGCACGTCACTCTGCTGATTCAAGCATAGGGAGAGGTTGCAGCTGCGACGTTAGGGCGAGATTAGGCAGTGATTAACTCCTCCAAAAGACTTCATTCTGTGATCGATCTGCAGCTGTGGATCATTGAAGTGCTAGTATTGACTTGCTCACTTTTTTGAGGTTGCCCAGAGCGTTTTTAGATCACTTTTTTTCTGGGGTGATCGGCGGCCATTTTGTGACTTGTGGTGCGCCAGCACAAGCTATCACCAAGTGTATTTAACCATCAATAGTGTAGTTATTTTGTGCTATATCCTACATCAGCTGCAGGCTGAGCCTGTGTCACCGAAGTGCATTTAACCATCAACAGTCTGGTTATTTTTTGGCCATATACTACATCAGCTGCAGGCTGAGCCTGTGTCACCGAAGTGCATTTAACCATCAACAGTCTGATTATTTTTTGGCCATATACTACATCTGGTGCAGGCTGAGCCTGTGTCACCCAAGTGCATTTAACCATCAACAGTGCTGTTATTTTTTGGCCATATACTACATCAGGGGCAAGTTGAGCCTGTCACACAGTGCAAAAAAAAACAGGTCTCACATTTCTATTCAAGAAAATCTGTACTGTTTTAGCTGCTCAAGTTATTTGTAGTGACCATAAAAGCACACTTTTTTTTCTGGGTTGAAAAACTATTCCCAAATTTGCCATTCTCCAAATAACTAGTTTCTGGTATTTGAGGCCTACTTGAAATCTATCCCAAAAAGGATATCTTACATTGAAGGTACTGATAGTGTCATTCAGAAAAACCTAAGACACACGCTACCGTGCAGATAGAAGTCTGATTCTGAGATTAAACCTTAACCTGTCACACAGTGCAAAAAAAAAACAGGTCTCACATTTCTATTCAATGGTCTGCCGGGTGTTCACTCCAAGTTTATGGAAGTCACGCCTGCGGCCACCCCGTTCTCCGAGGGATATGTCCTGAAATCCAGCTGAAAGCTGCAGAACATCAGTCGGAGGTCTCTCCACTACTGGCGGGCCTCTCTGGCACCCTCTTCCCACAAGCAAAGGCTCGGCTGGTGGCTGCTGGGGTCTTTCAATGCGTCTAGGTTCTTGAGCCTCTTGCTCCTGTCCAGGCTGTCCTTGGCTGGGCTGCCCCCTGGCACGTGCTCTTCCGCGGGCTCTGGCTCGTCCACTCATCTTCTATTCCTGAGAGGATATAAACCGCTAATAAGGTCAATCTGCCGCCTAGCAGCTCCGCCGTGGCACAATCACCTCAGAACTCGCACACTGGTGACTTTAGGTATCTTCACTGGTCACTTTGAGCAGAATGATGACATCCGAGTCACGGCACCAAATGTAACCCTCTTTTCCTTGCACCATCTGCGACACCTCCAGCTTTCACACTCACTCGGTCACCAGCTCCTCCAGGCATAAACTCTAAGTGGACTCTAAGGGATGACTCTCAGGTCTTCTGTGGTTTAAAGCTTTATTGAGGTGGAGTGCACTTGGCTGGAGCCTGTAATACAACAGGGAAACACTGCCACTATGTGGTATACAGCCAGGTCACCAGCCCACCTATATCATAACAGGCAGTCATTATATTACATTCCCACATACATGTTACAGGATATAACAAAGCATACAGAAAAATGAACAAGAGAAAATCATTTACAAAGATATTGCAGCAGGGTGACCTGGAATACAGCATGTCTTGCAGCCATTTTAGGAAGAAAACATGGCTCTCTAACTGTACATCATCTACTCAGCCTAGCATGTGCTGCAGGGTTTAAAGGCTGCTAAAAAAACATACAGTCACCTCTTTACATTCTACAGAACTATTATGGGTATATATTATAACTTTTTACAATAGATAAATGAACTTTAGCTTTAGAGAACTTAGACAGAGATCCTACCTCCTTCACAGTAAATGTCTGCACTGAGGAGACCAAACCAAGTAGCAGAATACACAGGGGGCTTTCTGGAAGAGTCCACTGTAAAGACTCTGTCTGTTAAAACTTTCCTCAGTTATCTAATAGCACATTTGAAGAGGTTTATTTAGCATGTCCTGACTCTCTGCTAACAGCTTATGAATATATGGAACTATATTTAACAAGTGATCATTGCTGCAGCTCCTGTATATTGGTATGACCCTATTGCAAACCTGCAGACTGGATATTTGGTGAAACTTCATGTGGTTCATATCGACTGTACTACACCACTGACTTGGTGCCTGGGCCTAAATATGTGACAGTGGCCTGTTCCAGTGGTGGGTGACGTGATGCCTGATTCTCTGCTATGACATGAAGACAGATTCTGTGCTGACATAAGGCCAGATTCTCTGTTACGGGACCTCTCTCCTCTGCCTGGGCCTAAATGTGTGACAGTGGCCTGTTCCAGTGGTGGGTGACGTGAAGCCTGATTCTCTGCTATGACATAAAGACTGATTCTGCGCTGACATAAGGCCAGATTCTCTGTTACGGGACCTCTCTCCTCTGCCCTATGTGCCTGGGCCTAAATGTGTGACAGTGGCCTGTTCCAGTGGTGGGTGACGTGAAGCCTGATTCTCTGCTATGACATGAAGACTGATTCTGCGCTGACATAAGGCCAGATTCTCTGTTACGGGACCTCTCTCCTCTGCCTGGGTTCCTGGGCCTAAATGTGTGACAGTGGCCTGTTCCAGTGGTGGGTGACGTGAAGCCTGATTCTCTGCTATGACATGAAGACTGATTCTGCGCTGACATAAGGCCAGATTCTCTGTTACGGGACCTCTCTCCTCTGCCTGGGTTCCTGGGCCTAAATGTGTGACAGTGGCCTGTTCCAGTGGTGGGTGACGTGAAGCCTGATTCTCTGCTATGACATGAAGACTGATTCTGCGCTGACATAAGGCCAGATTCTCTGTTACGGGACCTCTCTCCTCTGCCTGGATGCCTGGGCCTAAATGTGTGACAGCGGCCTGTTCCAGTGGTGGGTGACGTGATGCCTGATTCTCTGCTATGACATGAAGACAGATTCTGTGCTGACATAAGGCCAGATTCTCTGTTACGGGACCTCTCTCCTCTGCCTGGGTGCCTGGGCTTAAATGTGTGACAGTGGCCTGTTCCAGTGGTGGGTGACGTGATGCCTGATTCTCTGCTATGACATGAAGACAGATTCTGTGCTGACATAAGGCCAGATTCTCTGTTACGGGACCTCTCTCCTCTGCCTGGGCCTAAATGTGTGACAGTGGCCTGTTCCAGTGGTGGGTGACGTGATGCCTGATTCTCTGCTATGACATGAAGACAGATTCTGTGCTGACATAAGGCCAGATTCTCTGTTACGGGACCTCTCTCCTCTGCCTGGGTGCCTGGGCGTAAATGTGTGACAGTGGCCTGTTCCAGTGGTGGGTGACGTGTTGCCTGATTCTCTGCTATGACATGAAGACAGATTCTGTGCTGACATAAGGCCAGATTCTCTGTTACGGGACCTCTCTCCTCTGCCTGGGCCTAAATGTGTGACAGTGGCCTGTTCCAGTGGTGGGTGACGTGAAGCCTGATTCTCTGCTATGACATGAAGACTGATTCTGCGCTGACATAAGGCCAGATTCTCTGTTACGGGACCTCTCTCCTCTGCCTGGGTGCCTGGGCCTAAATGTGTGACAGTGGCCTGTTCCAGTGGTGGGTGACGTGATGCCTGATTCTCTGCTATGACATGAAGACAGATTCTGTGCTGACATAAGGCCAGATTCTCTGTTACGGGACCTCTCTCCTCTGCCTGGGCCTAAATGTGTGACAGTGGCCTGTTCCAGTGGTGGGTGACGTGATGCCTGATTCTCTGCTATGACATGAAGACAGATTCTGTGCTGACATAAGGCCAGATTCTCTGTTACGGGACCTCTCTCCTCTGCCTGGGCCTAAATGTGTGACAGTGGCCTGTTCCAGTGGTGGGTGACGTGAAGCCTGATTCTCTGCTATGACATGAAGACTGATTCTGCGCTGACATAAGGCCAGATTCTCTGTTACGGGACCTCTCTCCTCTGCCTGGGTGCCTGGGCCTAAATGTGTGACAGTGGCCTGTTCCAGTGGTGGGTGACGTGAAGCCTGATTCTCTGCTATGACATGAAGACTGATTCTGTGCTGACATGAAGCCAGATTCTCTGCTATGGCATGAAGAGACTGATTCTGTGCTGACATGAAGCCAGATTCTTTGCTATGGCATGAAGAGACTGATTCTCTGCTGACGTGAAGCCAGATTCTCTGCTATGGGACCTCTGTCCAATTGATATTGGGTCATTTTTATTTTTTTAATTTTTTTTTAAATTCATTTCCCTATCCACATTTGTTTGCAGGGGATTTACCTACATGTTGCTGCCTTTTGCAGCCCTCTAGCTCTTTCCTGGGCTGTTTTACAGCCTTTTTAGTGCCCAAAAGTTCGGGTCCCCTTTGACTTCAATGGGGTTCGGGTTCGGGACGAAGTTCGGTTCAGGTTCGGATCCCGAACCCGAACATTTCCGGGAAGTTCGGCCGAACTTCTCGAACCCGAACATCCAGGTGTTCGCTCAACTCTAGTTGCTAAGAGATGTTGTTTGCAAACCTTCAGTTTTTTTATCACGCGAGTGAAAAACGCATCAAAACGCATTGCACCCGCGCGGAAAAAACTGAACAACTGAACGCAATCGCAGACAAAACTGACTGAACTTGCTTGCAAAATGGTGCGAGTTTCACTGAACGCATCTGGACCTAATCCGTCACGCTCGTGTGAAAGGGGCCTTGGGCCTCATGCACACTATCATATCTATTCAACCTCCGAGTTAGGCTACATGCACACGACCGCGCCGTTTTTTGCGGTCCGCAAACCGCGGATCCGCAAAAAACGGAAGCCGCCCGTGTGCCTTCCGCAATTTACGGAACGGGCGGCCCATTGAAGAAATGCCTATTCTTGTCCGCAAAACGGATTGCTGTCCGCATCTTTTGCGGCCCCATTGAAGTGAATGGTTCCGCATCCGAGCCACAAAAACGGCGGCTCGGATGCGGACCAAAACAACGGTCGTGTGCATGAGGCCTTAATCTGTAATAGGTTTCAGTGGCTGGGTTTGGGTTGGCCCCAATGCTACACTGGGTCCTCCAGACACCACTGAGTTGCCAACACATGTTGCTGCTCTCCAGAAGGGATGGAGCACTCCAATGGGAAATAAGTGAAGAATGCCAGGGTTTAGTCTACAGCCTGGAACCCCACTCTGATCCATTTATGTTAAATATGAAGCAAAATTTTACAGTTGAAATATCAATAGTGAAAAGAATCTGCATTTCCTAATTGCACTGCTTTAGTTTATACAGTCCTGATCAAAAGTTTAAGACCACTTGAAAAATTGCAAAAAATTATATTTAGCATGGCTGGATCTTAACAAGGTTCCAAGTAGAGCTTCAACATGCAACAAGAAGAAATGGGAGTGAGACAAAACATTTTTTGAGCATTCAATTTAATGAAAACAAAGAATAAATTTCAGCTGATCAAAAGTTTAGGACCACACCTCCAAAAAAAAACGAAACCCCCCCAAAACAGAAATCCAACCTACAAACATGGACTCAGTAATCAGCAGCTCCACCGTTATTGTTTATCACTTCAAAAATTCGTTTCGGCATGCTTGATGCAAGCGTTTCCATGAGGTGAGTGGGAACATTTCTCCAAGTGGTGAAGACGGCCGTACGAAGGCCATCTACTGTCTGGAACTGTTGTCCATTTTTGTAAACTTCCCTTGCCATCCATCCCCAAAGGTTCTCAATTGGATTTAGATCAGGGGAACACGCAGAATGGGCCAAAAGAGTGATGTTATTCTCCTGGAAGAAGTCCTTTGTCCTGCGGGCATTGTGTACTGTAGCGTTGTCCTGTTGAAAAACCCAGTTGTTACCACACAGACGAGGGCCCTCAGTCATGAGGAATGCTCTCTGCAACATCTGGACATAGCCAGCGGCTGTTTGACGCCCCTGCACTTCCTTCCATTGTTCAACTGAAGGAAAAAGCACCCCAGACCATTATGGCGCCCCCTCCACTGTGGCGCGTAGAAAACATCTCAGGTGGGATCTGCTTGTCATGCCAGTAACGTTGGAAACCATCAGGACCATCAAGGTTAAATTTTTTCTCATCAGAGAATAAAACTTTCTTCCACCTCTCTTGCAAAGTCCAAACGAGCAGTTCTGTGGCGTTCAAGGAGACGAGGTCTTTGAAGAAGTTTTTTGTTTTTGAAGCCCTTCAGTCTCAGATGCCGTCTGATGGTTATGGGGCTGCAGTCAGCACCAGTAAGGGCCTTAATTTGGGATGAGGATCGTCCAGTGTCTTGACGGACAGCCAATTGGATCCTCCGGCTCAGTGCTGATGAAATTTTTGTTGGATCTTCCACTTGACTTTTTTGTTCCATAACCCTCAGGATCATTTAAGAATTTAAGAAATTCCAAATGACTGTCTTACTGCGTCCCACCATGCAGTTCAACAACCGACCACGTTCAAAAAGGGAGAGTTTTTTTGCCTTTGCCATCACAACGTGTGACTACCTGACAAAAAATGACAATGAATCCACATCTTTGCACAGATTTGGCCTTTTAAAGGCATGTGGTCCTAAACTTTTGATCAGCTGAAAAACAACCTGTTTCAGTTTATTCGTTGTTTTCATTAAATTGAATGCTCCAAAAATGTTTTGTCTCACTCCCATTTCTTCTTGTTGCATGTTGAAGCTCTACTAGGAACCTTGTTAAGATCCAGCCATGCTAAATATGATTTTTTGCCATTTTTCAAGTGGTCTTAAACTTTTGATCAGGACTGTACAAATAGAGCTTTTGTTTTTTTTTATGTGGTCATTAGTGTTGAGCGAATTGAAGCATCCAAAGTGGAATTCGGTCCGAAGTTTAGGAAAACTTTGATTCACAACAAATCCAAATTTGCTTGCACTTTGTGGTAATGTATCAGTTTTTCCTAAAATGGCGGCTGCACGTGTTACAAAGTAAAAGTAAGAAGCCCGGTAACGTGATATTACCCATAATGCTGTGCGGAAAGCCAATCCGCCGGTAGCGATCCCCTGTGTCACAGCCCTATATATCCCTGATCCTGCCATAGTCATATGAGCTGAGCATAGGGAGAGATGTGGCAAGCACTTACAGTATGCGCTAGGGATAGTGTTGCTGCAATAATCTAATGGCCATGTTTGATCCATCCACCATGTTCAGCCATCTGGTCTTAACCCTAATAATTTTAAAAGCAAAATACCACTAGGTTCATTGTAGGGAGGGATCCCGATCTAATGGGATTATGGTGATCCCTGTTGTGGATCCCTCAATTTTATTGCTTTGAGGAAGGTTTTCCAGTCTCAATACTGTGTATCATATCTGGTACAATCACAAAGGTGGACAAGGGCTACTGCATACAAGCTCCAGCTCTCCCCGCTGGGGAAAGCTGGAGCACACCCGGATGACAATGGGATCTGAGGGGTTAAAAATTCATGAACCGGCATTGACGCCAGTCACAGACATTAGTGCTTGGTGTCTTCTCTTTAAAACATGGCCATGGCATCTGCCAGAGGGCGCAATTTTTAAATTACCTGTCGGCGGTCGGGAGAGGGTTAACTACCAAGCCTTCACATTGAGATTAGTCCACCAAGTGGGAAGAATATGATTAAGGAGAGTGGCCTGGGTATACCTGATTTATAGCGATTTGTGACAAATTAATTTGGGACGAATCAAATTTCTTGTTGTACTTTGGCGAGATTGAATTTTCTCATCTCTAGTGGTCATGATTAAGAACCATCTGTTTCAAGTGCATTGACCGTTCACTGGTGACATTTATGGAGCTGTATATTTTTTAAATGGATGCCAATTAACTTCCCAAGGTTTAGAAGATTTCCATTGCTGGAGAGTGTAATGCAAAGATATGTTTGGGTCCTCGCTTTTTCAGCGCACTCTGTAGTTACAGTTGCAAGAAAAAGTATGTGAACCTTTTGGAATTATATGTATTTCTGCACAAATTGGTCATAAAATGTGATCTGAACTTCATGTAAGTCACAACAATAGACAATCACAGTCGGCTTAAACTAATAACACACCAAGAATTAAATGTTACCATGTTTTTATTGAACACACCATGTAAACATTCACAGTGCAGGTGGAAAAAGTATGTGAACCCTTGGATTTAAGAACTGGTTGAACCTCCTTTGGCAGCAATAACTTCAACCAAACGTTTCCTGTAGTTGCAGATCAGACGTGCACAATGGTCAGAAGTAATTCTTGACCATTCCTCTTTGCAGAACTGTTTCAGTTCAGCAATATTCTTGTGATGTCTGGTGTGAATCGCTTTCTTGAGGTCATGCCACAGCATCTCAATCGGGTTGAGGTCAGGACTCTGACTGGGCCACTCCAGAAGGCGTATTTTCTTCTGTTTAAGCCATTCTGTTGTTGATTTACTTCTATGCTTTGGGTCGTTGTCCTGTGGCAACACTCATCTTCTGTTGAGCTTCAGCTGGTGGACAGATGGCCTTAAGTTCTCCTGCAAAATGTCTTGATAAACTTGGGAATTCATTTTTCCTTCGATGATAGCCATCCGTCCAGGCCCTGACGCAGCAATCCGTCCAGGCCCCAAACCATGATGCCCCCACCACCATACTTCACAGTTGGGATGAGGTTTTGATGTTGGTGTTTCTGTGCCTCTTTTTCTCCACACATAGTGTTGTGTATTTCTTCAAAACAACTCAACTTTGGTTTCATCTGTCCACAGAATATTTTGCCAGTACTGCTGTGGAACATCCAGGTGCTCTTGTGCAAACTGTAAACATGCAGCAATGTTTTTTTTGGACAGCAGTAGCTTCCTCAGTGGTATTCAACCATTAAATCCATTCTTGTTTAGTGTTTTATGTATTGTAGATTCGCTAACAGGGATGTTAGCATATGCCAGAGACTTTTGTAAGTCTTTAGCTGACACTCTAGGATTCTTCTTCACCTCATTGAGCAGTCTGCGCTGTGCTCTTTCAGTCATCTTTACAGGATGGCCACTCCTAAGGAGAGTAGCAGCAGTGCTGAACTTTCTCCATTTATAGACAATTTGTCTTACCGTGGACTGATGAACAGCAAGGCTTTTGGAGATACTTTTATAACCCTTTCCAGCTTTATGCAAGTCAACAATTCTTAATAGTAGGTCTTCTGAGAGCTCTTTTGTGCGAGGCATCATTTACATCAGGCTATGCTTCTTGTGAAAAGGAAACCCAGAACTGGTGTGTGGTTTTTTTTATAGGGCAGGGCAGCTGTAACCAACACCTTCAATCTCATCTCATTGATTGGACTCCAGTTGGCTGACACCACACTCCAATTAACTCTTGGAGATGTCATTAGTCTACGGGTTCACATACTTTTTCCACCTGCACTATGAATATTTACATGGTGTGTTCAATAAAAACATGGTGACATTTAATTCTTTGTGTGTTATTAGTTTAAGCAGACTGTGATTGTCTATTGTTGTGACTTAGATGAAGATCAGATCACATTTTATGACCAATTTGTGCAGAAATCCATATCAATCCAAAGGGTTCACATACTTTTTCTTGCAACTGTATGTCCCACTATTGTGCCCCTTACATCAGTAATATATCTATTAGTCTGTTAATACAGTAATGTTCCCTTTAGTGCAGTAATTTATCTCCCCTTAGTGCTCCTTAGTACATTAATGTCCCCCCCTTAGCACAGTAATGCCCCCTTAGTGCCCCTTAATACAGCAATGCCGCCCTTAGTGCTCCTTAATATATTAAAGCCCACTTAGTGCAGTTATGCCCCCCTCCCCTTTAGTGCTCCTTACTACATTGGTGTCCTCCTTAGTGCACCTTCATACATTCATGTCTGTAGTCCAGTAATGTCCCTCTTAGTGATCCTTAGTACCTTAATTCCCCCCTTAGTGCAATAATGTCCACCTTAGTACATTAATGACCCTCTTAGTGCTGTGTGTCCCCATTAGTACATTCATCTTTTCCTTAGTGTAGTAATGTTCACCTATGTGATCCTTAGTACATTAAAGCCCCCCATAGTGCAGTAATGTCCACGTTAGTATATTAATGCGCCCTTAGTGCAGTAATGTCCCACTTAGTGATCCTTAGAACATTAATGCCCCTCTTGATTCCCTCATTCCTGTTCTACTGTACGGTAGGTAGTTAGTAGTATGAACACCAATACAAAAGTGTCTGGTGCAAGTGGTGCAATGCAGTGATGTCATCACACCGCTTGACATCTTCTATGTGCTCCAACCTACTGGGAGCCCATACACTGTAAGGACCTGCCTCTGGACCTCTGGAGGTTACTGTGGCTTACTTCATACAGTAAGTGACGGGTTAGGGAGTCTAAGGCTCTCTGCTCCACCATAGCTTTAAACTGAATCTAGATCCTAAGGATGCTGGTGCAGTTGAAAGCGTTTGCCTGGGGTTCATGATGGGCCCCCTCCTCCTCTAGGCCTGGTCACAGTTAAATCCCCTTTGACCCCGATCATTATGCTGGGACCATCCAACAAAACTTGCACTTTTGGAGGTGATCTGACCCAGACATCTAGCTATCACAATTTGGCTATTGTCAAAGTCCCTCAGATCCTTACACTTGCCTGTTGTTTCTATTTCCAAGACATCAACGTTAAGAACTCACAAATCACTTTCTGTCTAATACATATGTATTTTCGCTTCAGCTGTTTTAATGTTATGGCTGATTGGTGTATTACTTTTAACTGTTATTTTCCATTTCAGCTTTCCAGTATGTCCTTACAAAATGTTGATTATCTGTGACTTTTGGCTAAGTTGTCCAGGAAAAAGAAAAAAATCAGGCAGGCAACAATGCCCTCAGTATACTCATTTATTTACTTTATTTTACTCACTTACATAGGACTGACATATTCAGCAGCACTTTACAGAAGTTATCATCACGCTGTCCTCAATGGGGCTCACAATCTAGGTCCCTATCAGTATGTACTGTGGGAGCAAACCGGAGAACCCGGAGGAAACCCACGCAAACATGGGGAGAACATACAAACTCCATGCAGAGGTTGTCCTTCGTCAGATTCAAACCACAGCACTACCAGACCTAACCACTGAGCCACCATGATATGATATTTGATAAAATATGGCCACTTTCTGTTGAAACCACAGCTTGGACATGTTTTGTAGCTTGTAAAAAATACATAAATTTACCACAAAGGCTATCATCATGCATGCTGCTGCACCTATTAAAAGCACAACATAGGGACCTGGCAAATACAACCTAAGGTACATGTAAAACAGTTTCAGCAACTAGGGCTTAGACTCTGTCATGCTCACAGTAAAGTTAACTTATTTCCTTTCGTATTACTTATATACACTATAGTAATTATGACTTAGTTCCCCACTGCGCAAATTTGTCCATTGTTCTGCTCAGTTATAGGAGCCAGAAAACAAAAGTAGGAAGCCCTGGATCATGGCACCTGATGGACCCTATTGACTACATTGGGGTCTACATTTGGGTAGGTTTACATTTGCAATTAATGGATTCGGCGGGCTGTTCTGGCAGAAAACAGCTTGTCAGATTCTGGCCTAGATGGCTGCTGCCTTTCACCACCAGACCCCATTGACAATAATGGGATCCAGCCGCTAACGTGCATTTGCCAGAAATCAGCCAAACAGCCTGCCAGAATCCATTAAACACAAAGTTGAAACTACCCTAATTTCTGTCGGAGAATCCAGCATGCTGTGCTATTTTGTCCAGAATTTTTGACAGATGCTGCAATGAAAGCAACACAATGCTTCATACACAGTTATATACTGTATTAGAAATAGTGATGATTTCGGATGCTACACTCGCTTCGTTCCTAACTTCGGATCAATACTGTGTGGAGATCCATCTCCGTGTAGTATTAAAATGTATGGGCTCTGTTGAGCAGAAGTCAGATATTTACGAAGTCGCCTAAGCCTTTGTTGAATACCTTTGGTAGTTGATTTTTAAAGTGAAAAAACATTTTAAAACTTGGAACCAAACCAGTTGGAACCAAAGCCAAGTTCGGTTTCAAGTTGTAAAGTGGTTTTCCACTTTAAAAATCAACTACTGAAGTTATTCAACAGAGTCTCGCGCGACTTCGTAAATAACTGACTTCGGCTCATCGGAGCATGTACATTTTAATATTGTGTGGAGACGGATCTCCACACAGTATTAATCCAAAGTTTTAAAAAAAAGAAACGACTTTGGATGTAGCATCCGAAGCTCTCTTCGCTCATCACTAATTATAAATATAGAATATTAAGATTTTATAACATTTGATATTGTATTGGAAATCAATCTTAAATACATGATGTAACAAGATGTATGACTTACTATCAACATACAAAGTTAGGGAGATTTTTTAAAAACTGGTGTAAAGTAGAACTGGCTTAGTTGCCCATAGCAACCAATCAGATTCCACCTTACATTTTCCAAAAGAGCTCTGAAGAATAAAAGGTGGAATCTGATTGGTTGATATGGGCAACTAAGCCTGTTCTCCTTTACACCAGTTTTGATAAAACTCCACCAGTGTTCGTATTGTATAAACATATAACTATGTTAACAATCTCCTTTTTGGATTCTATTATCTGACCTGTATGAAACTTTATGGTTTCTGTAGTTTCTTTCTAGATGAATCTGGTAAATATGGGATGGACAGGGCTATAACGCCTTATGAATATTTATGCACCACAATTAACAAAAGGCAGAACAGTTCAAGAAGGTCATAGTTACTGAAAGAAAACAAAGCTTTCTTAAAGAGGTTGTCTGAGATTTTAGCCTATCCTCACCTCCTCCTACTCCTGGCACCCTCGGCGATCAGCTGTTTGAAGAGACCGCAGCACTCCAGTGAGCACTGCGACCTCTTCCTAGGCCTGTGACATCACATTCATCAGTCATATGGCCTAGGAACAGCTCAGTCTCATTCAAGAAAATGAGATTCAGATGCAATATCAGGTCCAGCCACTATCCAATGGACGGCGCTGTGCTTGTTAAACTGCAGAATGGCACGGCGCTCACTAGAATTCTGCAGCCTCCTCAAACATCTGATCAGGACCCCCTCCAATCAGATATTGATGACCTATGAGGACAGGTCATCAATATTAAACAACTGGAAACCCCCTTTAAAACAAAGTTACAGTGTTGTACAAAGATTTGTCGAAAAACACACAAAACTTTATTTTCTACTGCTCCGCCCTACCTTTAAGTCCAAACATGTGAAGGATGTAAATTCTGTCATTAATAACAAGAAATTTTATTAAAGACACGGAGGCGAGTATTGCTATCTCTTTCTTTACTAAAATCATAGCAGCAAAGAACAAACATTTCAATCAAGATGATAACCATGGTAACCAACCCCTCCCCACTGGACCAGTATAACAGTCCTGGACTCTGTCAACTCCCCCTCTTTCTTTGCTGCTCTTCTCACAGATAAGTACTAGTTTTCTCCTTATATCTGTGGGTAAAGATATACTGATTATTTTACGGATATTTGTACTGTATAATATATCTTGATATTGTGTTGTTGATTTAACCCTCTTGTGCGTGGGGAGCAGGGCTTTTTTTCTGGCGGAACGCACCGGAACGGCGTTCCGCCACCTTTTGACATCGCAGCCTGCCATGTATCAGTGGGGAGGAACTGGGAGGAGGAGCTGGGGGCCGGTGCGTTCACTGTGCTCCGGCCCCCAGCTCCAGTACAGTTATAAAATGTGTAAAATTAATAATTATTCTATTCATGAGACCCCCTCTGTAGTAGAACATTCAATATATCCATCCTACTCACAGGGCTACTGTTATCGTAATGCAGGCCGGCCGGGCAGACGAGCGTCAGCGTCACTGACTGACATCACGTGCCTGCGCCGCCTGCTTCATTCATAAAGTAGGCCGGGCAGGCACGTGACGTCAGTCAGTGATGCTGCCGCTCGTCTGCCCGGCCGGCCTGCATTACGATAACAGCCCTGTGAGTACAATATATTGAATGTTCTACTACAGAGGGGGCCTCATGAATAGAATCATTATTAATTTTACACATTTTATAACTGTACTGGAGCGGCAATGGGGGGGGGGGGGTCTGTGGATGGCAGTGTTATGGGGGGGGCTGTGGATGGCACTGTTAAGGGCGGGGGTCTGTGGATGGCACTGTTATGGGGTGGGGGGGTCTGTGGATGGCACTGTTATGGGGTGGGGGGGCTGTGGATGGCACTGTTAAGGGGTGGGGGGGGTCTGTGGATGGCACTGTTAAGGGGTGGGGGGGGTCTGTGGATGGCACTGTTATGGGGTGGGGGGGGTCTGTGGATGGCACTGTTATGGGGTGGGGGGGGGCTGTGGATGGCACTGTTATAGGATGGGGGATCTGCGGATGCCATCCCCAGATCCCCCATTAACATTGCCATCCCCATCTGGGGGGTTTCTTTGCTGGGCTGGACTTTTATAGTCCCCCCAAATTTTACTTGCATCCCTGTTCTCTAAAGGGGCGGTTTTAGGGGGCGGTCCTAGGGGTGGGTAGGGGCGTGGCCCGAGGAGGGGGGCTGAGTTCCACCACCTTTTCTCTGAGAAAAAAAGCCCTGGTGGGGAGTATTCCACTCCGCTCTGGGGGTCATATTTTTCTAGATATATTTAGTCCTTTGGGTTATTTGGGTTTGTCCCCGTTTTTTTCCTCCCTCTCTGGTGCTGTTTTCTTCCCCTTTCATTCGCCCCCCCTGGCGTTTTTTCTCTGGCCGTTGTGCCACCTCTGTTCCTACCTTGCCTGCGCCATTCGGTGCTCTACTATCATCTGAGGCGGCTAAAATCTTGCGCGATTTCGGCCGCCATTTTTCCTCCGTCTTCTTCCTGCTGCGGCTAGTTTTCGCGCTCCCCGCACTTGCTCTCGGTGAGATCTCGCGGGAATTCGCGAGATTTCGGCCGTTTCTTGCCACTAAGAGCACCGGAGCTTCTCTGCCCCAGCAGCATCTCTCTGTCTGTCTTCCGGACCCTCGTTTTTTCATTTGTGGACCCATATAAGCCTCACCTCTGTTCCCCTGTGTATTATCCTCCCTGGGGGTGTTTTTTTAGCAGGTATATAGTTTACTGGCTCATTAGGCATTATGTCTCAGGACAACATACATGGGAGTAGCCCTGTCCCTGAGGTCATGGATGTTATTCCTCATGTCCAGGAGTCAAGCACCATGTCTAGTGATGCGCAGTCCTTGGCGATACAACGCTCTGTAGCTGCAGCTATTCAGGCTGCTATGGGATCCATGCCGGGTCCATCCTCAGTATCAGCTGCACCACTTGCTACATCTATTGAGGTTCCTTTGGAATCCTCTGCAATTTTGGATCCTGCGGGTGAACCTCTCTTTGACGCGGATGCACTCCATCATCCGAGGTCGGCGGAGTGGCTCCCGTCCTCCCATGTAGCCAAATACCTAGAGGCCCGTGTTCGTCAGCCCCTTTCTAAGGAGGCGCGTAATAAGCTTAAGGCTGAGTGCCCCAGACCTATTGTCCCCAACAAGGCCTGCGGGACGCCCGTAGTAGACCCTAAGATGTGTCAGTTTCTATCAAATTCGGGCTGGAACCCTAGGAAGGGCCTTGAATCGGCCTAAAGTCCTGTCAGGACAAATTATTGGACACTTTTGGGCCCACTGACTAAGATGTTTGAACTGGCAGAGTCAGCCAGAACCCAGAATACTATGGTGGATCCGGAGGAACTCCGGGGATGGGTACAACGTGCAGTATGTATCACGGGCAACGTAAATACCTCGCTCTCTATTGAGAGGCATAAGGCAATCCTCTTCAAAATTGAGCCTAAGCTCTCTAACTTAGCCCTAACGGAAGCTGGTAAAGAGGCCCAGGGATTGCTGTTTGGAGATTCCTTCATAAAGGATCTGTCTCGGTTTGTGGGAGCCTTCACTGCCCTTGATAAGGCTCAGACATCAATGAAGTGAGTTTTCCAGGGTCGGGGCCGGCAGCTCTAGGGGCCGCCTGTCCGGCCGATCATCCTACCAGACCCGTGGTTCGGGTCGAGGCTCCTTCTCTTATCGACCCTCCAGCTAAGATTTCCGGCAGCTGCCCGCCTTCTTCCCCACCCGCGGTACTTCATGGCGATCACATGGAGACAGAGGATCATCTTCCAGACGCCATTTCGGTAAGTTGAATCCCATCGTCTTCTTTGGTTCCTTGGGTGGGGGGCAGGCTCTGTCTTTTTTCCCATGTCTGGTCAACCATCACTGTCGACCTATGGGTTCTCTCTACCGTCCAAGGGTTTCACATAGAGCTGGTTTGCTCCCAGGTCCAGGTCCCTCCCCCATATCCGGTGGTTCTCCCGACCTCAAAGCGCCTGCTGTTACACCAGGAGTTGACAGCACTGTGTCAGAAGGGCGCCATAGAGTGGGCTCCCTCTTCATCCGGGGGCATCATAAGCAGTATGTTCCTAGTGGCCAAAAAAGGAGGCCAGATGCGACCCGTGATCAACCTCCGGGCACTAAACGCCATCGTGCAATATCGGCACTTCAAGATGGAGGGCATTCACCTCCTCAGAGATATGCTCCTCCACGGAGATTGGATGGTCAAACTAGACCTGAAAGATGCCTACCTGACAGTACTGGTTGCCGAGTCATCCAGGGATCTCCTTCGTTTCCTCTGGAACATGGAGGTATGGAGGTTCACATGTCTACCCTTCGGGCTCTCTTCAGCCCCTTGGTGCTTCACCAAGCTTCTGCGCCAAGTCATATTCTGTCTCCGCAGTCGGGGGATTCGCCTGATTATTTATCTGGACGATATCCTCATTATGGCCCAGAGCCCTGCAGTCCTTCTTACTCATCTGCAGTGGTCCATAGATCTGTTGTCTCGGTTAGGATTCCTCCTCAACCTGGAGAAATCGTCTCTTACTCCTGCCCAGTCCATCGAATTCTTGGGCTTCACTATCGATTCTTCCACGGAGACCCTCAGCCTCCCGCCCTCCAAGATTCGTGCCATCCGCAAGGAGCTTCTTCACACCCTCTCCCTTCCACAGGTTTCCTTACGACACCTAGCCCGCATCATAGGGCTCCTCTCATCGTCCATCCAGGCAGTCTTTCCAGCTGCGCTGCACTATCGAGGCATGCAGCGCCTCAAGATTGCCCACCTTCAGTCGGGGGCATCTTATGCGGATTTGATCACCTTGGACATGGACACCAGAGACGAATTGACATGGTGGATCCACAACTTGGAGGCGTGGAAGAGGAAAGCGATCTTTGGTCCTCGTCCGGATTTCACAATAGAGTCGGATGCCAGTCTACTGGGCAGCTTACTGCAACGGTGTGACTACCGGGGGACGCTGGTCCGAGGAGGAGTCCGGTCTTCACATTAACGCCTTGGAGCTGCTAGCAGGTTCATTTGCAGTTCGCCGTTTCGCGAACGGCTTAGCCAAAGCTTGCATCAGACTGCGGATGGACAACATCTCGGCGGTTTGTTACGTCAATGCCATGGGAGGCACACATTCCGCGACTCTGTCCCACTTGGCTCGAGACTTCTGGACGTTCTGCCTGGCCAGAGAGATCACTGTGACGGTGGAGCTCGCATTTTCTGTCGGACTTCAGCGATTGGAGATTAGACAGCACAGTTTTCTCCTCCATATCTTCCCATTGGGGTCCTTTCCATTTAGACCTATTCGCGTCCCGTTTGAACGCCCAACTTCCGCGGTTTTACAGCTGGCGTCCGGATCCAGACGCAGAGGCGGTCGATGCGTTTCTACAGGACTGGTCCGGCCACCTCACTTACGCTTTCCCTCCATTTGCTATGATTCCCCGAGTTTTGGCTCAGGTCCGCCGTCAAGGTGCGGATCTCGTACTCGTAGTCCCATTCTGGACCACCCAATCGTGGTTTCCTCAGCTTCTGGAGTGCCTGATCCAATGCCCTCTACTTCTTCCAGTCTTCCCGGACCTCCTATTGGATCCATCAGGTCTGGGGCACCCTCTCGTCCTCGAAGACTCCCTTCAACTCTTGGCTTGCAGAATTTCGGGGAACCTTGGGACGTCGCTGGAATTTCGGAGTCAACTAGACGCCTATTGGACAAGGCATGGGCTCCGGGGACCAGATGATCTTATCGGACAGACTGGAAATCTTGGGCTGATTGGTGCCTGGCTAGGCACCTGGATCCCGTTTCAGCTCCTGTAACTGAGAGTCTCCAATTTCTTACATCACTTTTCGATGAGGGTAAGGCGGGTGACGTACCATCAACTTATACCGTTCTGCCATTTCTGCCTCTCACCAGGGGTTTGAGGGGTGCCCGGTGGGTCAGCACCCTCTAGTATGCCGTCTTCTCAGAGGTTCCCGCCTTTCTCGTCCTCCCAGACCTCGTTTCTCCTCTACCTGGGATGTCTCCTCTGTGCTGTCCTTGTTCTCCTCGTGGCCGTCTAATGCGGACCTTTCTCTTCGTCAGCTCTCTGCTAAGTTGGTCTCTCTATTTTGCTTAATCTCTTGCAAGAGAGTCTCAGATGTCCGCGCTCTGGATCATGATGCTCGCTCGTTCACTCCAGAGGGTGTCGTGTTTAACATCACGCGGCGCACCAAGACCAACATTCAGACTGTTTCTTATCCTAGTTTCCCGGATGTTCCTGCTCTTTGCCCAGTAGCCTGTCTCTGAGAATATGAGGTTCGTACTGACCCTCATCGCTCCCCTGCCTGTCCTCAGCTTTTTCTGTCATACCGGCGTCCCTTCCGTCCTGTCACCACGGTCACTCTGGCCCGTTGGGTAAAGTGAATTATGTCTTTGGCAGGAGTGGATACTTCGGTTTTCACGGCTCATTCCGCTAGCGGAGCTTCGGCGACCTCCATGGCTGTGGCAGGGGTGCGTTTGGAGGACATTATGAGACTGGCAGATTAGTCACGCTTTTCTACATTTCGAGAGTTTTATTTCCGGCCTACAGTTCATGTTTTTTCCTCTGTTGTAGGTCAGCTTTAAACTCGCAATAGGAGCCTCCGTGTCATGTAATAAAATTGCATGATTTTCCTATCTTGTGACGTAAAGTCATGATTTTATTAAAGACACGGAGGCGAGTATTGCCCCTTCCCTTGCTATTCCCCCTAGAGTTTGGGATGTTGATTACAGTTGGTTTCTATGTATTTGGTTGTTATAATAACTTGTTATTTTACTGTATGTACTTTACAATAGACTGCTGAAATTGTTTCAATTCGTTTCAAGGACGTTTTTCTACCTTTTTTCCTGTTTTCTTTTTTCATAGGATGAACATGATGTTTTTCAACTGCTGATTTCGTTTGAGTCTCCAGCATCATTCTTCAGTTGAAGAGTTATTGTTCGGTTATAGTTATATCTCGATTTCGGTGGCTGGAGTGTTTTTGTTCTCACACTCAGAGTTCCAGAAGAATATCATCATCAAAGAAAGAGGAGGAGTTGACAGAGTCCAGGACATAGGCGTGCGCAGCCTATTGCATTAGGGTGTGCACCCTAAAGCACAAACACAGACGCAGCTTACGCACCTGTGTATGTATGTATATATATATATATATATTATATACACACACATATATATACACAAATACACTCTGTATACATACATACAGACCTGCACTATCAATATAATGAAGGGAGAAGAAATCATTTTTAAACTTACCGTATTTTTCGCCCTATAAGACGCTCTGGCCCAGAAGGTGACGCACCTAGGTTTTAGAGAGGGACAATAAGAAAGAAAAAAAATGTCATTACACCTCAGGTCAGACCTCCAATCAGACCCCCAATATCAATAAGACCCCAATAAGACCTCAGATCAGACCCCAATGTGAATGACCCCCAATCAGACCTCAGATAAGAGCCCCAGTGCCTCATATCAGCCCCCAGTGCCTCATATCAACCCCCCCGTGCCCCCATATAAAATAAATAAAAAACTCTTTCCTGCTCCGGACGTTGCCGCTCCTCACCGCTCGCGCTCGGTAATCCTCTTGTACAGTATGCTGTGTGGACACGCACAGTGTGAGGTCACAGCGCGGCCTCACACTGTGTGCAGCCTTCACAGTGGAGCACATGAGGACCAGGAAGAGGTGAGTATAGCGCTTCCTGGCCCTCTGGTACTAATAACTTGATAAGTATTCGCCCCCACTTTTGGGAGAAAAAATGCATCTTATGGGGCGAAAAAGTGCAGCACGGGGGTGACAGAACCAGTGTTCCCTCTAAGCCTTGGCAGCTGCTGAGAGGGATCGGCTCAGAGCTGGGCACAGCGCCATCAAAGGTGGGCGATAGGAAAACCTAAGATAATTGTCACATCAAAGAGAATAAAAACCACTGCGCCATCCCATACAATACAGTATAATCCCTGCACCATCCCGTACAATATACAGTATAGTCATCTCTGTTATCACTGGACATTGCTCTCCATATATAAACCATACGGGGGAAAAAATCTCATTGATCCAGAGAACTTACATAGAAAAACTAATAACCAAGAGGCTAAACAAAACCCTGTTTCTGACCCTTATCTTAAAACATAACTTTCATTTGATTGCTCTAATACCTAAACACCTAAAGGAAAATATTTTTTTTTAAAAAGCAATCAAATGAAAGCTATGTTTTAACATAAGGGTCAGAAGCAGGTTTTTTTTTTTTTTGCCTCTGTCTTGGCTATTAGTTTTTCCATTCATAAAGCTCCACATTGACCTCCCACCCAGCAGTAGATAGAAGCCTGCAGGACACTTCACCTTGTCACATCACCTGGGCACATGGTGATGGCTCCATTCCTATGCTGTCCCTGGCACTTCATCAGCAGCAGGGGTGGCGCACTTTCTGTTTTCATAATAACTGAAAAGGAAGCTACTGCTGCTGCTGTGTTCAGCTCCCGAGAGAAGGGGGTGTGAGAGGATCAGCCAATGGCACGGCAGCCAGCTGATACTGGCCAATCAGCAGCCTCCTCCCTTATACCAGAGCTCTGTAATGTACAGAGCTCTGTTATTGGAGATTCCAGGCATCAGCTGTATTGCTCTGCTGCCTGCAGTGCCACTCACAGCGCTCAGTGCGCTAATGAACAGGGAAATCGGGGGCTGAGCGCACATTGTAAACCTCAAGTCGGCTTGATTAGGGTGTGCCCAGGCACACCCGGCACACCCCGTGCGCACGCCTATGGTCCAGGACTGTTATACTGGCCCAGTGGGGAGGGGTTGGTTACCATGGTTATCATCTTGATTGAAATGTTTGTTCTTTGCTGCTATGATTTTAGTAAAGAAAGAGATAGCAATACTCGCCTCCTTGTCTTTAATAAAATCATGACTTTACATCACAAGATAGGAAAATCATGCAATTATTACCACAAATTAGTTCTTCACTCTATGTTACAGTTAATTTAAAGTATTCTCAGATGGTCCAGGCTTATAATGCTATCTTGAGGGCTTCCTAAAAGTAAAAATAATTTGCAATGTAGGAAATTTGTATGATAAGGAATTATAAAATTGTTGCTATTTCATCTACACATTTGCATGAAATATCTTTTTTCCTTTCAATTCTTAAAGTAAATATGGATCGCAAAAGTAAAAATACTTGAAGTTAAAGGTAAAAAGATAAAAGAACCTTGTCTGCTTAAGGTAAAAAAAAAATATCAAAGTTTAAACATGATCTTTGTAAATTATTAACACACTCTTTTCAAGTAATGACAAGTAGCGTGAAACATCAGGGAACAGAACGGGTGTTCATATGTTAAAGAAATGAAACGGAAACAGAATAGAATATAATCATGCCCCTCCTCCTCTGTAAACTGTACACATAAAGGCTAATTTCACAATACATTTAATGTATATACAGATCAAAGCACCTTGCGTATACATTAAATTTATCCGTAGGCCCCATACATGAAGACCAAAGGAGTATATGTGTTGACACATTATTTCTCCAACTCTATATGAAAGTGCAGCAGAGTTTCCCATTAGAGATGAGCGAATTTCATATTTTGAAATTCGTTTGAGAGGACTCCCCTACATAACGGAAATGGGAAGGATCAGTTATGCAGGCCATAGAGTTCTATTATGACGGAATGCCTCTAAAGGAATTCCGTTATACATTCCATCATATAGAATTGCGTAATGGTCCATGGTAACGGAATCCATAACGCAATTTTGCTTTTACCACCAAACGAAACGCAATCGAATTTCATAACATGAAATTCGCTCATCCCTATTTCCAATACAGAGGGACACTGCAAGAAAAAATAATGTAACCTTGCAGTTTATATTCATTATATCACGAGATTTTTATTGGTTTCCAATATAGTGATTACAGTTTTTAACACTGTTGTAGAAGTACATCATCCAGCTATATCAACGTATAACAATATTTCACTACATAGTGAAGTCGCCTATACATCAACAGTACAGAGTCAGGTGATGATATCTACAATCAATACAAAGTGTAAGTGAACTTATACCCATACAGTGGGTGCTCTTTAGATTGTACTGAAAACAAACCAAAAGTAGTAATAAACATGAACACAAAATAAACAAGTGTCCGAGTGAGTGACATATGCTTTCTTGAGGTGGGCACACATGGATGTTAGCATTAAGCCTGCATCGTGAGGGCCGATAAGTTGAAGTCAAATCTATGGATGAGCTATATCCTATACCAGTGGTGGCGAACCTATGGCACGGGTGCCAGAGGCGGCACTCAGAGCCCTCTCTGTGGGCACTTGCACCTTGGAAAAAGTCTATGGTGTACCAATATGACTTTTCCTGCCATTCATCAGTGCAGGGCGCGCTATGAACCGCACAGGCAGCGCACTGAATGTAGGCAGGCTGTTATAGCTACATGATAAAGTACATGGAAGATAGACTATATTGGACTGTAGTATTCAGGGTAAATTGCCTGGTTGGCACGTTGCGATAAATAAGTGGGTTTTGGGTTGCAGTTTGGGCACTCGGCCTCTAAACGGTTTGCCATCACTGTCCTATACCATCTGCTAGAGGTCCACTCTGACCATAGTGCGTGGAATCTTATAATAGAGGGTTGTTGAGCATAGGACATCTTCTCATGTATGCAAGTGGAATTAACCAAGTCTATCACTTCGTGTATGGCGGAGGTACACTGGCTTTTCCAGTGCCTGGTGATAACCGGCTTGGTTGCCATTAGTATATGAGTATTTATTGTTCTGTGTTGGTGCCCCAATATGTCTATTCCTATAAATAAAAGTGCTAACTCCGGCATTACTGCAATTCTAGTGTGAATGAGATCTGTAATGAGGTTCTGAACGCTAGTCCATTGCAGGGAAATCTTGACATAGGGCATGACCATAGTGTTTGAAGAAGGGATCCTCTATCCCCACACCCTCTCCAGCAATCAGGAGGTGAGGAAGGAAACATCTTGTGCAGTCTGGTGGGGGTATAATACCATCTAAGGCTAGTTTTGAGGATCGCTTCTTGGTGAGTCACACATCGGAAAGAAGAATTGGCAGTGCAAAAGGCAGTCTGCCATTGGTCTTTTGAGAAAGATTGTTGGAGATACGCTTCCCATCTTTTCAAAGGGGCCGGTTTAGTCCATTCCATTCCTTGGGTTAGGATGTTATAGAAGAGGGAAATACCCCCTCTTTTGGGGAACCTGTCTTGTAGATATCTTGTAGCTATTGTGGGGATTTGTAGTGAGGTTTTGTCTCTCTTCCCCAGGAAAGATCTAATTTGCAAGAATTTGTACAATTCTTTGTGGGGAATTTGGTATGTGTCTTGGATGTGGGCGAAGGATAGTATGTTCTCCGGGCCTATCATATCCTTTACTGACTTTATACCCCACGTGATCCATTATAATAGAACCCAATGGGTGATGAATGCCACTGTATAAATTTCATCATAGGCCACTGATGAATACGCTGTGAGTTTATGCCTCCAGCAGAAGCCGCGCAAATGCAGTGTACACATAGCAAAACACACAGTGGAAATGACCCTTTACACTGAAAGGAGTTTTCCGGGACTTTGATATTGATAGTGTTAAGGACAATGGTTGTAGAACCACTGTGCCAGCTACCCAGTATGATTTTGGGCTATTCCTGAGTGCATTACCCTGACAGGCCCCAGGCTTTCAATCTTTAACCCTTGTACAGGGATCTGGTCTTTGCTGCAGGAAAGCTACCTAGGCTGCTACCTCTTGGAATAGGCCTGGTATAGATGCACTGGTGCAAAGCACCAAGGGATCAGGCAATAATATAGTCAGAACAAGGCTGAGATCGGCAGAGTACATGCAAATCCGAGAAACAGTCCCAGGACCAGGGCAGGTGGCACAAGGTCAGAATCCAGGCAACAGGCAGATGAGGAGAACACTACAGTAACAGGTAATGTTGATTGAATCGAGATTTGGATGATTTCAACTTTGGATCTATGATGCAAATATCAATTTGCTCAACACTAGTAACAGGCACAGGTCAGGCCAGATAACAGACAGACAGACTAGAGAGTCAGGCATAACATGGTCAACAGACAAATGGATTATGGCTCCTTCACAGGATCCAGCAGACTAGACAGACAACACAGAACCTGTTGCTTAGGCCAAGGGTGGGACACACCACACAGAATATATGATTACCCCATTAGTCAAGCAGGTACACACAGAAACCAAGGAGCATTAAACATTTTAGTGCTGCAGATAATATGAGAATACAGAAACAAAGCAGGGATAAATCCTTGCAATGTTGCAGAAGGAGGGGTTCGGGGCAGCAGCAGGCACCGACAGATTTTTTTTTTTACAGGGCTGCCATCAGGAATTTCAGCTCCGTACAGGCAAACTATGTAGTTCACCCCCCCTCCACAACCCTTCAATGCATATATATTTGCATAAAAGATAAATGTATGTAAATATTCATATGTAATTAATTACTTTCTATCAATGTAACAAAACATTAGTGAAAAAGGGGAAACGGAGGCCTTATAATTAGCTGTTTTTCCTATTATAATGGTAAGTATGTAGTACTACTGACGAACAATAAAAAGATCAAAAACATAAATCAGAATTGAAGAGGATCACTGCACTGCAAAGATGTTGGACTCGAAGTGGACAGAGAGATCACTGTAGTCTAATCGGAAGAATCACAGAGGAGGGAAACTGCTAAGAAACTGTATGGAAATACCTGAAATACCCACTCTGAGTTTGTCCAGAACATGAAGCTTCCGTCTTCAGCTTCAGCAACTGGAATACAGTTACAGCAACTGATTTCGGGGGATAAACTTCAAAATAAGGGGATGGAATAAATTACAGAATTGATGAAATTGCTTATACCACTGAACTAAAAGTTAAAATGGAAAGTGACAGTTACAATTTAGGATCAGAGCATTTCTAAAAAAAAATATGTATAATCAGTACAAGTGAGTGCAAGTCAGCTAAACACTCAGTGATTCCATCAATACCAGCATGTTCAATCAACAACTTCAAGTCCCGAACAAAATTAGAAGTGGGATTACTGTATAATATACAGTAAGTTTCTGTATCTGACAACTAAAAGGGAGTCTGTCATTCTGTCATCTGTCATTAGGGATATGAATAATAAACCAAGGCCAATGGCAAATAGGCTTTGGTAAGCCAGCAGACATCTTTGTGCGTTGGGCCCGAGGGAAGTGAGACGTATCCATGACTTGTTAAATCCTAATAGTCCTGTCATCTTCACTTTCTGAGAATTCTTAGGCCGGGTTCACATTACTGTTTGCATGCAGGACTTTTTTTTTCCTGCTAAAATAACAGATCTCAGAAGGAAATGGATAAAATGAATGCAAATGTGCATAATGGATGCTAAAAATATAGGATGTGAACCCAGCCTTAGACAAATATAATTTTCCTTCCCAGACTAGCTTTCCCTTTCTACAGGCTTCCAGCTATGTTGTTCGATGGACTCAAATACATTCTGCCCAATACCTTATTGTCAACCTCTTAGGGTGGGTTCAGATCACATTTTATGCCTCTGCCTGATGTATACGTTAAAAAAAAAAAGGATACAAAAGCGCTGCACACTATTTTCTTGTATCCTGCACAGTCCAGTAAAAAAAAAGTACACTTTTTTAAAAAAATTTTAATGGAAATCTATGGTGAACAGATGCCATTATATGGCATCAGTTTAAGGCATCCGTTTAACATATACGTTTTTTGTATACGTTAAACAGATGAGAAAAACGTGATGTGAATCCAGCCTTATTAACCTCAAGGGATTCCCCCAGCAAAATATTAAGATATCATAATTTCCTCCAACCTATTATAAACTACTCCATGCTTCACACAGGTACAGTACAGTCGTGGCCAAAAGTTTTGAGAATGACACAAATATTAGTTTTCACAAAGTTTGCTGCTAAACTGCTTTTAGATCTTTGTTTCAGTTGTTTCTGTGATGTAGTGAAATATAATTACACGCACTTCATACGTTTCAAAGGCTTTTATCGACAATTACATGACATTTATGCAAAGAGTCAGTATTTGCAGTGTTGGCCCTTCTTTTTCAGGACCTCTGTAATTCGACTGGGCATGCTCTCAATCAACTTCTGGGCCAATTCCTGACTGATAGCAACCCATTCTTTCATAATCACTTCTTGGAGTTTGTCAGAATTAGTGGGTTTTTGTTTGTCCACCCGCCTCTTGAGGATTGACCACAAGTTCTTAATGGGATTAATTTCTGGGGAGTTTCTAGGCCATGGACCCAAAATGTCAGTTTTGGTCCCCGAGCCACTTAGTTATCACTTTTGCCTTATAGCACGGTGCTCCATCGTGCTGGAAAATGCATTGTTCTTCACCAAACTGTTGTTGGATTGTTGGAAGAAGTTGCTGTTGGAGGGTGTTTTGGTACCATACCACATGGCTGTGTTTTTGTGCAAAATTGTGAGTGAGCCCACTCCCTTGGATGAGAAGCAACCCCACACATGAATGGTCTCAGGATGCTTTACTGTTGGCCTGACACAGGACTGATGGTAGCGCTCACCTTTTCTTCTCCGGACAAGCCTTTTTCCAGATGCCCCAAACAATCAGAAAGAGGCTTCATCGGAGAATATGACTTTGCCCCAGTCCTCAGCAGTCCATTCACCATACTTTCTGCAGAAGATCAATCTGTCCCTGATGTTTTTTTTGGAGAGAAGTGGCTTCTTTGCTGCCCTTCTTGACACCAGGCCATCTTCCAAAAGTCTTCACCTCACTGTGCGTGCAGATGCGCTCACACCTGCCTGCTGCCATTCCTGAGCAAGCTCTGCACTGGTGGCACTCCGATCCCGCAGCTGAATCCTCTTTAGGAGACGATCCTGGCGCTTGCTGGACTTTCTTGGACGCCCTGATGCCTTCTTAACAAGAACTGAACCTCTTTCCCTGAAGTTCTTGATGATCCTATAAATTGTTGATTGAGGTGCAATCTTAGTAGCCACAATATCCTTCCCTGTGAAGCCATTTTTATGCAACGCAATGATGGCTGGACGCGTTTCTTTGCAGGTCACCATGGTTAACAATGGAAGAACAATGATTTCAAGCATCACCCTCCTTTTAACATGTCAAGTCTGCCATTTTAACCCAATCAGCCTGAAATAATGATCTCCAGCCTTGTGCTCGTCAACATTCTCACCTGAGTTAACAAGACAATTACTGAAATGATCTCAGCAGGTCCTTTAATGACAGCAATGAAATGCAGTGGAAAGGGTTTTTTTTTTTGGATTAAGTTAATTTTCATGGCAAAGAAGGACTATGCAATTCATCTGATCACTCTTCATAACATTCTGGAGTATATGCAAATTGCTATTATAAAAACTTAAGCAGCAACTTTTCCAATATTTATGTAATTCTCAAAACTTTTGGCCACGACTGTATATCCTCATGGACGCACCATTTTCCAGACCTACAACTTAATGACATTATAGACACTTTGTATAAGGCTTCTAGATACTTACCTTCAGTGTTCTATTCGGACATGGCACCCAAAATCACACACAGAGCATATATCCCGCTGTGACGGAACCTTAGATGTGTACAATTGGATTAAAATCTTTACCACTGCTTTTGGGGATGCCCTTCGATCCAACAATACTGGAGGAAGGTTGAATCAGTCGCTCTTTCTCACCTGGTAAACTTTGTTCCCCTCACACCCTCTTGGCAATCTTTGGTCAGTTGGATGCCCGGGTCCACTTCAGAAGTGAAAAAGCTATTGTTCATTCTTTCTAGTGTGGCTGGTAAAACTATCTTACAGGAATGGCTTTCCGCCCAGGCCCCACCCTTTTGATTGTTTTAACAAAAACTATCTCATCCATTCAGTAGGGACTGGGTGGAAACTACAAACACATAGAAACAACCGTTACAACATTTTTCACTTTATGGGAACCCTTTATTGAGATTCTACCTACCTGAATCAAAATACAGCTCTGTACCTGCTTCCAAAACACCAATTGGTACCTGACTCAATCAATAGCGGGGGTACCACAAATCACACAAGAGTTTTTTCGAAGTCCTCCTAACTGATTATCCCGCTGCCGCTCTTTTACCTGGTGGTCTGTATAGGACAGTCTACTCTCTCCCTCCCTCCTTCCTCTATTCCCTCTTTCTTCCCTCCTTTTTCTTTTCCCTCTCCCGATTACCCCATACATACATTTCTTTTTTGATTTTTGGTTTCCAAGCATACTGGTTTCCCTTGACTCATTGTAAGTCTGACAACTATGCCTGTGATAACCAAGCAATATTTTATTACTGTAGACCTGTATTTTCATCTATACTTTACAAGACAGATGTTCCATCTTACACCTAATTGTTTATGTATGAGCTATGTTACTGAACACCTACCTTCACTGTTGTCTGATTTATTAAGAAACTTAATAAAAACATTTGGCAAAAAGAGTGAAAATGCTGTCTTTTTTTTAGTAAACCGTTCTGCAGAAATTTAAGGTTTAAAGTAGCAGTTCTGTCTACCGAGAGCATTTAGTGAACAAAAGATCCACTCCTTCTCCATTGACCATTGATTGACAGGGCCAGGCATTAGATACATCATCTTGCCTGTTCCTGTCTTGTTGTGCAAGCGTCATGTGAATACTTATTGCCGCATGAGCAGTACAGCCCAGAGGATCGGCTGTAATAAAAACAAGACTTAAACCGATATACTAAATAAAGGCTGCACTTTCTTCAAGTGAGCTAAACCTACTTGTCAGTGGCCTTGGTTTATTATCCATAAAACTGATGAAAGACTTTCATTTTTAAAACGTGACATCACCCATCACAGCATGCCTCCACCTTTGTTTGTAGGGTGATGCCATTGTTGAAAGACAATTCAGACAAAACCAGTTTCTCATCATTACTTAAATTGTTTGCGTCACCTCTCCGGGTCCTCTCGAGCCTCTCAGACCATCTATCCTCACATTTTAGTAAGGCAGGGTAGGCCTCCGTGCGGACGTTCCACAAAATGGCCATTTCTTTTTATCGACAAGAATATCCAGTTCTAGTGAAGCGAGTTGAGGGAATTTGTAGGCAGCTACCTAGGCCGAGGGAAAGTGGTGGTCCAAGATCCTAGGGGCAAAGACAAAAAAGCAGGCAATAGCATATGCTCTAATATTGAATCCCCTACTGCCCCAGTACTTTGTTTAATGTAGGAATGATGCCATGTTGACAAGGCCCAGTAAACAAGAACAGGCTGGGAGCACCGCAGCGGTGGTGTCAGAATGGCATTCAACAAATAAGTAATGTTTCTATGGTTATTTTATACCATTGTTTGTGTCTCATCCAATTCTTTATGATCCCAAACAACCCTTTAAATAAAAAAACACTAGTGCCATCTATGAGCAGGTTGAGTTGTGTCGCTTGCTGTGCCATTTTTTTTTTAATTAGATAATTTTTATTGATTAAAAGATTAATTTTTTTTATAAAACATGTACAAAACAAGTGCACTTCAGATCACAAGATACAAGTCATTCGGATTCAAAAAGACATCATGTAGACAATTCAATCATAATTAGTCAAAGAGTAAACTGTGAGTGCAATCCCACAACAAAGACAAAAAATCCCTCCCCCTGAGACAGAAAACAGAACAGTCTTTAGCCAATATAATCCGTACATAGATAGCAGCAGGTTAGAAAAGCATACATTTCTTTGTCAGTGGATGAGAAAACAGGGGCAGCGGCAGCATTCCATCAACAGCCTCCACTCACCTAACACATTGAGCAATGCTATCCCATAATGCGTACTATGCCTCTATTGAGAGCCAGCCAAGGACTGCATACTCCGGATCTGTCTATCCAGAGACCCCAAATACTCTTAAATTTGGCAATTTTGTTTGAGATATAACTCCCTTTTTAATCAAATCACTACATTCAACCTAGCATTAAACTCTGCTATAACTGGAGGAAGCGGCTGAATCCACTTCGCTGCCAGGATATGGGGAAAAGTTTGCGCTGTATGTTTTATTTTAAAAAGCAGCATGCGAAACGCGCGTCGGGGAATGGACTGGTTGGTGCGTGTATTTTTGTCGTGGACTATCTTGCCGTCAGTACTATTGTGTAGCATTGGTTGGCTTTTCAGTAAGTCCCACCAACTTTTGGTGATGCACATTCACCTTTAAGGGTTGTACCTGTTGATTTTGATAATTTGACATTCTGTAGTGTGCCATAACAACGGTGCCAGGTACATCTTCTGATTTGCACATGTTTACATTCATCTTTTAATTAGTGCAGCCTATCAACTTTTCAGCTGACCGTTACTGGTCATGGTCTTTATTTTTATTGCTGACCGCATGTTTGCACTTGCACTTTATTAGATGGTCGACCAACCATGCACCACCAGCCCTATTGTTTTTCATTTTCATTTTAATATTGGGTTTTGCCAATCATGTGAATTAAAGTGATTGTAATAAAAGGATGTACTGATTGATTATACTCTGTGTTGGTATATTATTTCATATGATATAGTGACGATCCATATATCCTTTTTGGTGTTGATGTTTTATTTATTAGTTGTACAACGTCATGCCAGTATACTTTCAGGTTATCACAGCTCCACACTTTGGACAGTAGGAGTCAGTTCTATATCCAATTTTAAAGAGAAATACCAGGGTTTTATATACTCTATGTAGCATAAACAGCTGCGATAGCCTAGCTGCTTCAGTAAGGGATAAATTTGGGGTTAATGCTGCTTTGCCATTTTTCATAAAACTTTGATTTGTCAAACACATGTTGGCCCTGCCCATTCACACTAAACCCTACCTCGCTTTTAGGCCTCATGCACACGGCAGTATTTTTTCACGGTCCGCAAAACGGGGTTCCGTTGTTCCATTATCCGTGTCCGTTTTTTTCCTATCATTTTCAAGGCAAACGTGACTTAGATTTTTTTTTTCACTTTTCTTGTCTGGTGATCCTCCAAAAATCAAGGAGGACACACAGAAAAAAAAACGGACACGGATAACGGAACAACGGAACCCCGTTTTGCGGACCGTGAAAAAATACTGCCGTGTGCATGAGGCCTAAAAGCGAGGTAGGGTTTAGTGTGAATGGGCAGGGCCAACATGTGTTTGACAAATCAAAGTTTTATGAAAAATGGCAAAGCAGCATTAACCCCAAATTTATCGCTTACTGAAGCAGCTGACAATCTTGTGTGCCTCCGTGTTTTTTCACGGACCCATTGACTTGAATGGGTCCGCGAACCGTTGTCCGTCAAAAAAGTCGGTCATATTTTTTTGACGGACTGGAAACACGGATCACGGACGCAGATGACAAACGGTGCATTTTCCGAGTTTTCCACGGACGCATTGAAAGTCAATGGGTCCGCAGAAAATCACGGAAAACGGAACAACGGACACGGATGCACACAACGGTCGTGTGCATGAGGCCTTAAGAAATGGAGGGAGAAGTCACAAATTATTGCACAGATTTGACGTGGGTCATAAATTGTGACTTTTTTACTGCACAAATGTGTCACAAATCGATTGATATTTCCGAAGATTGTTTTTAAAGTTCTTTATACAACAAACCAGATGCTGTGTCCTAGCTGCCAATATATTGAGCATCAGTGAAAGAATGGCATCTGTGACAGGAGAATAGATTTTCACTGTTTGACAGATCGCCCTGTAGATTAGATTGGGTTCAACTTTATTATCATTGTACCTAGTACAAGTACAAACAGAATACAATGCTGTTTATAGTATAATAAATACAATATATTAAAAAGACTGTGCACAAATACACTTTATGCTTAGCATAAATAATAACAAATGCTGGGATATTCAATAGATCACATTGTAGAATGCCTTTGGAAAAAAAACTATAAGTCTCTAAACAAATACCTTTGCTGCTTACATTCACTTCTTTCCTGCTCATTTTCACGTGGATACCGTAATGGCTACTTGAAAGAGTGATGTCTTCCTTGCATGGACTATAATAAATGAATACATGCTTGTTTCTCTCTGGACATATTTTAAGTCTACCAACATCCAACGGCTTGAAACTTTATTTCCTGTAAATCATATTAGGAATTAGAAAACTGACAGGCTATTAATCACTCTCTGGGATTAATCAATAGATTTTAAAACCTCTGGGCCCTACTCTACTATCTGTCTTGTTGTGTTGGCAAAAAATTACTTCCCCAACTGAAGCAGACAATGATACATTTTTAACCTTCTAAACTTATCTGAAACAGTAGCCAAGTGTGCCTTTGTAGTAAAACACAAACTGGTAAACGTTAGTTTTACAATTGCTAAATATATTCTAGAAAAAAAGGTTCAATTTATGGATTTCTAAGATGATACAACTATTACTGATGTGTAAGCTCAAAGAAAAATGCATTAAAAAAACACACACAAAAAAGCAACTGAAGACATATACCAGGGAGAGATAAGGGGAGCTAAAATAAATACTGTAAATCTCTCCATTGTGTGAACACAATTTAATAATTTCCTGTTCAGTTACAGCCAACATCTTGCCAATGCATTTTACATTATATACTGATACTGTATATCAAAGCAGAGCATATCAGAGCAGGGTTCCATGATTCAGATCTTCCACTTCCAAAGCCAGGAGTCTGCAGGGATCTATAAAGTTTTAACAAAATATTATCTCACTCTCATAGCACTAAATACAAAGGTTATATATGAACTAATGCCCCATTTTGATTTGAGGTTTTTAGCAAATACTACGGCAAGGTGACCTCATTCCAGGAAGGAGCCTACTCTAATACCTATCTCTATGGCATCTACATTCCAGAGAGAAGATCCTGCACATATACTGTGCTGCTACTCTGTCTGCATTTAAAGAGCATTTTTTTTATTATTGCATTGTACTCATTTTTAGCTAAAATCATTTTTTCATTGGTCTTTATTACAAATATGGAATTCTTTTTTCTGTACAGGGCTGAGATTCCCTAATAGAGGGATCTATTTTATCTATATTTATTTTCTCTCTTTTTAATCTGCTGGGCTCCTTATCTCTGCTTTGTGACATTGTAAACACTTATAGCTCAGTTCTTACCTTACTGAAAATAATGTGGCTTAGGCCTCATGCACACGACCGTTTTTTTTTTGCGTTCCGCAAAAACGGGTTCCGTATTTCCGTGATCCGTGTCCGTTTTTTCTTCCGTGGGTCTTCCTTGATTTTTGGAGGATCCACGGACATGAAGTAAAAAGTCGTTTTGGTGTCCGCCTGGCTGTGCGGAGCCAAACGGATCCGTCCTGACTTACAATGCAAGTCAATGGGGACGGATCTGTTTGACGTTGACACAATATGGTGCAATTGCAAACGGATCCGTCCCCCATTGACTTTCAATTTAAAGTCAGGAGTCCCTATTATACCATCGGATCAGAGTTTTCTCCAATCCGATGGTATATTTTAACTTTAAGTGTCCCCATCACCATGGGAACGCCTCTATGTTAGAATATACCATCGGATTTGAGTTAGATCGTGAAAACTCATATCCGACAGTATATTCTAACACAGAGGCGTTCCCATAGTGATGGGGACGCTTCAAGTTAGAATATACTACCAACTGTGTACATGACTGCCCCTGCTGCCTGGCAGCACCCGATCTCTTACAGGGGGCTGTGATCCGCACAATTAACCCCTCAGGTTCCACACAGGAAACACGTTGACAGGAAACACGGATCACAGCCGCGGATGAACAATGGTAGGTGTGAACAATGAAAATCACGGAAAAAACGGAACAACGGCCACGGATGCACACAACGGTCGTGTGCATGAGGCCTTAAAGGGCTTCTACCATCAGAAATACTTTTATGTAGCTGACTGACATTAGCGATGCACTAATGTCAGCACTACATAACAGTATGTTTCTAACATTTGTCCCTGCAGCCGTTTTTGTAAAAAAAGCACTTTTATTATATGCTAATGAGCCTCTAGGTGCTATGTGGGCGTAAAATCAGCACCTAGAGGCTCCGTCTACTCACCCATTATGCCGCCCAGGTCCAGTGTTGTGCCCGCCCAGCTCCTCTTGATTGATGCCACGGTCCACTGCATCGTTGAGGAAATCCTGCGCCTGCGCCATTCACTTCTGTATTCGGCGCAGGCGCAGTGAGTGAAGGCCGCTCTCCTGATGCCGGCTTCCTCACTGTGACGTAGTCGACGCAGGCGCAGTGAGGAATCCGGCACCAGGAGCGCATCATTCACTCACTGCGCCAAAGACAGAAGTGAACTGCGCAGGCGCGGGATTTCGTCAACGATGCGGTGGACCGTGGCATCAATCAAGAGGAGCTGGGCGGGCAGAACAGGGGACCTGAGCGGGATAAAGGGTGAGTAGACGGAGCCTCTAGGTGCTGATTTTACGCCCACATAGCACCTAGAGGCTCATTAGCATATAATAAAAGTGCTTTTTTTACGAAAACGTCTGCAGGGACTAATGTTAGAAACATACTGTTATGTAGTGCTGAGATTAGCGCATCGCTAATGTCAGTCAGCTACATAACAGTATTTCTGGTGGTAGAAACCTTTAAATAAGTGTTAATCACCTCCCAGTAAATTAGGGAAAGTGAAAGTAAAAAGTATGATTCACACAGCTAGACAATTAACCCTTTGTGACAGAACGGCTCAATATTTTTAATAAAGACCAACTGAAAAAATTATTTTTAGCCCAAAATGAGTAAAATGCAATTATAAAAAAAAAAGCCTTTAAGCATCCAGTGAGAGCAAACCGATCTATATGCATTATCTAATTGATAGAAGCCTGTGGAATAGCTTTTTTTTCTTTAGTGGTGGTCATGTACATACACGTATTTGTTTATCATATCATGCAGGATGTTTTTATCAGTTTTTTGTGTGTTTTTTTAATCTATAAAGTCTTCCAAACCAATTAACGCTGCTCTGACATTTGCATGCTGATCAATGACATCACATTTTACTGTCTATATGTGGTATTTGCAGTAATCTTTTAAGGCCTCATGCACATAACCGTATCCATTTTATGGGTCGCAAACTACAGATCAACCAAATATGGATACAGCCCAAGTAAATGCCCCAGTTTTTTCACTCTCTTCACTAGAACTGTATTTTCTTGTTGATAAAACGAAATGGCCATTTTGTAAAATGGCCACATGGATGATGACATCCGTGTGCCGCTGGCATTTTTTGCAGACTCATAGAAATGTAAGAGACCATGCACACAGACATCAATTAACAGACAGCTGGAAGGAAGTGTGACTGCAGTATTTGCAGTATACAGAACTAGGTTTTTCATCTTGGGAGATATAATGGCCCGTAGGAGAGAGATAGACAAAAAAATGATGTCAGTTTGCATGTTAGAGTCAGTGGAGAAATTAAATAATGTTTGTGAAGATGGATACAGCTTGTAGCCCTCTGAGGGTAATGATGGGCTTTTAGCTGAACTGTAGCAAGGCATCTCATCACCTGGGGCAAATATTTAAAGTGGCACTCCTCCACAATCACACATATGCACACACCTAGAACTTAAAGGGGTTATCCCACTTCCACAAATAGCATCATGACCTATTAAGAATGGGTGTTCTCGAATCCCCCATTATAAATGGAATGGTAGTGTGCATGCCAGGCTACAGCATCATTCACTTGTATAGGACTGATGTAGGCATTTATCACCTATTCTGTGGATAGGTAATATGTGCTGTTTGTAGGATAACCTCCTTAACAAAATTCCCCCACAAAAGGTATCAAGAGATACATATCTCTATGATACACACATACATAATACCGCTATACCACACAAATTCAATGATACCACTATACCACACACATAGTACAGTACCTCTATGCTGCACAAATATATGATATTGCTGCATAGAACACACATACCTACATTGCCTATACACACAGACGTAGACATTACACGACTATTGTATATACAGACATACATACAGTCCTGATTAAAAGTTTAAGACCACTTGAAAAATTGCCAAAAATCATATTTAGCATGGCTGGATCTTAACAAGGTTCCAAGTAGAGCTTCAACATGCAACAAGAAGGAATGGGAGTGAGACAAAAAAAATTTGAGCATTCAATTTAATGAAAACAACGAAAAAACTGAAACAGGCTGTTTTTCAGCTGATCAAAAGTTTAGGACCACACCTCCAAAAAAAACTAAACCCCCCCAAAACAGAAATCCAACTTCCAAACATGAACTCAGTAATGAGTAGCTCCGCAGTTATTGTTTATCACTTCAAAAATTTGTTTCGGCATGCTTGATGCAAGCGTTTCCATGAGGTAAGTGGGAACATTTCTCCAAGTGGTGAAGACGGCCGCACGAAGGCCATCTACTGTCTGGAACTGTTGTCCATTTTTGTAAACTTCCCTTGCCATCCATCCCCAAAGGTTCTCAATTGGATTTAGATCAGAGGGGACCCGCAGGATGGGCCAAAAGAGTGATGTTATTCTCCTGGAAGAAGTCCCTTGTCCTGCGGGCATTGTGTACTGTAGCGTTGTCCTGTTGAAAAACCACACAGACGAGGGCCCTCAGTCATAAGGAATGCTCTCTGCAACATCTGGACATACAGTCAGGTCCATAAATATTGGGACATCAACCCAATTGTAACATTTTTGGCTCTATACACCACCACAATGGATTTGAAATGAAACAAACAAGGTGTGCTTTAACTGCAGACTGTCAGCTTTAATTTGAGGGTATTTACATCCAAACCAGGTGAACGGTGTAGGAATTACAACAGTTTGCATATGTGCCTCCCACTTGTTAAGGGACCAAAAGTAATGGGACAGAATAATAAACATAAATTAAACTTTCACTTTTTAATACTTGGTTGCAAATCCTTTGCAGTCAATTACAGCCTGAAGTCTGGAACGCATAGACATCACCAGACGCTGGGTTTCATCCCTGGTGATGCTCTGCCAGGCCTCTACTGCAACTGTCTTCAGTTCCTTCTTGTTCTTGGGGCATTTTCCCTTCAGTTTTGTCTTTAGCAAGTGAAATGCATGCTTAATCGGATGCAGGTCAGGTGATTGACTTGGCCATTGCAAACCTTTCCACTTCTTTCCCTTAAAAAACTCTTTGGTTGCTTTTGCAGTATGCTTTGGGTCATTGTCCATCTGCACTGTGAAGCGCCGTCCAATGAGTTCTGAAGCATTTAGCTGAATATGAGCAGATAATATTGCCCGAAACACTTCAGAATTCATCCTGCTGCTTTTGTCAGCAGTCACATCATCAATAAATACAAGAGAACCAGTTCCATTGGCAGCCATACATTCCCACGCCATGACACTACCACCACCATGCTTCACTGATGAGGTGGTATGCTTAGGATCATGAGAAGTTCCTTTCCTTCTCCATACTCTTCTCTTCCCATCACTCTAGTACAAGTTGATCTTGGTCTCATCTGTCCATAGGATGTTGTTCCAGAACTGTGAAGGCTTTTTTAGATGTCGTTTGGCAAACTCTAATCTGGCCTCCCTGTTTTTGAGGCTCACAAATGGTTTAAATCTTGTGGTGAACCCTCTGTATTCACTCTGGTGAAGTCTTCTCTTGATTGTTGACTTTGACACACATACACCTACCTCCTGGAGAGTGTTCTTGATCTGGCCAACTGTTGTGAAGGGTGTTTTCTTTACCAGGGAAAGAATTCTTTGGTCATCCACCACAGTTGTTTTCCGTGGTCTTTTGGTGTTGCTGAGCTCACCGGTGCGTTCCTTCTTTTTAAGAATGTTCCAAACAGTTGTTTTGGCCACGCCTAATGTTTTTGCTATCTCTCTGATGGGTTTGTTTTGCTTTTTTCAGCCTAATGATGGCTTGCTTCACTAATAGTGACAGCTCTTTGGATCTCATCTTGAGAGTTGACAGCAACAGATTCCAAATGCAAATAGCACACTTGAAATGAACTCTGGACCTTTTATCTGCTCATTGTAATTGGGATAATGAGGGAATAATACACACCTGGCCATGGAACAGCTGAGAAGCCAATTGTCCCATTATTTTTGGTTCCTTAACAAGTGGGAGGCACATATGCAAACTGTTGTAATTCCTATACCGTTCACCTGATTTGGATGTAAATACCCTCAAATTAAAGCTGACAGTCTGCAGTTAAAGCACATCTTGTTTGTTTCATTTCAAATCCATTGTGGTGGTGTATAGAGCCAAAAATGTTAGAATTGTGTCGATGTCCCAATATTTATGGACCTGACTGTAGCCAGCGGCCGTTTGGCGCCCCTGCACTTCCTGAAGCTCCATTGTTCCACTGAAGGAAAAAGCACCCCAGACCATTATGGCGCCCCCTCCACTGTGGCGCGTAGAAAACATCTCAGGTGGGATCTGCTTGTCATGCCAGTAACGTTGGAGACCATCAGGACCATCAAGGTTAAATTTTTTCTCATCAGAGAATAAAACTTTCTTCCACCTTTGAATGTCCCATGTTTGGTGCTCTCTTGCAAAGTCCAAACGAGCAGTTCTGTGGCGTTCAAGGAGACGAGGTCTTTGAAGACATTTTTTGTTTTTGAAGCCCTTCAATCTCAGATGCCGTCTGATGGTTATGGGGCTGCAGTTAGCACCAGTAAGGGCCTTAATTTGGGTCGAGGATAGTCCAGTGTCTTGACGGACAGCCAATTGGATCCTCCGGCTCAGTGCTGATGACATTTTTTGGGGTCTTCCACTTGACTTTTTTGTTCCATAACCATCAGAATCATTTAAGAAATTCCAAATGACTGTCTTACTGCGTCCCACCTCAGCAGCGATGGCGCGCTGTGAGAGACCCTGCTTATGCAGTTCAACAACCCGACCACGTTCAAAAAGGGAGTTTTTTTTGCCTTTGCCATCACAACGTGTGACTACCTGACAGAAAATAATAATGAATACACATCTTTGCACAGATTTGGCCTTTTAAAGGCATGTGGTCCTAAAATTTGGATCAGCTGAAAGACAGCCTGTTTCAGTTTAATCGTTATTTTCAATTAATTGAATGCTCACTCTCATTTCTTCTTGTTGCATGTTGAAGCTCTACTTGGAACCTTGTTAAGATCCAACAGTGTAAAATAAGATTTTTTGCCATTTTTCAAGTGGTCTTAAACTTTTGATCAGGACTGTACATACATTTCATATTACATATCACATTAGAAACACATATATAGACAGTAAACAGATATATACACAATACACTTACTTATATTTATACACATTACACATATACATACGCATTACATACATAACACACACATATACTTACAAATTAGACACACAACACACACATATATTGATGTGCATTGTACATGCATACACATTACTCATCACATTTATTCACCATACACACATACACAATAAACACATATACATACACATCATATATAAACATAGTTAGATACATTACAGTTGCAGTTATATAGAGATGCTACAGCCAAACAGTGAAGAGGAAGCAATGGGGAGCAGCGGACAGAGTAGCCTTCCTCTCAACCTGCTTTCCAACTCAACACAGTTGCTACCTACCTCAAGTTACAGAAGCCTTTAAGAAACTCTGGCTGTTGCTGCTACTTAAAAGAACACATGCAGAAGAGTGAGAGGAAAGGCAGGATCTCCAGACACCCTCATTCTGAGCCACCATTTACATCTCTACCTAAGTGCCTCTAGAGCAAGTACCCAAATGTCCTCCTACTATCACACCAGACACTCACTTTTAGCACATTGTCCTTTGATGGTCTACCACAGAAAAAAAAAAATTGGTATGCATATGATTTACCCATTGTTTAACAATTGGGCTGATATAATTTAATGTTTTGCTGTTTTATTTAGAGGGTAATATTAACTTAATATTATGTTCTGTTTTACGACTCGTGTTAAGAAATAGTTTGAGTGGCACTGCATATAACTTCCTCTGCCCTATGAACGGGCTATGTCACTGTGCAACACGGGTGCGAACTTTTGCCACCTGGTGGTGCTCTGCCCCCAGAAGACTTGTAGCCAATATAAATAAAATAAAAACATATACAGGCGGCACTCACTATTTGGTGCAAACTTCCTTTATTTCCTCCAGGGCTGAGTACATGAAGCTGGGTACATCACGGCTGGATACATAAAAGCTGGATACATAAATGGCTCGGGGCGGACAAACATACAGCGCAGTGTGCGGATATGCGGCAACGGCCGTTTTGCGCCTCCGCGCTTCTTCAGGCCAGTAACATGTACGGTGCCACTGCGCCAATATTTAAATGTCGGCTCCCATATGTCATCTGCGTGACGTATTCTGTTTAAGTTTATTATTTCAATACCAGGTACACTAAAATAATGCTGTTATTCTGTGGTGAATAGTAATTTATGACACTGCTTGAGCGACAAATTTAATTTTGCATATGTCTCCCTTCCTTAGCTTTAGATGCAGCATCTGCACATGAGTGATAATGAAGCAGGCACAGACATTTTGAATGTGGATGTGACAAATGGACAGTTAGTGTGATAGGTACATTAAAGTGCATAATGCAAGATGTCTTATACTGGTGTGTTTGGGTTCAGAGATGTGTGAGCTTCTTTTAAAATGTTTTCATTATTTTTTTTATTATTAAATGCATTTTATTGAATGGTTTGCTTAGTTTATTTATTGTTAGTTTTTGTACAACTAACAGTTAAAACAGTGGAACTGTTTGAGTGAATTAGAGTACTGATTATGGCAACATGTAAATTAAATATGTCCACTACTGGGGAGTTCCTGCTGAGAAGAGGGACCGAGGACATTTTAGCATCCTTTGTGACTGTGACATCTAAGTGGTTAAACAGCAGTATTTGGACCTATTTTTTCGATCCTGGCCTTTACCGTGGAATGGCAGCTGTCAATGGCAGATGCCCATCCATGAGTGATAATGCTCGTGATACCGATATGCTCCCATGATCACAGCACAATAAATGTATAGCTCTGGGTGCTAGCTCAGCAAAAACGAACAACTACCGTAATGACCAGAGAGCCTTAAACCACAATCACACACATGCTAAGTGAGCCTCTTAAAGGGTTTGTCACTTCCTAACAATTTGCTAGAAAGTAGCCAATCTCTTTAACTCAGTATTCAAGCAAACAATAAAGCCACCACAAATTCTATCTTCACTTCTATTTGTTTTCTTTATGCATACAAGTTATCAAAATGATCAAAGTGGTGATTGTCGGAAGGCACGCGTTGCCTCCCGGCAATTACCTGCTAGCTAGCGGAGAAGACAGCTGTTATTACATGCAGCGATCTCCTCCCCAGCATGGGTAGTAGCGATCATTATGCCATCTCTCGTCTAGTGGTTTGCCGGCGGCAGATCGTAATTAGATCAGCCGCTGGCAAACAATGATTTTTAAGCATGCTTACCAATTACAATTGCCCGATGAACGAGCGTTTGCTCATTCATCTGGCAATTGGCAGCAGTATTACAGTGCAAGATGATGGCGTTCATACGAATGCTCATTAGCGATCATCCGCTGAAAAATCGGCCAATGTAATACAGGCTTAGTTCTGTTCACAAATCCATATGGAGATACCACAGGAGAGGATTGTGCATAGGTGCTTGTGGATGAGACATTTCAAGGACCATAGCAGAATGTTGCAGTAGCGGCAGGTCCTAGGGTCCAATGGCCTTTTTATCACACCAGTAGGCAGAACGGATAGCCTATCTGTAAGAGCAGCTCCAGCTCTGAATGTCCACCATTTAAGTCACTCCCCCCCCCAGCCCATTGTTAAAGACATATGTGGATGACCATTACATACAGGAAAATACAGCACCTCACATCCATTGCATTTCACTGACCTAAACGACTAGATAATATGTAGTTACTATGTAAGGTTGTTAGTTGGTAGAGGGTTAACAAAAACTTTTATATTTTAAATTGAATAAAAACAGTTATTGCACATAGAGCAAATGATGAACAGATTATTCTCTGTATGGTTTTCTGCTCCATTTCTGTAAGTCAACAGGAGACAAGCTTTAATTAATCAATGTATAAAATGTGACATTCTTTCCTCAGCATGGATGCTTACAAAGCATTTTTACCTTTTCAGCCCACGCAGCTTGTACGGCTTTTTTTTTTTTTTTTAAATAGGATATGGTGAAATGTTAACCTTCTAAATTTAAATTGTGTCTGGCATTGTTCTGTGCAAACAAGCTGATTAAGGGCAAATGGCTGAAGTTTTGGATCAGAGTTTTTGCAGATCGGATGTGGACCCATTCATCTCAATGTGGCCACAAAAGATGTGAACAGCACACCTGTGTGCTGTCCACGAAAAAAAAACATGGCAGCAAGTACAAAAACGGATACGGTCATGTGCAAGAGCCCTAAAGGGGATGTACACCTTTTTTCGAAGTCATATTATGTTTAAAATTTATATTTTCAATAGAATTTTGCAAACTAATGTAATTGGGAAGTAATTTGTCATCTTTTGTATGTGCCATATAGTCTGAGATGTAAAATCAGTTGTTCAAGATTAAATAAACATGGATGCTTTCTTCAAGAAATAGTGCCACACTAGTACACAGACTGTTCTATCCTGGAGACCCTGTCAGTATTTTGCTAACTGGCTTCTGCCTTTGACTAGGTCTCTTTCAGCTATTTGAGCCAAGAGGCCACACAGCGGCAATGAAACAAAACAATGATTAACTATTAGGGCCCCTGTTGGGATATCAAGAAAGAGGGTTCCTAGGGAAAGACTAGGAGGTTGAAAAGTGGCTGAAAGCTCTCTCTGTATACACACTTACACAGGGAATGCAATCCATCACTGATAACACCTTCCCCTGTGACAGCTATCTATGTATACACACTTACACAGAGAATGCTATCAATCACTGATAACACCTTCCCCTGTGTACAACTATCAGTGACTGACAGCTATCTATGTATACACACTTACACAGAGAATGCTATCAATCACTGATAACACCTTCCCCTGTGTACAGCTATCAGTGACTGACAGCTATCTATGTATACACACTTACACAGAGAATACAATCAATCACTGATAACACCCCCTGTGTACAACTATCAGTGACTGACAGCTACATATGTATATACACTTACACAGAGAATGCCATCAATCACCTGTGTACAAATATTAGTTACTTACAGCTATCTATGTATACGCACTTAGGCCTCCTGCACACAAACGTATCAATCACTGATGATAAGACCTTCTCGTGAACAATAAAATTAGAAATAGCAGACATATAAATGTATAAATTAGACGTTTTACTGAATCCCCCCTCCAAAAAATAAAATAAAAATTGATATATATATATATATATATATATATATATATATATATATATATATATTTATATATAAAGACGAAAAGCGGACAGCACTCCAGATAAAAAGCAATAGATGTTTATTCACCCATGTGGAAGGCAACGTTTCAGCTCATACAAGAGCCTTTCTCAAGGCTTGAGAAAGGCTCTTGTATGAGCTGAAACGTTGCCTTCCACATGGGTGAATAAACATCTATTGCTTTTTATCTGGAGTGCTGTCCGCTTTTTGTCTTTATCTTCACGGGGTAAGCAGCTATATCCCTGGACCTAGCACCCGCTAGCATCTGTTTTTTCCAGTGCCGCCATCATTTTCCTTTATATATATATATATACACTGCGTGCAGAATTATTAGGCAAATGAGTATTTTGACCACATCATCCTCTTTATGCATGTTGTCTTACTCCAAGCTGTATAGGCTCGAAAGCCTACTACCAATTAAGCATATTAGGTGATGTGCATCTCTGTAATGAGAAGGGGTGTGGTCTAATGACATCAACACCCTATATTAGGTGTGCATAATTATTAGGCAACTTCCTTTCCTTTGGCAAAATGGGTCAAAAGAAGGACTTGACAGGCTCAGAAAAGTCAAAAATAGTGAGATATCTTGCAGAGGGATGCAGCACTCTTAAAATTGCAAAGCTTCTGAAGCGTGATCATCGAACAATCAAGCGTTTCATTCAAAATAGTCAACAGGGTCGCAAGAAGCGTGTGGAAAAACCAAGGCGCAAAATAACTGCCCATGAACTGAGAAAAGTCAAGCGTGCAGCTGCCAAGATGCCACTTGCCACCAGTTTGGCCATATTTCAGAGCTGCAACATCACTGGAGTGCCCATAAGCACAAGGTGTGCAATACTCAGAGACATGGCCAAGGTAAGAAAGGCTGAAAGACGACCACCACTGAACAAGACACACAAGCTGAAACGTCAAGACTGGGCCAAGAAATATCTCAAGACTGATTTTTCTAAGGTTTTATGGACTGATGAAATGAGAGTGAGTCTTGATGGGCCAGATGGATGGGCCCGTGGCTGGATTGGTAAAGGGCAGAGAGCTCCAGTCCGACTCAGACGCCAGCAAGGTGGAGGTGGAGTACTGGTTTGGGCTGGTATCATCAAAGATGAGCTTGTGGGGCCTTTTCGGGTTGAGGATGGAGTCAAGCTCAACTCCCAGTCCTACTGCCAGTTTCTGGAAGACACCTTCTTCAAGCAGTGGTACAGGAAGAAGTCTGCATCCTTCAAGAAAAACATGATTTTCATGCAGGACAATGCTCCATCACACGCGTCCAAGTACTCCACAGCGTTGCTGGCAAGAAAGGGTATAAAAGAAGAAAATCTAATGACATGGCCTCCTTGTTCACCTGATCTGAACCCCATTGAGAACCTGTGGTCCATCATCAAATGTGAGATTTACAAGGAGGGAAAACAGTACACCTCTCTGAACAGTGTCTGGGAGGCTGTGGTTGCTGCTGCACGCAATGTTGATGGTGAACAGATCAAAACACTGACAAAATCCATGGATGGCAGGCTTTTGAGTGTCCTTGCAAAGAAAGGTGGCTATATTGGTCACTGATTTGTTTTTGTTTTGTTTTTGAATGTCAGAAATGTATATTTGTGAATGTTGAGATGTTATATTGGTTTCACTGGTAAAAATAAATAATTGAAATGGGTATATATTTGTTTTTTGTTAAGTTGTCTAATAATTATGCACAGTAATAGTCACTTGCACACACAGATATCCCCCTAAAATAGCTAAAACTAAAAACAAACTAAAAACTACTTCCAAAAATATTCAGCTTTGATATTAATGAGTTTTTTGGGTTCATTGAGAACATGGTTGTTGTTCAATAATAAAATTAATCCTCAAAAATACAGGATTCTGCACTCCCTGTATACAGGGCCGTCTTTAATATTGATTGGACCCTGGGCAAAAATTTACTTGGACCCCCTGGATCCCGCCTTCCCACACCTCAGCAGGCAATCACGCCCTCCACCACAACACACACACAAAAAATCCACACATCTGGTAGAGTACAGTGAATGACTGTAAATACTTCCAGTTCTGAAGACTCCAGAGGCTCAGGATCAGTGCTCTGGGCTGGAAGTGGGCACCGCTCTGCAGGAAGGAGACCAGGGCTCGGCTCACCCTAGTGTTACAGTGCACCCCACAGTATGCAGTATAGCACCCTATAGTATACAGCACCACACAGTATGCAGTATAGCACCCTATAGTATACAGCACCACACAGTATGCAGTTTAGCACCCCACACTATACAGTACCCCACAGTATACAGGGAGTGCAGAATTATTAGGCAAGTTGTATTTTTGAGGATTAATTTTATTATTGAACAACAACCATGTTCTCAATGAACCCAAAAAACTCATTAATATCAAAGCTGAATATTTTTGGAAGTAGTTTTTAGTTTGTTTTTAGTTTTAGCTATTTTAGGGGGATATCTGTGTGTGCAGGTGACTATTACTGTGCATAATTATTAGGCAACTTAACAAAAAACAAATATATACCCATTTCAATTATTTATTTTTACCAGTGAAACCAATATAACATCTCAACATTCACAAATATACATTTCTGACATTCAAAAACAAAACAAAAAACAAATCAGTGACCAATATAGCCACCTTTCTTTGCAAGGACACTCAAAAGCCTGCCATCCATGGATTCTGTCAGTGTTTTGATCTGTTCACCATCAACATTGCGTGCAGCAGTAACCACAGCCTCCCAGACACTGTTCAGAGAGGTGTACTGTTTTCCCTCCTTGTAAATCTCACATTTGATGATGGACCACAGGTTCTCAATGGGGTTCAGATCAGGTGAACAAGGAGGCCATGTCATTAGATTTTCTTCTTTTATACCCTTTCTTGCCAGCCACGCTGTGGAGTACTTGGACGCGTGTGATGGAGCATTGTCCTGCATGAAAATCATGTTTTTCTTGAAGGATGCAGACTTCTTCCTGTACCACTGCTTGAAGAAGGTGTCTTCCAGAAACTGGCAGTAGGACTGGGAGTTGAGCTTGACTCCATCCTCAACCCGAAAAGGCCCCACAAGCTCATCTTTGATGATACCAGCCCAAACCAGTACTCCACCTCCACCTTGCTGGCGTCTGAGTCGGACTGGAGCTCTCTGCCCTTTACCAATCCAGCCACGGGCCCATCCATCTGGCCCATCAAGACTCACTCTCATTTCATCAGTCCATAAAACCTTAGAAAAATCAGTCTTGAGATATTTCTTGGCCCAGTCTTGACGTTTCAGCTTGTGTGTCTTGTTCAGTGGTGGTCGTCTTTCAGCCTTTCTTACCTTGGCCATGTCTCTGAGTATTGCACACCTTGTGCTTTTGGGCACTCCAGTGATGTTGCAGCTCTGAAATATGGCCAAACTGGTGGCAAGTGGCATCTTGGCAGCTGCACGCTTGACTTTTCTCAGTTCATGGGCAGTTATTTTGCGCCTTGGTTTTTCCACACGCTTCTTGCGACCCTGTTGACTATTTTGAATGAAACGCTTGATTGTTCGATGATCACGCTTCAGAAGCTTTGCAATTTTAAGAGTGCTGCATCCCTCTGCAAGATATCTCACTATTTTTGACTTTTCTGAGCCTGTCAAGTCCTTCTTTTGACCCATTTTGCCAAAGGAAAGGATTTGCCTAATAATTATGCACACCTAATATAGGGTGTTGATGTCATTAGACCACACCCCTTCTCATTACAGAGATGCACATCACCTAATATGCTTAATTGGTAGTAGGCTTTCGAGCCTATACAGCTTGGAGTAAGACAACATGCATAAAGAGGATGATGTGGTCAAAATACTCATTTGCCTAATAATTCTGCACGCAGTGTATAGTAGAGCAGTATAGCACCCCACACTATACAGTACCCCACAGTATATAGAATAGCAGTATAGCACCCCACACTATACAGTACCCCACAGTATATAGTAGAGCAGTATAGCAGCCCACAGTATACAGCACCTCACGGTATACAACACCTCACTGTATACAGCACCCCAAACTATACAGTACAGCAGTATAGCACTCTACACTATACCGCACCCACAGTATACAGTATACAGCCCCCCACACTATACAGTACAGCAGTTTAGCACTCCCCCCCACTATACAGGCCCCCCCCCCCACACTATACAGGCCCCCCACAGTATACAGCCCACCACACAGTATACAGGCCACCCCCCCCCCCACAGTATACAGCCCACCACACAATATACAGCCCATTACACAATATATAGCCCACCACACAATATACAGCCCACCACACAGTATACAGCCCCCCACACAGTATACAGCCCCCCACTATACAGTAGTTTACAGTATATTAAAATAACAACCCCATGTCACCTTTTTCTGATGTAATCTTTACACAGAAAAGCTCCACAGTTAAAGAGGACCTTTCACCTATTCTTACTCTATGAACTAAGTATACAGCCATGTGGAGCGGCGCCCGGGGATCTCACTGCACTTACTATTATCCCCGGGCGCCGCTCCGTTCTCCTGCTATGCCCTCCGGTATCTCCGTTCCCTAAGTTATGGTAGGCGGAGTCTGCCCTAGCGCTGGCCAATCGCATTGCAGAGCTCACAGCCTGGGAGAAAATAACCTCCCAGGCTGTGAGCTCTGCGCTGCGATTGGCCAGCGCTAGGGCAGACTCCGCCTACCATAACTTAGGGACTGGTATCTCCGCCTACTATAACTTAGTGAGCGGAGATACCGGAGGGCATAACGGGAGAACGGAGCGGCGCCCGGGGATAATAGTAAGTGCAGTGAGATCCCCGGGCGCCGCTCCACATGGCTGTATACTTAGTTCATAGGGTAAGAATAGGTGAAAGGTCCTCTTTAACTTCTGCAACACTCCTGATAGGACCTGTGATGACCAGTAATTGCTAGGTTACTGGTCACATGGTAATGATGTCATTAAGGTCCTAGATCAAAACTCATTAAGGTCCTAGAATTAAGATCATTAACACAGTACGATCATGATGCCTGTGTAGCCGACAGCCTGACACCCGGGGCAGTAGCTAGCAGGGCTCAAGAGGCAGCTGCCTTGGGCCCCCCCAGGAGCAACTGGGCCCAGGGCAGCTGCCCCTTTTGCCCCTTGGTAAAGACGGCCCTGCCTGTATATATATATATATATATATATATATATATATCAATCTGCTCAGCTCTTCCTGCTCTATAACATTCTGCCTGCAGCTTGCATTGCATTCTGTGGGGACAGGTCCTCTTTAATAAAGTGATGCTGGTCAAATGGATGCATCTGTAAAATGGACTTGTCTTTTCCAAAAGGTTTAAAAATACGTACTTTATCAAGGATAAGGATTTTAGCTGAGGCCTCCACCTAAAGTAGATATGGCCATAGCAAAATTGTCCTATTATATGGTAGTTCGGTCTAATGATGGGTCAAATCTACAGGACCCTATAGAGACGGTGGATAGTGTCCTCAGAAAGCATTACTCTGCTAGTTTTACTCAGGTGACTGTTGCTTCTGAGCTCATGAGGGATAGATGAATAAAGAGCATCAATATCGATACTGAATAGCAGTGCATCCCCCTACGTAAATCATCCTCCAGTTGTTTGAGGAGGTCACCAATGTCACATGTGAAAGAAAGCAGCGCCATCACAAAATTAGCCAAGACTTTATCAATGTCAATTTTTTACTTAGGCTGCCAATCCCTGATATGATCATTTTCCCCTTTAACCACCTCCGGACCGCCTAACGCAGGATCGCGTTCCGGAGGTGGCAGCCCTGCGCACAGTCACGCATATACGCGTCATCTCGCGAGACGCGAGACTTCCTGTGAACGCGCGCACACAGGCGCGCGCGCTCACAGGAACGGAAGGTAAGAGAGTTGATCTCCAGCCTGCCAGCGGCGATCGTTCGCTGGCAGGCTGGAGATGTGTTTTTTTTAACCCCAAACAGGTATATTAGACGCTGTTTTGATAACAGCGTCTAATATACCTGCTACCTGGTCCTCTGGTGGTCCCCTTTGTTTGGATCGACCACCAGAGGACACAGGTAGCTCAGTAAAGTAGCACCAAGCACCACTACACTACACTACACCCCCCCCCCCGTCACTTATTAACCCCTTATTAGCCCCTGATCACCCCTAATCACCCCATATAGACTCCCTGATCACCCCCCTGTCATTGATTACCCCCCTGTCATTGATCAACCCCCTGTAAAGCTCCATTCAGACGTCCGCATGATTTTTACGGATCCACTGATAGATGGATCGGATCAGCAAAACGCATCCGGACGTCTGAATGAAGCCTTACAGGGGCGTGATCAATGACTGTGGTGATCACCCCATATAGACTCCCTGATCACCCCCCTGTAAAGCTCCATTCAGATGTCCGCATGATTTTTACGGATGCACTGATACATGGATCGGATCCGCAAAACGCATCCGGTCGTCTGAATGAAGCCTTACAGGGGCATGATCAATGACTGTGGTGATCACCCCCCTGTCATTGATTACCCCCCTGTAAAGCTCCATTCAGATGTCCGCATGATTTTTACGGATGCACTGATAGATGGATCGGATCCGCAAAACGCATCCGGACGTCTAAATGAAGCCTTACAGGGGCATGATCAATGACTGTGGTGATCACCCCATATAGACTCCCTGATCACCCCCCTGTCATTGATTACCCCCCTGTCATTGATTACCCCCCTGTAAAGCTCCATTCAGACGTCCGCATGATTTTTACGGATGCACTGATAGATGGATCGGATCCGCAAAACGCATCCGGACGTCTGAATGAAGCCTTACAGGGGCGTGATCAATGACTGTGGTGATCACCCCATATAGACTCCCTGATCACCCCCCTGTCATTGATTACCCCCCTGTAAAGCTCCATTCAGACGTCCGCATGATTTTTACGGATGCACTGATAGATGGATCGGATCCGCAAAACGCATCCGGACGTCTGAATGAAGCCTTACAGGGGCGTGATCAATGACTGTGGTGATCACCCCATATAGACTCCCTGATCACCCCCCTGTCATTGATTACCCCCCTGTCATTGATTACCCCCCTGTAAAGCTCCATTCAGATGTCCGCATGATTTTTACGGATGCACTGATAGATGGATCGGATCCGCAAAACGCATCCGGACGTCTAAATGAAGCCTTACACGGGCGTGATCAATGACTGTGGTTATCACCCCATATAGACTCCCTGATCACCCCCCTGTCATTGATCACCCCCCTGTCATTGATCAACCCCCCTGTCATTGATCAACCCCCCTGTCATTGATCACCCCCCTGTCATTGATCACCCCTCTGTAAGGCTCCATTCAGATATTTTTTTGGCCCAAGTTAGCGGAATTTTTTTTTTTTTTTCTTACAAAGTCTCATATTCCACTAACTTGTGTCAAAAAATAAAATCTCACATGAACTCACCATACCCCTCACGGAATCCAAATGCGTAAAATTTTTTAGACATTTATATTCCAGACTTCTTCTCACGCTTTAGGGCCCCTAGAATGCCAGGGCAGTATAAATACCCCACATGTGACCCCATTTCGGAAAGAAGACACCCCCAGGTATTCCGTGAGGGGCATATTGAGTCCATGAAAGATTGAAATTTTTGTCCCAAGTTAGCGGAACGGGAGACTTTGTGAGAAAAAAATTAAAAATATCAATTTCCGCTAACTTGTGCCAAAAAAAAAAAATTTCTATGAACTCGCCATGCCCCTCATTGAATACCTTGGGGTGTCTTCTTTCCAAAATGGGGTCACATGTGGGGTATTTATACTGCCCTGGCATTCTAGGGGCCCCAAAGCGTGAGAAGAAGTCTGGTATCCAAATGTCTAAAAATGCCCTCCTAAAAGGAATTTGGGCACCTTTGCGCATCTAGGCTGCAAAAAAGTGTCACACATCTGGTATCGCCGTACTCAGGAGAAGTTGGGGAATGTGTTTTGGGGTGTCATTTTACATATACCCATGCTGGGTGAGAGAAATATCTTGGTCAAATGCCAACTTTGTATAAAAAAATGGGAAAAGTTGTCTTTTGCCAAGATATTTCTCTCACCCAGCATGGGTATATGTAAAATGACACCCCAAAACACATTCCCCAACTTCTCCTGAATACGGCGATACCACATGTGTGACACTTTTTTGCAGCCTAGGTGGGCAAAGGGGCCCATATTCCAAAGAGCACCTTTAGGATTTCACAGGTCATTTACCTACTTACCACATATTAGGGCCCCTGGAAAATGCCAGGGCAGTATAACTACCCCACAAGTGACCCCATTTTGGAAAGAAGACACCCCAAGGTATTCCGTGAGGGGCATGGCGAGTTCCTAGAATTTTTTATTTTTTGTCACAAGTTAGTGGAAATTGCTTATTTTTTTTTTTATTTTTTTTTCATACAAAGTCTCATATTCCACTAACTTGTGACAAAAAATAAAAAGTTCCATGAACTCACTATGCCCATCAGCGAATACCTTGGGGTCTCTTCTTTCCAAAATGGGGTCACTTGTGGGGTAGTTATACTGCCCTGGCATTCTAGGGGCCCAAATGTGTGGTAAGGAGTTTGAAATCAAATTCTGTAAAAAATGACCTGTGAAATCCGAAAGGTGCTCTTTTGAATATGGGCCCCTTTGCCCACCTAGGCTGCAAAAAAGTGTCACACATCTGCTATCTCCGTAATCGGGAGAAGTTGGGGAATGTGTTTTGGGGTGTCATTTTACATATACCCATGCTGGGTGAGAGAAATATCTTGGCAAAAGACAACTTTTCCCATTTTTTTATACAAAGTTGGCATTTGACCAAGATATTTATCTCACCCAGCATGGGTATATGTAAAAAGACACCCCAAAACACATTCCTCAACTTCTCCTGAATACAGAGATACCAGATGTGTGACACTTTTTTGCAGCCTAGGTGGGCAAAGGGGCCCACATTCCAAAGAGCACCTTTCGGATTTCACAGGTCATTTACCTACTTACCACACATTTGGGCCCCTAGAATGCCAGGGCAGTATAACTACCCCACAAGTGACCCCATTTTGGAAAGAAGAGACCCCAAGGTATTCGCTGATGGGCATAGTGAGTTCATGGAAGTTTTTATTTTTTGTCACAAGTTAGTGGAATATGAGACTTTGTAAGAAAAAAAAAAAAAAAAAAATCATCATTTTCCGCTAACTTGTGACAAAAAATAAAAAGTTCTATGAACTCACTATGCCCATCAGCGAATACCTTAGGGTGTGTACTTTCAGAAATGGGGTCATTTGTGGGGTGTTTGTACTGTCTGGGCATTGTAGAACCTCAGGAAACATGACAGGTGCTCAGAAAGTCAGAGCTGCTTCAAAAAGCGGAAATTCACATTTTTGTACCATAGTTTGTAAACGCTATAACTTTTACCCAAACCATTTTTTTTTTACCCAAACATTTTTTTTTATCAAAGACAGGTAGAACTATAAATTTAGAGCAAAATTTCTATATGGATGTCGTTTTTTTTTGCAAAATTTTACAACTGAAAGTGAAAAATGTCATTTTTTTGCAAAAAAATCGTTAAATTTCGATTAATAACAAAAAAAGTAAAAATGTCAGCAGCAATGAAATACCACCAAATGAAAGCTCTATTAGTGAGAAGAAAAGGAGGTAAAATTCATTTGGGTGGTATGTTGCATGACCGAGCAATAAACTGTGAAAGTAGTGTAGGTCAGAAGTGTAAAAAGTGGCCTGGTCTTTCAGGGTGTTTAAGCACTGGGGGCTGAGGTGGTTAAACAAGTCATCCCTTTCTGTATTTTTGAAATAATAAAATGTGGCTATACGGGGTGTGAGACAGTGACTGGAAAAGTAGTAGAAAATCACTATATTTTGCCTAGGTTTCTTTCATATACAATGTAGTAGGCTACAGGAAGTGGATATCTCAACTAGGAAAGCTGGATGAGATATGAGAAATCCCGGAAAGATGGGTTGTCTTAGCAAAGCATTGTTTGCTGAAGACTTTGGTTAATGGTGTTGTCGGGCCGGGATTTTTATGGAATGATGAGCAGGTTGGTAGTGGATCTCCTCATGCCCTTCATGTCCATCAGGTTTCCTATATAGCTCTCATCCAGGTGATGGAGCTCAGCTTATTTCTGAGGCATAATGGTCTGCACTATGAGCATGTGTGGGTTGGGGGACTGGTTGAACAGACTGTCTTTCACTATTAGTGCAGAAGTCTGCTAAACCGTCAAAAAGGACACTAAGTTTACTCTGTGTTATGTTGTGTGGCTGGTAGTAGGCCGCCCGTATAGAAAGGGTGATCTTGTGTTTAGTTAGTGCTCAGCCGAGCAGGAATTTATTTTTGTGTTTTTCCTGAATGTAAAGGCCTTATATTTTTGTCTATGTATGAAAATAAAGAAAACAGTCAAATCCCTGTATGAACTGTACCTTGGTGTCACTGTTTCTGACTGCTGTGCCTACCACTATTGAGCTGACCCCTACAGGGGGTATTTGAAAAACATGAAGTCTACTCATCTTGGCTAATAAGTTTACATATCTTATCATTTTCCAAAATGTCCTTTAGTTAATCCCTATAAGTCTCAGTCTGTTCCCCTGGTAATATCTCATAGCAAAGTCTGTCTTGCAACAGAGATTTGCACATGGATTTGTATTGTTCCACATTCATATCTGAGAATTTTACCACTATACTAGTGACTCGCCCACTGAGCAGAGGGTGGGAGAGGCTTCCCGGTCTCCAGTTTACTCACCAGATTAAAAAATACCTAGATACATGAAACATCACCCTGCGGTGGCATTTTGGTACTTTTGTTCTTAAAGGAAGCAAAAGGACTTTCCTCTGTTATTTTCCCCATCACAGGAGGACAGATCAAGTAATAATCAGACATCTGGTAGCATCTCTGCTGGTATACCCAACTCCAGGCACTGCTTTCTCTTTGTGTTGAAAAATTGCTTGTGCCACCGTAATTTCCTTGCAAACAGTTGTAAGTCTATAATGGTACTAAACAAATAAACCTGGGCGTCAGTACAAAAAAAGGGAGTGGGTGGGACTTATAAGAACACCAAGTTCTATGCGAAAATGCCACCACTATTGGTGAAGGAACTTTTGCTTATCATTATCATCATCAGAGGGAACACCATTCAAATTGGGCAGCACGGTGGCTCAGTGGTTAGCACTGGTGCCTTGAAGCGCTGGGGTCCTAGGTTTGAATCCGACCAAGGACAACATCTGCATGGAGTTTGTATGTTCTCCCCGTGTTTGCGTGGGTTTCCTCCCACACTCCAAAGACATACTGATAGGGACCTTAGATTGTGAGCCCCATTGGGGACAGTTGGTTGCTAATGTCTGTAAAGCGCTGAGTCGTGCGCAAGGGATACTGTTAGGAAATTGGCCATGTGAGGATCAGGTTCCAGATGGGGTCGACCCTATCAGGATGTGTGCTCTGTGTTCCTAGACAGGGCAACATAGTGACACCACACTTTGATTAGTCTTTAGATCCACTGTGTCCTCTACTGTCCTCCGTCCTGAACCATAGGGGAAGAATTCAACATATTTAGGCATCTTGGACTTACCAGCTAGACAGGATATTGATACGACTGGAATGGTAAGACCGGACTATGTTGTTTATCTTTTCTCCCACATTATTTATAGAGATTTATGCAAGATCTGAGGTAGACTATTCCACATTCATAGAGCCTTGACGCCTCTGGAGACTGAACTTTATCTTCTCCAGTCGGAGGCAGTGCCCCCTTGTCTTTTGCGGGGATTTAATCATGTTCCCCCTTAGATCTGTCTCTCTCAAGACTAAATAAATGAGACAGGAGGTATTAAAGATGTCTAGCAGCTGCTTCTCTTCAGCTATTGGAACATTTCATGGGCAGGAATGTTTCTGCTCTGATTAATGTAGTTATTGCCTGCACAATTGCTCAGGCAACCTTTATAGTATGTACATGGCTAGCTTTAAAGGGACACTGACAGGCCGTTAGAGCATATAAAGTGACATATATTCTTCTATTGGTCTTAATATGCTTAATTAAACTATACCATTATCGCCCCTCGCTGCCTTTCCGTTACCTATAAAAAGTGTTTTTATCAATATGCAAATTACCTTACTTTGTGCCCAAGGGGCTGTCCCTCATTCAGTTCTGTGCCCAGCCGCACCCCAACTGCCGTCTCCTAGTGCCGCCCAGCTCATTAGTATTCACTGCACTGGGCGGCTTTTTTTTCTCCCGACGCGGCGAAATCCCGCGCATGCCCAGTACTATCTTCCTGGCATCAGCTTCATCTTGTCTCTCCGTGCCTGCGCCGGATAAGGTCCCCGGCACCCTCCAGCTCCAGTAGAAGATAGTACTGGGCATGCGCAGGATTTCTCTGCGTCTGGAGAAAAAAAAGCCGCCCAGTGCAGTGAATACTAATGAGCTGGGCGGCACTAGGAGATGGCAGTTGGGGCGCGGCTGGGAACAGAACTGAATGAGGGACAGCCCCTTGGGCACAAAGTAAGGTAATTTGCATATTGATAAAAACACTTTTTATAAGTAACGGAAAGGCAGCGAGGGGCTATAATGGTATAGTTTAATTAAGCATATTAAGACCAACAGAAGAATATATGTCACTTTATATGCTCTAACGGCCTGTCAGTGTCCCTTTAAGCAGATTCACTGTGAGAAAAACTACACTAATGTCAGTGCAGCTGTTCTCAGTGCAAGCTTGACATTCACTGTCAGCAACAACTCCTATTTTTTTAAATTAATATTCTTATGATATGTTTATGTCTACATGAGTGACTTTACAACTTGTTGTCTACAAACTAAAAGCTGGAGAGCATCAAAAACAGTAGTGTATATTATAGAATTACTATCCCAATATACAGTAAGCACTGTTGTTGAAGTGGAGTTTTCTACCACCTTGTGGTCATATAAAATGATGCAGATGTTTGTATTTCCTTCATTGGCATTTGAAATCATAGATCATTATGAGTTCAATTTGGGCAAGGAAATGAAGTCAACACATGGATCATATTTCCATTGACCGAAGGCAAAAAGTGTCATCCAAATTTGCAACTATTGCAAAAAAAACTGTGTTAAGTGCAAGTTCAGATGCAACTTTTTAACAAACAGAGAATTTTAGAAGTCGTATGCTACTGTAAGTTTAATTTCATTCTGAGCTTGTATCAAATGTCATTTTAAGTCACCATTTAGTCTTAAGTTATGTAGTAAGCAATTCAGGGCTATAACAAAAACCTTAAGAGGCATCAAAGGAGTTTTTAACAGCCATAATGAGTGTTTATAATGTCAGAGAGCAGAGATAAGGAGTCAGTCAGCTCCCCAACTGACAGAAAAGAGAAAATTCAGAGGCTGCTTCTAGGGCATCTCATCTACAGTTGCAAGAAAAAGTATGTGAACCCTTTGGAATGATATGGATTTCTGCACAAATTGGTCATAAAATGTGATCTGATCTTCATCTAAGTCACAACAATAAACAATCACAGTCTGCTTAAACTAATAACACACAAAGAATTAAATGTTACCATGTTTTTTTTTTTAACACAACATGTAAACATTCACAGTGCAGGTAGAAAAAGTATGTGAACCCTTAGACTAATGACATCTCCAAGAGCTAATTGGAGTGAGGTGTCAGCCAACTGGAGTCCAATCAATGAGATGAGATTGGAGGTGTTGGTTACAGCTGTCCTGCCCTATAAAAAACACACACCAGTTCTGGGTTCACTTTTCACAAGAAGCATTCCCTGATGTGAATGATGCCTCGCACAAAAGAGCTCTCAGAAGACCTACGATTAAGAATTGTTTCCTTGCATAAAGCTGAAAAGGGTTATAAAAGTATCTCCAAAAGCCTTGCTGTTCATCAGTCCACGGTAAGACAAATTGTCTATAAATGGAGAAAGTTCAGCACTGCTGCTACTCTCCGTAGGAGTGGCCGTCCTGTTAAGATGACTGCAACAGCACAGAGCAAACTGCTCAAGGAGGTGAAGAAGAATCCTAGAGTATCAGCTAAAGACTTACAAAAGTCTCTGGCATATGCTAACAATCCTGTTATGGACTCTACAATACGTAAAACACTAAACAAGAATGGATTTCATGGGAGGATACCAGAGGAAGCTACTGCTGTCCAAAAAAAAACATTGCTGCATGTTTACAGTTTGCACACGAGCACCTGGATGTTCCACAGCAGTACTGGCAAAATATTCTGTGGATAGATCAAACCAAAGTTGAGTTATTTGGAAGAAACACACAACACTATGTGTGGAGAAAAAGAGGCCCAGCACACCAACATCAAAACCTCATCCCAACTGTGAAGTATGGTGGTGGGGGCATCATGGTTTGGGGCTGCTTTGCTGCATCAGGACCTGGACGGATTGCTATCAAAGGAAAAATGAATTCCTAAGTTTATCAAGACATTTTGCAGAAGAACTTAAGGCCATCTGTCCACCAGCTGAAGCTCAACAGAAGATGGGTGTTTCAACAGGACAATGACCCAAAGCATAGAAGTAAATCAACAGAATGGCTTAAACAGAAGAAAATACGCCTTCTGGAGTGGCCCAGTCAGAGTCCTGACCTCAACCCGATTGAGATGATGTGGCATGACCTCAAGAAAGCGATTCACACCAGACATCCCAAGAATATTTCTGAACTGAAACAGTTCTGTAAAGAGGAATGGTCAAGAATTACTCCTGACCGTTGTGCACGTCTGATCTGCAACTACAGGAAACGTTTGGTTGAAGTTATTGCTTTCAAAGGAGGTTCAACCAGTTATTAAATCCAAGGGTTCACATACTTTCCCCCTGCACTGTGAATGTTTACATGGTGTGTTCAATAAAAACATGGTAACATTTACTTCTTTGTGCGTTATTTGTTTAAGCAGACTGTGATTGTCTATTGTTGTGACTTAGATGAAGATCAGATCACATTTTATGACCAATTTGTGCAGAAATCCATATCATTCCAAAGGGTTCACATACTTTTTCATGCAACTGTATGTACAGAAAAAAGGGCTTCATATTTATTATTTTTTTTTAGTAAAGACCAATGAAAAAATGTTTTTTAGCTCAAAAAGAGTATAATTAAAAAAAGCCCCAAAGGTGTATATAGCCTTTAAAGAAGGCCTGTCAGCTCCCCTGACTTGTCTGTTTCACCATGACAATTTTGGAGCCCCTTTTCTCATATTATAGCTCTGTGTTGTATCGTTCCTCTGTTATTCTATCTAAAAATGTATAAATGTACTGACAACTAGTTCTGACAGCGGGAATGGTAGAACTTTATTGCTACCATTGGTAACAACAAAGGAATAAGCAACGCAGAGAGAGAGAGAAAATAGATGCCCCCAAAGATGTGGAATAAATTTTTTATAAAATAGACATATCAGAAGAGCAGAATGGTTTAAAAATCATGTCAAATGAGGATTTCAACCATCGTACTTTAAAACCTGTATAGATTTTTTTCCATAGTATAAGTGAATGGAGACACAGCAACATGAACTGAATTCTGCCCAGATGTTTTTCTGCAAGGTGCAAAGGGGTTTTTATGACCCAATATTCACTTGCATTTTCAGCGTGGAATGTACTAAAAATCTTCCACTATTCCCCATGAGTGCCCTATGACATCTTCATACAATGTGGAGCCATAACGCCGCCACGTGCATGAGCATTAAGGTGGCTTCACATAGTTTCTTTTTGGGGTTTTCTTAGCGTGGTTTTTGGTGCATTTTTGATGGTGTTTTTTGGCCTGTTGTTTAAGCAAATAATACCAACTCCAGATGTTCAATAGAAAGAGAGAATCCAGCTTCTTGTGGAGTAAAAAATAGTTCTTCATTGGCTCATCATATAAAATCCACCAAAATCACAGGAAAAAGGTGTACAGTAACATGTTTCGGGCTACAGAATCCAGCCCTTCATCAAGACATGATGAAGGGCTGGATTCTGTAGCCCGAAACATGTTACTGTACACCTTTATCCTGTGATTTTGGTGGATTTTATATGAGGAGCCAATAAAGAACTATTTTTTACTCCACAAGAAGCTGGATTCTCTCTTTCTATTGGATATTCTATTAGGCCCAGTTCTGGCCTTTCTTCCGTGCTTCGTGGATTAAAGTCAGAGGTGAGAGCTGCAGCCATTTCTATCATTGTTTTGGAACTCCAGATGTTGCATGAAGGTCTATTGGATATAGTAAACACAGAACAAACAGCTATTTATTTAGTAGTGGTGCTTTTTCACCCTAAATATATTTTTTTCACATGCTCTAGGTCTGCATCTTTCTTTTTTCTGCAATAGATCTCTATTGTTTTTTTTGCTGTTAGTGTTAGCTTTTTATAATGGCTTTTTTTAATTTTTTTGCATTTTCTTACTAATGCTCTTTTCCCATACAGCTCTCCAGAGAAAGTGACATCACAGGGAGCAGATACTTGCCTCTAAAAAAAAAAAAGTCAACAAGAAATAGCATTAAAAACTAGATTTTGGTACTCACCGTAAAATCAGTTTCTTTTCCGTTCATACAGGCATTGACCATAGGTATAGCTGTTGCCGCTAGGAGGCGGACACTAAGCACACAAAGCTCCTCCCTCTTCAGCTATATCCCTTCATGCAGGGACCAAGCTAATGAGTTTAGTGCAAAAGCAGTAGGAGAAGCCAGACATAAGAAAATCACATTATGTGCAAACCCAGAACCACACAGGCCCAAAAAAGCCCATAAACAAAAAACGGGGCGGGAGATGTGTCCCCCAATGAACGGAAGAGAAACAGATTTTTACGGTACAAAAATCTAGTTTTCTCATCAGTCTCATTGGGGGACACAGGCATTGACCATGGGACATTCCAGAGCAGTTCCTGGGGGTGGGCTTAACTACAACCCCCCTGCCAGTCAGAGAACTGCTGTTTGCAAAACTCTACGCCCCAAAGAAGCATCAGAAGATGCAAAGGTGTGCACCCAGTAAAACTTAGAAAAAGTATGCAAAGACGACCAGGTTGCCGCCTTGCACACCAGAAGGGCCGAAGCCCTGTGATGCATCACCCAAGAGGCTCCCACTACCCGAGTAGTAACCCGGAAGAGCGGGGCCTGGTCCTTAACGCGGTACGCTTTCACAATAGCCAAACAAATCTATCTGGAAATGGAAGTCTTTGACGCTGCCAGCCCTCGTCTCAGCCCCTCTGGAATCACGAACAGGGAATCCGTCCGCCTGAAAGATGCCGTCTGGGAAAGATAGATACGCACCAGATCCAGAGCATGGAGCGACTGTTCTCGAGGATGAGATGGGTCCAGACAAAATGAAGGAAGAATAATCTGCTCATTTAGATGGAATGTCAACACCACCTTCGGCAAGAAGGACTGCACAGGGAGAAGAACAACCTTATCCTGATGGAGGATCAGGAAGGGCGACCGACATGACAGAGCTGCGAGTTCCGACACTCTACGGATAGAAGTAATTGCAACCAAAAAAGCCACTTTATAAGATAGGAAGCTCAGCGACACTTGCTGCAAAGGCTCAAACGGAGAAGATTGGAGAGTGTTGAGCACTAGAATAAGATCCAAAGGATCCAATGAAGGATGGAAGGGGGTCAATAGCATGCGCAGAAAAGTCCGAACCTCTGAAAGCGAAGCAAAATTTTGCTGAAAAAGAATAGAGAGCCGACACTTGCCCTTTGAGAGAGGAGAGAGACAGCCTCAGGTCCATGCCCGACTGCAGGAAAGTCAAAAGTCGCGGCAAAGAAAAACGAACGGGAGACAGCTGTCTCCGCTCGCACCAACTAAAGTAGGACTTCCAAGTCCAGTGGTAGATTCTGGAAGACGACGGCTTCCTGGCACAAATCATAGTCTGGACCACTGCATCCGAAAAACCCAGAGCCTTCAGTACGACGGCTTCAAAAGCCATGCTGTTAAATGTAGCGACCCTAAATTCAGGTGGAAGATCGGCCCCTGCAATAGCAAGTCCTCCTGAAGAGGAAGACGCCAAGGTTTGTCGGCGAGAAGTGCGACTATGGATGTGTGCCACATCCTGCCCGGCCAATCTGGGGCCATGAGAATGACGGGTAGTCCCTCTGACATGATCTTCCTGAGAAGCCGCGGAATGAGCAGATGAGGCGGGAACACGTAAGGAAACATGAACCGACTCCATGGGATCACCAGTGCATCGCATGCCAGGGCCCTCGGGTGCCTGAACCTTGCGACGAAATAGTCGACCTTGTTGTTGAACCGTGAGGCCATGAGATCCACATCCGACTTACCCCACCTCTCGCAGATGTCCCGAAAGACCTGCGGGTGAAGAACCCATTCGCTGGGACCGAGACGCTCCCGGCTGAGAAAGTCCGCAATACAGTTGTCTACGCCTGGAATGTGAACTGCCGATAGCGCCGGAACCTGTTTCTCCGCCCAGCTGAAAATCTGCTCCGTCGCCTCCATGACTGTCGGGCTCTGGGTGCCGTCCTGGTGATTGATGTACGCCACCGTCGTGGAGTTGTCAGACTGCACCCGCACCCGACAACCCCTGAGATGGTCGGTCTAGTGTTGCAGAATATTCCAGAATATTGATTGGAAGGCACCATACCCCATGGACTGAGAGATTTTCCAACACTCCCCCCCCCAACCCCTGAGGCTTGCGTCCGTTGTTAACACCCTCCAACGGAGAGGGAGAAACGAACGCCCCGATGTCAACATCGGAGAGGCCATCCACCATCTGGGGGCCCGGCGCACTGGGGCAAGGAGACGCATTGGCTGATCCAAGGAGTCTAGGGAGCGTCCCCAGCTCTGGTATGGAACTGAGCATAGGGAACTGCTTCGAAGGCAGAAACCATGTGCCCCAGAGCCTGCATGTAGCGACGAATGGGAACTGGAGCTGGCCGCAACAATGAGCGAATCTGAAGATGGAGAGCGGATAGTTTTTCCGGAGGCAAGAACACCTTGGCCTGCCAAGTGTCCAGTACCATGCCCAGATAAGTCATCTGCTGCGATGGATAAAGACAAGACTTCTGTCTGTTCATGATCCATCCGAAGCTCACCCATTGCTCACCCCTGTAGAGGCAAACACCGGCTGCAGCGCTGTGCCCACTGCTTCAAAGGCAGATTTTGCAAACGCTTCCAGCTTATCTTTGATATCAGAAAAAGAAACCCCATCCGCCATTGGCAAAGTAGTATGTTTAGCCAAGCGAGAAACTGGCGGGTCCACTATAGGTGGTCAAATCCTCCGGAAAAGGATAAAGGACGTTAAAGTGTTTTGGCAACATAAAACGTCTATCTGGAAAATTCCACTCCTTGGAGAGAGAGGAATCAAACTCCTGGTGGTTGGGAAAACACTTGTGCGTACGACGGGACCTTCTAAAGAAAAAACTCGAACTGGCAGATGACGGAGCGGGATCTTCAACCTGCAACGTCTCAATAACTGCCGTAATTAAATTGTCCACCATGGAGGATAGTTTGGGCGACTGACCCTCCGGTGAGGCAACATCCTCATCTGACCCTTTCTTCTCGGAACATGCATCTTCAGCTGAGGACATGTCGAAGTGAGACTCTCTAGCAGTAGGAGGAGAGGCCGAGGACACAGAACCCCTTTTAGGGGAGGAAGTTGTGGCCCGTTTTTTGGGGAGGCCGCGATGGGCACGAGCCCCATGATCCCCAGAGTCGGACCGGTCAGAGGACTGACTTGCCGACAAACGCCCCAATATATCCACAATAGCTTTGCTGGTATTGAAGACACCCTGTACCACCCTAGACATGGAACACGCCCATTCCGGTTCTTCCGTAGGTTGGGCAGTGGGAAGCAATGGGTCCGGAGCAGAGCCGATTGATGGTGGAGCAGCACACGCAAAGCAGAGGGAGTCTGACTGAGGGGATGGAAATTTTGAGCGACATGATGCGCAGGCAAATTGACGCACTAAAGGGACCGCCTGCTTTGGGAGCCCACTCTCCCACTGCTGCCGGCTCCAGCGCCAGACCATCCTCCCAGGCCATGCCCCTCGCTCTCAGGCCATGCTGGCGTCCCCTGCCACCACAGGGAAGCCTACAGTCGCAGGCCGCACAGAAACCGGGGCCTCTAATAATAATGGACCCTGCTGCCCCAGAACCAAGCCGACGCACCGACAATGGTGCTTCATCAGGACAACCCAGCCCCCCCTCCTCTCCCGATGCGCTCCAGAGGACGCCGTCAGCACGGGAAGCCACAGCAGACGTGCGGCGTGTACAAAGAAAGCAGCCACCCCCTTATTGCAGCAGCGTCCCAGGTATGTTAACTCTTAAAGGAGATTCCTGCCCAAGTCCACACATGAGGAGGAGGGAATACTGGCCGGGGTCCTGAGAGGGGTACTGTAAGTGGTACTGAGGGGGTTACTGGAGGGAGGGTGGAGGAGAGCACTGCTCCTACTCACCTGTCCAACGTCTTCTGCCCCCGACTGCAGCCGAATCACCACCTTCGGTGTGCGGCCCCTTGGTGAGGGACGCTATACCAGAGGGGACTTTTGCTGGGGTGGCCGTAGTGATGCGCTTGCTGGCGGGAGACAGGTTTTTACAGGGACCTCTGGTCCTTCTTTTCTTCTAGAGAGCGGGAACGAGCAGGGGGTTTGGGTGACCCCCGGTCTCCCGTCTCCTGGGTGGGAGTGCAGGCAGTTTTTAGCCGGACTGCCTAAAGCTTCCCGCTAGAAAAAGAGAGAGAGAGAAAATTAGTAAAGCAGCAGACCTGCAACGCAGGAAAGGTCTGCCTCCTACAGACACTAAGCTAAAAACGGATTAGCTTGGTCCCTGCAAGAAGGGATATAGATGAAGAGGGAGGAGCTTACACTTTGTGTGCTTAGTGTCCGCCTCCTAGCGGCAACAGCTATACCCATGGTCATTGCCTGTGTCCCCCAATGAGACGGATGAGAAAAATGTGCTAAAAAGGAGATTTTTTTGTGAAACTCACCTGTAAAACTTTTTCTCGTCTTTTCCATTCGGGGACACAGACCATGTGTATAGCTTAGAGGTATTAGTAGGAGGGACACGATGCAAATACAAACGAGCTCCTCCTCCTCGGGCTATACCCCCCGACTCCACCAGGAGAAACTCAGGCGTTGCAAAAGCAGTAGGAGAAGGAGACAAGAAAAAATAATGGAAGCCATCGGACCAAAGCCCATGAGGTCCAACCACAAACAGAAATTGAACTGAAAACCCCTCCTGCAACAGGCAGAATGGGTGGGAGCTGTGTCCCCCAATGGAAAAGACGAGAAAAAGATTTTACAGGTGAGTTTCACAAAAAATCTCCTTTTATCGTACTTTTTTCCATTGGGGGACATAGACCATGGGACGTCCTAAAGCAGTCCATGGGGTGGGAAAAAATATCAGCACCGCCAGGAGGAACATCCAACGGTCAAACAGGAACCACAGCCTGCAAAACCCTGCGGCCAAAGACAGCATCAGCCGAAGCCAGTGAATGCAACTGATAAAACTTCGTAAAGGTATGTAAGGACGACCAGGTGGCCGCCTTACACAGCTGAGACGCAGAGGCACATTTGTGCCTTGCCCAGGAGGCCCCCACCGCCCTAGTGGAGTGAGCAGTAATCTGAGCCGGGGAAACTCTACCACGAGCGCGATAAGCCGCGGAAATAGCCGAGCGGATCCATCGCACCACATTGACCTTGGAGGCCGCCAGACCCTTACGAGGTCCCTCGGGAATCACAAAGAGGGAATCTGAACAGCGGACGGAAGCAGTAGCCATGAGATACACCTTCAGGGCCCGTACGAAATCCAGGGAATGTAGAGCGCGTTCCTTGGGGTTTGCCGGAGAAGGGCAAAAGGAGGGCAGGACAAGATTCTCGTTAAAGGTGGAAGGGAGAGACCACCTTGGGCAAAAAGGAGGGAACCGGACGGAGCACAACCTTATCCTGGTGAAAAAACAGAAAAGGCTCCTGGTAGGAAAGAGCGGCCAGTTCAGACACCCGTCTGATGGAAGTTATGGCCACTAGGAAGACCACCTTCCAGGTGAGAAAAGTCAGGGAGACCTCTCAGAGGCTCGAAGGGGGCCGTCTGCAGAGCACGCAGGACCAAATTGAGATACCAAGGAGGCAAAGGGGCAACATACGGAGGAACCGAATGTGCCACCCCCTGAAGAAAAGTCTTCACAGGACCCGTAAGAGCAAGGGACTTCTGAAAAAAGACGGCCAGCGCCGAAACCTGACCTTTCAGGGAACTCAGCGACAGTCCCATCTCAAGCCCGGACTGAAGAAAAGACAGCACCATCGGGATGAAAAGCGAAGGGGAGGGAACCCAAAATCATCCCTAGGAAGGAGAGCTTCTGGGATGGGAAGAGAGAGGACTTTGGGAAATTGATTATCCAGCCGAACTGTTCCAGAGTCTGAACAGTGATCCGGACGCTGTCTTTGGCCTGCGGAAGCGAGGGGGCTTTTATCAGGATATCGTCCAGATAGGGCAGTAAAGGAATGCCCCTGGTACGAAGAAGCGCCATGATTGGTGCCAGGATCTTGGTAAAGACCCGAGGGGCGGTTGCTAACCCGAAAGGAAGGGCGACAAACTGATAGTGACGACCACCAATGGCGAAGCGCAGGAATCGTTGGTGAAATTCTGCGATCAGGACATGCAGATAAGCGTCCTGGATGTCCACGGACGTGAGGAACTCCCCTGGAAGAAGAGAAACAATAACGGAGCGGAGGGATTCCATTCGAAACCTTCGCACCCGTAGAGACTTGTTGAGCAGCTTTAGGTTCAGGATCGGACGCACCGACCCCTCCTTCTTTGGGACCACGAACAGGTTTGAATAGAAACCTGTGCCCTGTTCCTCTGGGAGAACCGGGGTAATAACCCCCCGGTCCAGAAGGGAGGAAACTGCCATTAAGAGGTCCGAGGCCCTGGTCGGATCCCCCGGAACGAGAGAAGGGAAAAAACGTTCTGGCGGTCTGGACGCGAACTCTATCTTGTAACCAGACGTTACAATCTCTAGAGCCCATGCGTCCTGAACATGAGCCCTCCAAACCTGCTGATGAGAGCAGGCGGCCCCCCACCACGAGGGGTGGGGGTGCCCCTTTATGCGGAAGACTGCTTGGGAGCCGCAGGGTAGGCCGACTGTGCCCTCGGGCGCCATGAAGGCTGGGTCTTGAAGGAGGGCTTCTTTCGGGAGTCCTGTGACCCCCCAGCGGAGGAAGCAGGTGATGTCCTGTTAGAAGAGAAGCGGCAAAAGGACTGGTACCGAGAATCGGAAGTCCTAGGCCGAAAGGGGCGCTTAGACCTGGGCTGGGGAAGATGAGTGCTCTTGCCCCCAGTAGCGGCAGAGATGAACTCATCCAGTTGAACCCCAAAAAGTCTGGAACCCTCAAAAGGGAGGTTAGCAAGGGAACGCTTGGAGGAAGCGTCGGCGTCCCATACCTTCAACCAGACCTCCCTGCGCTGAATGACCGAGAGGGCTGAAATGCGGGCAAGAGGGAACCAATGTCCATGGAGGCCTCGCAGAGGAATTTAGAAGCCTGAGACATCTGGAGGACCAAATCCAGTATGTCAGCAGACGCATCTTGTTCCGCCAGATCCTGGTGATGGCGCTGCAACCACACCGAGAGAGCTCTGGCCACCGATGCCGAGGCAAAGGCAGATCGCAGGGACGTGCCCGCCAGTGAAAAAATAACCTGGCCACCGGGGGATCCACCTTAGGGGGAGAAGACCATTTCTCCACGCTGTCCGCCGGAAAAGGATAGAGAGTATCCATGCGTTTGGTGGCAGAAAACTTTTGATTAGGACGGTCCCAGGCCTTGGATAGGACAGCAGCCTCCGGTTTTTTGGGAGGAAAAAGAGCGAACTCCCTCCTAGTGGAAGGAGGAGAGTCCCCTTGGAGGTTAAAAATGTCCCTGACAGCCGCTACTAAGTCAGCCACCATAGTGGAGAGCTTAGGCGGTAGGTCCCGCTCAGTGACCTCTTCCGAGACGGACAATTCCCCTTCAGACCTGCGCTCCCTTGGGGGGGGCAGAGTCGTCCGAACATGCCTCTAGACGAGGGGGGGAAGCGGAGTCATCCGAGGAGGGATGCTGCCGCTCATGCTGCCTCTTGGTAGTCAGGCGTCCTCTGCGGGAACCACTGTGAGGAGACGGAGTGGTTGGCACCACAGGATTGGAGACTGCCATACGTTCCATAAAGGACATCGCCGTTCTGGCGAATAAGGCCAAATCAGCGGCCGCACTGGACATGGCGGATGCCCAAGCGGGAGCCGCGGACTCCACAGAAACCGTGGGTGGGCTGGTCTGAACCAGAGAAGGGGGAGAAGGGTGATTCTGTCCAGGGACAGGGCAGGAGGCACAGGTACCAGAGACCGAAAGTGGGAGAAGACACTCCATACAGGACCCAATTGGGGTCTGAGAAGATGTCTTGACAGATTTAGGCTTAGGCATGATGCATGAAAAAGTGGGAGCCGGTACTGATGAGTACCTCAGTACTGTATAAAGTCCTATAAAGTGCCTCCAGAAGCCCCAGACTGAACACCCAATTCCCCATTCACCCAGACGGTCATAGGTACCAGACAGGAGGGGGGGGGGGGGGGGGGGGGGAGGGGGGAAGCAGAGAGTCCTGTACTTATCTGCTCCTGAAGTCTTCCTGTACCAGCCCTCTGTCCTGTACCAGCTGGGCTCACCTCTTCAGACATCTGTCTCACCTGAGATCATGGAGGGCAGCAGCAGGTGACCCAGGGGCTGGTGGGATTCCGGAGCTAACAGGTCGAGCCCGGATCCACTTGCCTTCTTGGGGGACAAATGGAGGCAGCCATGCAGCGTCCACAGACGGTGGCGGGCACTCCATGGGGGACCAGGAAGACGCCATGCCGACCTGCGTCCCCATCTAGAAGAAAAACAATAAAAAGGAGTAGAATAAACTAAGTGTCATCCTCCTTCACCAGACACTAAGCAAAAGCTGAGTTTCTCCTGGTGGAGTCGGGGGGTATAGCCTGAGGAGGAGGAGCTCTTTTGTATTTGCATAGTGTCCCTCCTACTAATACCTCTAAGCTATACCCATGGTCTGTGTCCCCCAATGGAAAAAAGTACGAGAAATAGACTATTACTGATAAACGCCCCTCACAAATGCTACAAAAATGCTGATCCTTAGTTCAGGACGTGTCTCTGTTTTTTTTCTCCTTGGTTGATTTGTGTTTTTGCAAATTTCTATGCAATGGATCAATGATACATAGACCACACATATGCTGTCCATGTTATTCAGAGGCCTATTGAACAGAATGGTTGCCTTCTGCCGACAAAATGGACAAAAGCAGCGCAAGCTTCCATTACTACCCTGTGGACCAACGGTCTGCAGATAAAAACAGATGTCTAAACACAAATATAGAATTCAATGGATCTGTGTACTGACGTGTGAATAAGTCCTTAGTCAATACAAATGTATAAAAAAAAAAAAAGGGGGTTGTCCCATGAAAACAACTTATCTGCTAGCCACAGGATAGGGGTTGAGTAAGTGTCTGATCAGTGGGGGATTGACTGCTGGGGCTCCCACAATCAAGAGAAGGTGGGGCAGTGTTCCCATTTATATGGAGAGCAAGCCACGCATGAACGGTACACTCTCCTTCGCTTTGGGGACTCCATTCTATACAATTACTGGGACCTGCATCTATCAGACATTAGTGGCATATCAAAGTGCGAGATGGGCCAATCCCTTTAACTCTCATCCAGTCCCTAAATGAGTGATGAAATTCAGCACATGCAATTTAAAATGTAAAAGAAAAAAAAAGAAAATTTTTTCAATTTGGATCACATACTTTATTTTAGATGACACAATTTGGCAACCAAATCTTTTGGACATGTAAACCATTATAATAAAAAAAATATCCTTGGTCACATATTTAATAGCATGATTCTGGAAACTCGACTCTGACATGCGCTGTGGATAATTCATGAAATACAATATTGTTTAAAGAAAATAAAAAAAAACTCCCTAGATAAAATATAATAAAGATGAAAACAAATTCAGGAGTCATGGGCGTTTGTGTTCTGGAAGTTTTAAAAACACGCTAGTTCTTGGTCCATCATCTCATACAAGGTGCGGGAGCTTCTCTTTCTTCTTCAGGAAATGGTGGAGAAGTCTCTGAATAAAGAGTTCACACTCCAAGTTTATTGGCCTGGGTAAGCACTACCTTGAGAACTGGCATGAAGGCAGAGGTTTCACTGAAGTTACTGGTGCTCACTATGTGGGTATGGATGTTGAGCCCTTCCATATAGTTTCGAGACTCGATACTTCTGGCAATGCTGTGTAAACCTGCAATTATTGCAGGAGAAAGCTAGAAGAGAAAAAATTGATGGTTAGAACAGAACTAGACATTAACCACAGGTATGCATACGATGAAAATTATGTGCGGTCTTACATTAGTGAATTGCATCACAACAGTCTTATTATGGTGGATTCTGCAGCAGATTTCACCCTTTCACATTGGGTACGTCTAACATAAGAGCTGCCCTCCTTCTCTAACAGTCTAGGAGGATCTGGGCTGTTTAACCCCTTACATGCAGCAGTTAACATCAGCTCGTAAGCGGTTACAGAGGGAGTGGACTTCCCGTCTCCCATCGGCACCACACAAATGAGATTGCAGGGTGCCGATGTCTGTGCAGACAGACCATGGCCAGTGAAGACCCCAGGCCTGGCTCTTGTGTGTCCTAGCAGGCTGCACTTCTCTGGCGTAGCCTGCTGGTGAATGTTAGTATAGCATTAACAATAAAATTACACTATAGGAGAAGTATTTTAGAAGCGATCAAAATATCGCCTATTATAGTCACCTTGTGGGACTGGTAAATGGTTAAAAAAGAGGCTTAAGAAAGAAAAAAAGCGTTTTTTCAATGGAGAAATTGAAAAAATAAAATTCCCTTCACATATTTAGTATCGCCACGTCCGTAAAGATCTGCACTATGCAATTATTATGTAATTTAACTTATACAGTGAACGCCGTGAAAAAAGGTAAAATTGCTGCTTCTTGCTTATTCACCACAAAAAAACAAAATAAAGAGCGATCAAAAAGTGTTATGCACCCCAAAGCGATACAAGTCGTCTTGCAAAAATCAAGCCCTCACACAGAGGTAAATGATGCGGCAATGCAAAAACATTTTATTCTTTTTTTTTTTTTTTTTAAAAAAGGGGTTTTCATTGTGCAAAAGTGCTAAAATGTTAAAAATAAAAAAACATGTATTTGGTATTGCTGTAATCGCACTGACCCAAAGAATAAAGTTACTGTGTTTTATATGCCAAAACTGAACACAAAATATCAATGGCAGTATTGCTGATTTTTACCATCTTCCTCCCAGAGTTAATAAAAGTTAATCAGTAAGTTATGTGTAATACAAAATGGCACCATTAAAAACTACCACATGTCCTGCAAAAAACAAGCCCTCATACAGCTACATCGATGGAAAAATACAGCTATGTCTCTTGGAAGGGGACTATGAAAAAATTCTCCTGGTCATTAAGGCACAAAACAGGTTGGCCATTAAAGGGTTAAAAAACCAAGTGGTGTTAACCATGCATTATTTATTAGACTGTTTTATACAGTGTCATAATAGAGCTGTCCAATAGGTACTGTAACTCTGTTTAGTCTAGGAGGAAGAGGACTATTGTTGCGCTGCAAAAAGAAGTGACGACCAGGAAGAAGGGACCACCCCCAGCAGAAGCCCGGGAAAAAGTTGCACTACAGGAAGTGCAAGATGGAGCATCACCCCCGTAAGTGACGGAGAATGCAGCTATATCCATGGTCCTGTGATCCCAATGGCACAGGAGAAAGAAAAAAAAAATTCAGTTTCAATGAGTAACTCTTTTTAGGACTCAGGCATGGCACAGTGACACAGAGTTCCTAGCACTCTGTAGCATGGAGCTGTGTCGCCGTACAGCCTCCTGCATAAAGCTCTTCAGTGTGGAAGAAGACAAAGATTTTAAGATATATATGGTCAGGACTTTTAAGCAGAGTCTAGCTCATCTCATTACACCTAACAGCAGTATATCTGAAACTAATAACATAAGTGTTTCAGACCTAATCAAATCCATGTGTATAACAGATCCATAAGCATGGAGCTTGTAATAGGGCAAACATAGTACGGCATAGAATGGAATCTTCTTGGATTTCATATTTAGGTACAACAAGACTCCACTATTACAGCTCTGTACAATATGGAGGTTGTACAACGCTCCAAGACTTTCCATTAGATGATAGATATGGGTATTCTGAAAGTGCTGGGACATGCAGTGACACGCCGCACACTGAAAACCCTTACCGTTTGCTCTCTTAGCTTGTCATACAGGGACTCTAGCCTCTTATTTGCATCATCCAATTTCCTTTTGGTTTGCTGGAAAAGAGAAGAGAGAACATGTTAACACTGCGCAAATTCCAAGGTCAATGATGCCAAGCAGGGCACTGCATGCTGCACCACTTCTGCTATCAAAAGTGATGGAACTGTTGACAGACACAGAGCCTGATTTTTCTGAATAACATGTATTATGCAAAGTGTAATGGAACCAATCAGCAACTAAGCCATGAGAAGAAGTCAGTGAAACTCACAGGGTCGATGGCTGATGATAAACATCTTTGGATTAGAGCTTCAAAAGTCGTTTTCAGGATTAGGTGCTCCTCGGGGATTGGGTTCTTCGTGATCTTTTCAGCAGGCAAACTGTGAATAGCCTTTAAAAAGCAGAGAATGGACAAACAAATAGTACATTTCTTTCTCATGAAACAAGTATGTACAAGGATTTTACTTCTACTAATTCTCTGGTAATTCAACCAATAACATATTACAGTTTTTGGCGGACCCATCCATTGAACTCGCAATGCTTGTATGTAGCCTTGTTAGGGTCAATACAGTGTATGTTTCGTCTTAAAGGTTAAAGCTAGGACAATGGAAGAAATATCAAGGTTAAATGATTTACTAGTGATATAGAAAAGAAGAGCTTTGACACCGAGCACAGTCCCGTTGCTCTGTTTCTCTAAATGCGGTAAGAGAAGTGACTTTTTAAAATAACCTGCATGGTGTTGCCAATCGGTGCACCAGGAGCCCCTTCTGTACTGGGCTTAGAGGTATCAAGGTGTACGCCTGGCTGTGGAATTGGCATGTGAGTTGGCTGATACGGTACTGGTGTTGTAGGAGCTGCGGGCAATGGAGCTTGCTGCTGTTGGGAGCGTGGGTCTGCCAGCGGGTTCAGTATAGGAGCTGTGATTGGTGGAGGAGGAATGCGGTTTTCAAGAACCTTCAAAGAAAATTAAGAAATAATTGATCAGTTTCTATCTCATTAGAGATCTCCATGGTTAGGACATGACGGATGGACTGTTTTCTGCCACCAACCTTTTTCTTGGAAGTTCTACTGAGCGCAGGGGGGTCATTCCATCCATTCTGAGGCCCTGAAAGACAGCGATTGTCAGTTTACTCTGCTAAAAAGATGCTGCCTAATAGATCTGATTTTGACATCGATTATAGGATTATGGTTAAAAAAAAAAAAAATTGTTTTCAAGGAAACAATGCCACAAAAGCCCAGTGTGGGGGCATTCAAACGGCCGCATTTTTGGTCTGCATCCGATCTGCAGTTTCAATGGGGATGCAAAAGATGCGGACAGCACACTGCAAGCCGTCAGCATCTGTATGTGTTTCACAGCCCCGCAAAATGCAAAACACACATGGCCGGTATCCGTGTATTGCAGATCCGCAATTTGCGGACTGCAAATTGGATACAGTCGTGTGAATGCCCCCTAATTTTGGGTTAGAAGAAAAGGTCTGCAGGTCTTCAAATTTGTCCAGCTGGGCCTGCGCTTATGATGACACAGTGAGAAAAAATGTTGTACTGTATGTATGTTTCTTTATTAAAATGGAGACACTATGAATCTGCCATGTATCTGGATTGTTAGGGACTACTGTAATGTCCAGGAAGCATCTCAGGTGGTATAGAAATTTTGCTATATAATTACTGGTATGAAGTGTAGCCTTGTCACCGCTATTAGGAACTGCTTCAATACACTTAAAAGCCAGGCGTTGTAGGATTTCGGTTTACTCTTGCTGCCCTTTAGCCTCCATTTAAATTATACAAGGCTGTTATTCTCTGTTCAGCTAGAAGGCTAAAGTCCGTGATAAAGAGAGCAGTGCATTTTGGGAGCATCTGGCAGACTATATACTTTCACTTTGGGCATGAACAGGATGAAAATGCCATAAAGCTCAAACTGAAAAGAAGGAAGGCTTTAAGTATGACAGGAGGAAGAGGACACTTGGTCCTTTTCTCAAGAACTTATATTGCTGCTGGTATGTTAAAGGTTATGTAACCCTTCTAAGCCATTTTTGAATTATTGATTTATGTATTTTGGGCTAATAAACATTTTGTAAAACATTTTTATGAAAATAAACATTGCCCCGTTCAGCTTCTGCGGCTTCTGTACACAGCAGCTGCAGAAAGCTGGTGGGTGACTCATTTATCAGACTGGATGACTGATGGTTTGTTCTCCGGCACCCCGCTTTGTTCTAAGCTAATGTATGGCCCAAATCAAAGTTCAACCTCAATCTGGCCACAAACCAGTGTAGTAGAAAGTTCAGCCAGAGAACGAGCTGCTAGTTTGATGGATTCATCACACGGCAGCTTTCTGCAGCTGCTAAACAGTGTGAAAAGTGTGAGTTGTAAATCAATAATAAAAAAATGGCTCTACTGCCATATTGCTAGGTTATGCCATCAATGTCAGACAGGTAGGAGTCCCATGCCTGGGGCCTGCTCGTATCTCCAGAATGGGAACCAGGAAGTGAAAAGAGAGCAGTGAGACGAGCACGGCAACTTCTTCATTCACCGCAATGAGACTGCTGGAAATAGTACAGCCAATGGTCGGCTATTTTCCGAACTACCATAGCGATTAACAGAGGGTGGCAGCACATGCGCGGCTGCTCTCTATGCCCTATTCTGGAGTTGGGAGACGTCCCGGACATGGGACCTGCACCTATCTTACATATCTTCCTAGTGATATGCCATCAACATCCAAAATAGAAACAGATCTTCTGGTTCCTAATCTGTAGACTTCTGGATAGGGTCATGTGCGCTGCTGTGGACAATCACTGGTCTCGGCAGTAATATTTTCCCAAATAGCATTTCACTGCTAGGTCACGTGCCACTTGAAAACACACTGCCGTTGAAGTCAGTCATTGGTCTCAGCAGAACATATGACCCTGTACGGAAATTTACAGGCCCGGGGGCCGAAAGATCACTGAATGGAGCAAAGGAGTGTCAGAGAGCATGAATATGACTTATTCACTAGGCACAACACTCTGCTGGGAACAGCTAAAATGGCCAAAATGCTGGACCACACTTTAAGGTGTATGTAACTGGTGGGTCTTCTAAATATTCAGTCACAAAAAACATCACTTCTGGGGCCTGTGGGCCATGACCCATTCTAATTACTAAGAGACCATTTCCATAACCTAGAGCAGTGATCCCAACTTGAGGCTGTTGCAAAACTACAGCTCCCATCATGCCCAGGGCATGTCATTTTCCAACAGCTGGAGAGCCACAAGTTGGGGAATGTTGACCCAGAGATTTCTGTACCTACAAAAAGTCAGTCTGTCACAATGAAGTCAAGGGACTTGAATCAAACTTGACTCAATGATAACTTGCATTTGATGCACAAATCTACAAGTTGAGAAAAAGAAGCCCAGCAGTCAGAAGACCACCGTGTCTCCTTCATACTAGCCATCAGAGAAACCCTTCATGAACCCAAACAATCAAACCTTCTGACATGTAAAAATGTGTATAGGTTAGGCTGGGGATAGATGGCGACTCTGGCCTCAACAGATGTCGCACAACCAAAGATTACAATGTAGCACTGCCTGCACCCCAAAAATAAATGGAGCTGCAGGTCGGACAAGCGAACTGCTGCTCCATTCTTCTTTATTGGAGTTTTATAAATAGCAGAACGCTGTGCTCAGCTGTCCTATAGAGATGAATGGAGCGACAGTGGGCACGCTTGACCTGGCCACATTGATCTTTTCAATTCTTTGGGCCAACAATAAAAAAAATAAAAATGAGTACACACGAGAAAAAAGAAAGGAAGAGAGGTTTGGTTCGGGCTAAGCTTTTCTTGTAGGATTAATTGCACACTAAAGAGTTATGTTGCTTATGCATACAGAAGAATAATTAACTCCTGAAGACTACAGTATGTGCGCCTTCGCAAACAATATTTTTATTGCTCTAATACAACTAAAATGTAAAAAAATTAAGAACTTTGTAAATGGCCTTAATTGAAATTATACTAAAATTTTTATATGCCCCTACATATATCTATAGGTTTCCATGGTTTCATCAGCCCCCTTTTCTTGAAGTCCTACAGTCAGTAGAAGAAGGTCAGATGAAACACATGATTGTAGGATCAGACTACATATAGGGCTCATAGTCACAAACCACTGAGATACATGGGTCTGTATAGGCACGGTATACCAAAATATTAATCACATTTATTTTTAAGGTTATTTAAGTTTAAAGTTTTTACTTTTATTTTTAGGACTGCTCAATTATTTTTGTTTTTTGATGTACTGAAGCAATAAAATGGTCGGCACATAGTCATAGAATTGTAATTAGTAGTTTTATAATTTCACTTCTAAGTTATTTTTTCACTTGATTTTTCATATGTTAAAGGTGTTTTCCAAAGCTTTTATACTGATGACCTATCCTCTGGATAGGTCATCAGTCTCTGATTGGTGGGGGTCCGACAGCCTTCCCTAGGTCACATTCATCGGTCATATGGCCTAGGCGCAGATCAGCCCCACTGAAGTAAATGGAGCTGCGCTGCGATACCAAGCACAGCCACTATACAATGTACGGCGATGTGCTGGGTGAGCTGAGAGAAGGTTGGCGCTCTACTACGAGCACTGCTGCTCTCAAAAAGCTGATTGGCGGGAATCCTAGGTGTCAGACACCCACTGATAGGGGATAGGTCATCAGTGATGGCCAGTTCGCAGTGTTCACCAGCAAACACACGCGAGCTGCCATCTTGACTCACAAGTCCGGCGATGCACAGGTAAGCCCTTACCTGTGCCGCGAGCCGGTCTGAAAAGGGGGCCTTCATCGGGCTGTTCTTGGAACTGCTTGCCTGCTCTCGGTGACCGTATTTGTTTCAGACCGGCTCCCGGCACAGGCTTACCTGTGCATTGCCGGACTTGCGAGTCAAGCTGGCAGCCCGCATGTGTTCGCTGGCGAACACTGCTAACTGGCCATCACTAAAAAAAAAAAAAAAAAAAAAAAAAAGGAAAACCCCTTTAACAGTTTGGGTTGTTAGATTAATGAAAGGATAAAGCACAATGAGCTTGATAAAATGAATATCAATGGTAGAACATTTCTATTTGATTTGGTATTGCATGCACGCTGCAGTATGCTGTTCACCTTGCTGGAAAGTTGTCATATCTTGAACAGTGGAAAATTCTGCAGATAAGATGCAAAGATCACTTATTATCTAACATTATAGGTATTTGCACAGAAAGTCATACATTTTTCATCAAGACTAACTCTTCGGATCTGTCTGGACAGGCCATGGCTGCATTCTGCCTCTTCATCAGCCAGTAACTTCTAGAATAGCTTGAACCAATGCAACATTGCTACACCCAGCAAGGTCAGCCTAAGTAATGCTAGCTGACATATCTCCATTTAGCATCAGTATGGGCCTCTTTCTCTCGTATAGGAGTAGTTCTATGAATGGTCATTTAAGAGCTGATAAAGCACTTATTTTGCCATTCACTTGCCTCTATTGTATCTGGTTTTTTTGTGTTAAGCTGCAAATCACAGTCCACTATTCTGCAAGTTCTGAAACCCAACATGCCAGCTCCATTTGTTCTCAGGTAAGATGAAGCACCAGTGACAACTCATGCATGCTAGGCCAAGCCGAGTGTGCATGCTTATGGGGGAATCGGAAGGAAAAGTCGTCATCTGGACGAGCCCTGAGGTGTCTGGCCAGCTTTTGTTCCAGGCAGACAACACTACTATGAGGGGCTACCAAAAGCTGGCCAGCGCTTATTCAGCATCATGACGTATGATGGAGCTTAGGGAAGTGATAACTGGACATCATATATTTTACATGGAGTATCCACAAAACTCATAAAGCACCTGCTTCAGATAGGACTGTAGTCTAACTTTACCGGACAGAAATATGGAAAACAAAGGAAAAATGGTGATAGCATGACACCATGAGGCCGATTTACTACAGGCCCCTTTAGAATGCCCGATATTCAGGCAGATTATTGCTAATGATCGTTTGTAGGAATGCTCGTTAATCAGGTAATAGGATAGTATGTGCGGAGACTTAAATCATTGTTTGCTGGCAGCAGATCGTGCTGTCTAATTACACTCGGCTGCTGGCAAATAAAGATTCTGTATGGGGACAAGCGATGGCATTAGTGATCGCTCCTCCTTATACAGTGAAGGAGATTGCTGAATGTAATTGCAGCAGTCTCCATTGACGAGCAGGCGCTTGTCAGGAAGGAACACAATTAAGACAGGTGATTCCCATGCTGGTCTTAGTCTAAAGTTCACTGGTGAACTGTGCAAATGCACCAAATTTACTGAGGCTACTTTCACACTGGCGTTTTGGTTTTCCGTTTGTGAGATCCATTCAGGTCTCTCACAAGCGGTCCAAAACGGGTCAGTTTTGCCCTTTTGATCCATTCTGAATGGATAAGGATCCGCTCGGAAGGCATCAGTTTGGTTACGTTCTGCCTCCATTCCGCTTTGGAGGCGGACACCAAAACGCTACCTGCAGTGTTTTGGTGTCCGTCTGACGAAACTGAGCTAAATGGATCCGTCCTGACACACAATGTAAGTCAACGGGGACGGATCCGTTTTCACTGACACAATATTGCACAACAGAAAACGGATCCGTCCCCCACTGACTTTCAATGGTGTTCAAGACGGATCCGTTCTGGCTATGTTACAGATAATACAAACGGATCCGTTCTGAACAGATGTAGACGGTTGTATTATCTGAACGGATGCGTTTGTGCAGAGCCATGACGGATCCGCACCAAACAAATGTGTGAAAGTAGCCCAAGAGATTCAGGCCATGAGCTGCAGAAGATTTGCGCTAAATAATTCATGGTAGTTTCTGGCATAAATGATAGAAAATGTTTAGGGCTGCGGATAGCCTCCTCCCGCCAAGCCCTGGCACTTAAAAAGTGGCGAGACGTGTACAAATTTACAAATTGTAGTGCAAATATGACGTGCACCACAATTTTTGACTTCCCATCATAAGGTGTCATAAATTCTTTACTGTATCTGCCCCAATATATATTTTAATACTATCTATTCAACTAAAAATAGTAAAAAGAAACCAAGAAGAAAGTATAAACCTGTAAGCAAAATCTAGGCACATGCATTCATCTTTGTGCGATCCCAGTTATAAAAGGTTAGGAATCCCATGCTCCCACCCCATTTCATGCTCAGACCTGTTCTCTGGGATGCAGGCAGCTCACTGGCAGCAGGCAGAGTACCTGTAGATCCAGGTGGAGGTACTGCATAATGAGCAGAGGTAGCTGGCGCTCCTGGCCTGGCATGCTGAAGAGATGGTCCAGGAGGAGGGAAGGAAGCGGGAGCAAATGTTGACACGGGAGTGTGCGAAGGCTGCACAGGATAGTGAGGCTGAGGAACAGGGTGGGAAGACGAGGCATACGAAGAGTTATGGTAGGAAGAGGCGGAGGAAATGGCGGCCGATGGTTGAGGTTGATAGACAGCGGGCCCCTCAGAACCATAATACTGTTGAGAAGGTTGATAGGCTATACCAAAAACAGAGAGGGAACAAAACAAAAAAACTGAATTTAGTAACAGTATTAGTTTGCACATTTTAAAGAAAGCAATATCCTGCAAAACGACACATGTATTACAATCTAAATATAAATGCCCACCTTTGAACACATTTTTACAGTTTACATTAGAAGACAATTTATTATACAATACCTTAAAACAGGAAAAACTTTATAAATGCATTGCTGTGAGTACATTGCCCTGACCGAGTTACAGCTTGTATTACAAGCCAAGAGCGACAAATTTGATGAAAATGCATGTAAACTATAAAAAAAAATAATAATAATAAACCTGCTATTTGAGTTTTTATTGCGCTCATCCTGGTGGTAAATTATCATATCTTAGACCGTAGAATATTCAGAAAAGATCACTTATTACGTGATGACAAACTTGTCTGCTGCTTCTAACAGAAACCTAGAATTTTGAATACAGCTCCGGCCTACAGTACCTGCTTCCAAGAGAAACACACAGAAATGTGAATACAGCTCTGGATGACAGTACAAGGCATACGTCCAGTGCAGGATAAACTAAGCGAAGCTCCTCAACCTTACACATTACATCTATTCAAACGCAAACATGCTTTTTTATATTAAACTGAAATACACAAAGAAAACGTATCATGGAAAGACAGAAAAAAGACTAAAAAAGGAGATCTTTGTTGCCTATAGCAACCAATCACAGTGCCACCTTTATTTCATATTCTGGTAAAAGCTAAGCTGCACTGTGATTGGTTGATACGGGCAGTACAACTTTTTTTATGTAGACAGTTTCATAAATCTCCTGATAGTTATGTATGCAAGAAAAACACTAAGTCGTTTTCACATCTTCGTTTGAGGCTGTTAGGGGCCTCTGCATTTTTAAGAAAATGTTCGAAACCCACTTTTTTAAAGGGGTTGTCTGGGTTCAGAGCTGAACCCGGACATACCCTTATTTTCACCCAGGCACTCCCCCTCAGGCTAGCATCGGAGCATCTCGTGCTCCCTTGCCCTGCGCTACATCGCGCAGGGCACGGGCTCTTTTGTTTATTATAACACACTGCCGGGCGGAAGCTTACGCCCAGCAGTGTGTTCGGTGACGTCACCGGCTCTGATGGGCAGACTTTATCACTGCCCTAGCCGTTTTACTGTTCTAAAGCCCGCCCATCAGTGCCGGTGATGTCACCGGGCTTCCTGGCAGTCCCATGGAGAGCCCCGGTACGTCACAGGAGGTCCAGGAGGCAAAGGAGTGAATCGAAGCATGAACTGCTCCGATGCTCTTGTCAGGGGGGATGCCTGGGTGAAAATAGGGATATGTCCGGGTTCAGCTCTGAACCCAGACAACCCCTTTAAGGACCACTTCAATTCTAAGGTCACTTTGTGGAGCTTACATAGTGGAAACCACCTATAAATGATCCTGTTGTAGAAACTACACCCCTCAATTTTTTCAAAACTGATTTTACAAACTTTGTTAACCCTTTAGGTGTTCCCCTAGAATTAAAGGAAAAAGGAGATGACATTTCTTTATTTCACTTTTTTGGCCGATTTTGCATTTTAATTTTTTTTTTTCCTGTAACACATCAAGGTTTAACAGCCAAAGAAAACTCAATATTCATGACCCCGATTCTGCAGTTTACAGAAACACCCCACGTGGTCGTAAACTGCTGTATAGGCACACGGCAGGGTGCCATTTGGATTTTGGAGGGCAGATTTCACTGGGATAATTGTCATAAGTTGTCATATGACATTTAAAGACCACCTGATGCACCCCTAGAGTAGAAACTCCAAAAAGTGACCCCATTTTGGAAATTATAGGATAAGGTGACACTTTTATTGGTATTTTGTGGTATATATGACTTTTAATTGCTCTATAGTATGATTTTTGTGAGGCAAGGTAACCAAAAAATGGCTGTTCTGGCTAAGTTTTTATTTTAGTTTTTTACGGTGTTCACCTGATAGGTTGATAGAGCAAGTTATTGTGGAGGCTACGATATCAAATGTCTACTTTCATCTTTCTTTTGTTTCAGTTTAACATAATAAAGCATTTTTTAAATAAATAATGTTTTTGGGTCTCCTTTTTATGAAAGCCATATTTTTTTTTTCGGGCCATTATCTTATGTAGGGGCTCAGATTTTATGGCATGAGGTGACTGTTTGATTGGTACTATTTTAGGGTACATACTACTTTTTGATCATTTGGTATTACACTTTTTGTGATGTATGGTGACGTGGCATGGTTTCCATTTTATTTATTTTTTCACGGTGGTCACCAGATGGGTTAGCTCATGTGATATTTTTATAGAGCAGGTTGTTATGGGCGCTGCAATACCTAATATGTCTGTTTCTTTTAAATGTATTTTGGTTTTAAACAATGAAAGCAATTTTTTGGGCGACTGTCTTAGTTAGGGTCTCAGTTTTTGCGGGATGAGATGACGATTTGATTGGTATTATTTTTGGGTACATATGACTTTTTGATCACTTGGTATAAAAAGTAATTGTGATTAAAGGTGCCAAAAAAATGTTTTGCTTTTTTTAAAAACTGTTTTTATTAATGTTTTTTATGGTGTTGACCAGACGGGGTGGGTCATGTGATACTATTATAGAGCAGGTTGTTACGCATGCGGCAATACCTAATATTTCTGTTTTTTATGTCTCTTTTTATGGGAAAGGGGCTTTTTTTTTTTTTTTTTTCATTGAAACTTTAAAGAGTAACTGAACTTTCATATTAACTTTTAATATGTTGTCCATAACCCTCTAAAAATTATTTTTCTAATATACTTTATTTATTAGTTTTCTATTTTTACCATACTTTTTCACCCCTGAAAAAACTGCTGAGCTGTCAGCGGTGTACGGAGTACTCATTTTATTAATGGGGCCACAGCAGCGCAGGGAGTACGGGCAGTAGTGCTCATTGCTGCTCCTGCCCGTGCTCCCTGGACTATTACTAACTGCTGGCATAGCGATGTACTATGCCAGGATTAGCTGAGCGGAGCAGCTCCTGCCTGCTCCGCTCAGCTAAGAGAACTGCATGTAAGCTCTGGTGGATGGTGAATGCAGCAGGAATCCGGCTGTCAGTAGCAGCAGGAATCCGGCTGTCAGTAACAGCCGGATCCCTGCCGTTGATCGTGGCACTGCATGTGGGGGAGGTTGGGGGAGGAAGGGGAGGAGAAGGACCGCAAGACGAGAATGCTCATCCTGGGGCACCAAGTACCGGCCACATAGGATGAGCATTCTCGAACTGGGTCATTAAGGAGTTAAAAGCGCACAACGCTTTTGTTATTTCCGATGCTCTGCTCCTATAATGAAGCAAAAAAATGGAATAAAAAGCATCTGGAGGATAATCTTATATGGGTATTGTGAGAAATGGACAACAATTCTCATAACTTTTATTATCACACTGTCGTGTGATCCTATATATTTTCCATTCTGTGATTGTTTGTGCCGTTCCATCTAGCCCTGCAGTTGGAATACGCATCACCCTTGGAGGAAATCAGTTTATCACCTGAATGTTAAAAAAACTGGCCCTTTGCAAGTGGTAATGAAGGTGGTTCCTGGAAATGCAGCCACTCAGACAGCCTGGACCCTCACCCCGCGGGGGTCCAGGGCCAGAGGATGAAGAAAATATCTCATAAGCAATAACTCATCTCTGGTACAACTCACGAATTAATAATTGTGATCATTGTATTCCGCGTGATGTGGGCATTGTATGTAGGGTGTCTAAACATGCCATCCCTGACAGCCAGCATTCCCACTTAACCAGTATCTCACCTTCTGGGACAACCACACCGGTCATATGTGGTATCAAAATGATCAGCCGGATATAAACATACATAATTAAAACATGTTGGGTCCCAAATATCCATTAGTGTGGACGGGGAGCCATGTTTTATTAATATTTCATGTCTGCCAGCTGAGTAGGAGATGTGGAGCATGCACACGTATGAGGGCCATCCCAGAAAGCTGGGACACAATATGAGGGAGACTCCTCTCAGATCCACCCTCTGCCGAATGGGGATAAAATGAACTATTGGGAAAATTTCTTTGACACAATTAGGGGATCCGATCAACATTGGGTTGTGCTCCACTTTCCCCCTGTCCCCGGAAACCAGAAGGATCTCTGACCACACATTCGTTGAGTAAGAACCTTTCTGCTTTTTATCCTTTTATTTTTATACTGTTTTGTGCACGTTTATGTATGTCTTATTTCTTTTAACTTTTTGTAACTAAGTACTGTACCTTTTTAGTACATTAAAGCACATCTTTAAAAGGGGTTATCCCATCTTAGACAATGGGGGCATATCGCTAGGATATGCCCCCATTGTCTGATAGGTGCGGGTCCCAGAGGTGGGACCCGCACCTACAAGGAGAACGGAGTGGAGAAAGTGGAGGAGGGCGCACTGCGCATGCGCAGCCGCCCTCCATTCATTTCTATGGAGCCGCCGAAAATAGCCGAGCGCTGGCTCGGCTATTTCCGTCGGCCCCTTAGAAATGAATAGGAGCGAGGCCGCTCATGCGCGGTGCGCTCCCATTCACTTCAATGGGAGAGGCGGGGAGCTGCGCCTGGTTCTCGTTGTAGGTGCGGGTCTCAGAGGTGGGATCCACACCTATCAGAGAATGGGGGCATATCCTAGCGATATGCCCCCATTGTCCAAAAAGGGATAACCCATGGTTTAACCTTGTGCCCTGAACGAGCCCAGTAACCTCAATTTTTTTTAAGTGTATGAGTGCGGTCTGTGTTACCATGTATATACTATACGTGTGGCCTGTGCCAATGTGAGCCTGCTTGCGAGTGGGGCGCTGTGGGGTCTCTATGAGCCCTTCATAATCGGTGTGTTGATTTAAATGTCATAGATGGTGGCAGCGTGTTGGGGTGCATGAGAGGCTGTGTCAGGGTGTGATCGAGGCTCAATCTGATCGACCCTTGGCAGACGCACCCTGTTCACGTGGCAGGGCGGTTCCCGTACGTGACAGGTATATACATGTGTATACATATGAATGTAAAATAAATAGATACACACACACTCCTACCTTCTGCACATATATTCAAATTTAAACGCGTATTCCAGTCTCATACAGCGATAGTATACCGATCGGATACGCCGTCTCATTATGATTCAGCACTGCAGTCCCGTCACATTCACTGCATGTGCAGTGCAGGGGAACTGCTTCAGCCAAGTGAATGGGGCCAGAAGCACCGCCGATCAAAGAAATACAGTAAAGGGGTCACAGTGCAAAATCAGCATGCATCCCCTTCAATAAACCCCATCACTTTATCAGATGGGAACAAGCTTAACTCTCTACAACTACATTGTAAGGTGTGAGAACACATACTTTGTGGGTATGTTTGCCGGGCACTCATATGATAAGGGTTAGCGTTCGAATCTGGTGGAGGAGCTGAAGGCCCTGGAGGAGATGGATACAAGTTGCCAGGGATGTTGAAGCCTGGTGGTGGCGGATTTTCCCTCTGCAAAATGTAAAAAAATTAAATAAAAAGACAATCAATTTACATACTAGTATAACTACTAACTGTATCAGATATTAGCAGGGGGTATTTGTCACAATTTCCACTCTAAGCAAGTGTGAAACGTGTCTACGTTAATGGCAAGTCTACATTCTGTTAAAATAATAGTGCGCCAAAGTAAAACATACAGTATCTGAAAACTACCAGCCATATTTATCCTGCAAAATGGCTCAGAAAGAAAGATATAGCATAACGAGAGCAAGTCATGTATCTTACTCAGACACCAAGTGTTGCCCAGTGCATGCGAAGTGACCCTGCAAAGGAAAAGAAGAGGCAAACCTTCCATGTACTGCAATGTTATACCTGTGTGTCAAAGGAAGAGGAGGCAGCGGGTGGAAAGCTGGGAAGGGCAGTAGGGTTTTTGTTACTCCAGGAAGTGACAGTAGGGGCAATTCTAGCCTGAAGTAAACAAAGAAATAAGAATCACTGGAAAAACTAAGAGAATGGAAACTAAATGGTGCCTTGGTCAAAGGGTGACCATTTTCCCTATGGTCCTACAAAAATAAATGCCACTAATCAAATACCATGTGGTTCGAATTAAATAGACTTTAGGTAAGTATAAGGCAAGTGTGAAGACAGGGCTGCCATAAAACAACTGTTGCACAAATAAAAGCATAGTGTGAAAGGTGTTTGGATGGAAAATAAGACAGGCCCCTAGAAAAGAGCCACCAAAGGTCCCTAGAAAAGAGCCACCAAAGAAGACTTCAAAGAATTTTCGGTGATTAGCATAATTGATAAATACGAGACCTGCAAAATAAAATTCACCAAGCTCAAGTACCCATCACGATTACTGTACCTGGGGAAACCGTTAATGGCAAAATATATATGTAATAATATTAATAAAAGTAGATGTAATAATCGTCTACTACACTCCAACACAACACGCAAAAAGTCATCCATACAGGTTCATGCAAAATACTTAGCAAGTTTCTAATATATGTTGCCTTCCAGTTTCTCAGCATTTTCAAGACCTGTTAGCTGACAGTGAACAGACACATTGGCCCAGGTTTATAAAATGTGTCTAAAAATTGGAGCAAATCGACGCACCTAGGTTTTCTACACTTTTTACTGACATGCTTGAAAAGAGGCAGGGCTTAGTAGACAGGGGCAGTGCTTTTTGGGCAAGGGCAGGGCCTAACTGCTCCACAATTCTAGAATAAAAATCTCAAAAGTCTCAAAGTAAGCCAACCAATAGTTGGTAGAAAAGTGCAGTGACATCTCAAGACAGAAGTGTTAGACTTAAAGATTGACAAATTTATCATTTGACTTTCATGCCAAACTAAGGTAACACAGACTCTTTGTAAAAATCCCTTTATGATAAATCTTCCCCAGAGTGTCTTACCTGTGGGTAGTACTGGTTGTCTTGTGTAGGTTTCACGTGTGTTGGCATGCGCTGTGGAACCACTGGTGTTGCTTGGGGTGCCATAGTGCTAGGGCCGCTCTCTCCTTGTGCGCGTGTCAGTCTCTCCCGCAACTGCACAATGTTCAGCTGGTGAACAGAAGACAACAGAAGTAATCTAATCTGTGCCACACTGCAATGTCTAAGTAACAAGGTGCATGGTAACATGCAGAGGCAGTCACACTACCTTGATGTATAATGTCTACTATTTTGGTGCTGAATGACTTCAGTGCAAAATTCTTAAAATACTAATATAATTATAAAAAAGAAATTAATAAAAAATGCTGAAAAATAAAATAAAATATACAAGCATGTGAACCAGTGGGATGAAAGGCTATGAACACCTTTGGGGGCTTTTTAATGCTTTCATATTACTCATTTTGGGCTAAAAAAACAAACATTTGTTCAATTGGTCTTTATTAAAAGTAGTTTTTGTGCTACAGGGTTCACCCAGGCATCCCCCCTAATATGAGCATCGGAGCATATCTCCTTTGCCCAGGGCAAAGGCATTTTTTGGCGATCCGGTGACGTACTGAGCTCTCCATAGGGACTGCTAGATGGAAACTTCCGCCTAGCAGTGAGCCCGGTGACGTCACCGGTACTAATGGGTGGGCTTTAGTGCTGCCCTAGCCTGTAAAACTGCTAGGGCAGCGCTAAAGCCCGTCCATCGGAGCGAGTGACATCACCGAATACACTGCTGGGCGGAAGCCTCTACCCGGCAAACTAAAAAAATAAACAAAAAAGACCTGGCCCTGCGCGATACAGTGTAGGGCAAGGGAGAGCATCGGAGCATCAAATGCTCCAATGCTCATATCAGAGGGGCTGCCTGGGTGAAATTGTGGGTATGACCCCTTTAAGTCTCAGCCAAGCTGCAGACTATCTTACTTTCAGTTTTACAGTCCTGTCATGTTGCTGTTCTGCAGCTAGGCTGAAACTTAACCCTGCAGGGCAAAAACTGCTGAAAGTTTTTAATAAAGACCAATCAAAAAAAATTATTTTTAGCCCAAAACGAGTAAAATCCAATCATACAAAAATGCCCCCAAAAGGTGTTCGTAGTCATTATTGTGCTGGGTGGAACAACAGGCAGAAGGGCAAAGTACAAAGAAAACCACAAGAGCAGCACATCAGTACAGGACACACTTCTTACTGATCAGTCTTTTGTGAAAAATTGAGAAACTGTGTTTGGATACCATGAAAGTAATAATTCAAATCTCCATTTTCTACTCAGATATGAAACTTCTCCTACTTGACCAGATTAACATTTTATGCAATATTATAGTAGGCAGTGCTAGCAATAAAGGTCATGTGTGCCTAAAAGCAGAATCCATGAGACTTTTTATGTTCTGTATTTACAATCAGGTCCTTTAAAATAAGTTGTCTCACAAAGACGACTCCCTAGCAAAGCTGGTAGTGAAGCAGGGGAAGTGTGGTAGTAATTGCTTTGCTGGCTATTCAAATGAATGCCTGCCCATGTGCCAGGTCCACTAGAAAGAGAACTCCTCCTATAGAGTTGCTTGTCCTATTAGAACATGAATGGAAGACACCTCCTCCCCCCCCCCTCCTCATGAGGTTCATAGGACCTAACATGGTCTATGGACTGGGGTTGTAGCGGTAGACAACTCTATTGAGGGGCTTGACAAAATAGTGATGGGGTACTCTGAAAGGCTGAAAAGAGAGCAGATGAGTTGCAATTCAATAGTTTAGGGCTTAGAGATTGTTCAATTCCACTTACTTGGTTGGTATTGTTGGGCAAAAATGCCATAGCAGCTGCAAGGCTTCCCTGAGTTGCCAGTAAGATGGCATACTGACTCATCTTATCCGCCAGGAGGACACCTACATCTTGAGTGTCCACAGCTTGTGTGACTTGCACAGCTTTACGAAGGATAACCACTTTTTCTATAAGATCCTAAAAGTAAATTAAAGAAAAAGGAGCCATTAACTATACACACACACACACATTCTTGTTTTTAATGCTGCCCACTATATTTAAAGGGGTTGTGTCATGATATTCATATCGATAACCTACTCTTTGGACAGATCATCAATATCATATTGCCGGGGGCTCATCTCCCTACACTCCTGACGATCAGCTGTTTGAAAAGGTCGCAGAGCTCATGTGACCTGTGCGAGATCTAGATTGTAGCTTATCTCGCATTCAAGTGAACGTGTGCTGTGTCCTCTTCATATAGCCCATCCGATACTGATGACCTATCCTGACTATCATAACACTGCACAACCCCTTTAATCTGATACAAATGGCAGGATGTTGGCTGGGGAACACAAAGCAAGGGGTTTATTGTGTACAATAAATGATTGGTGGAAAATCTTCTAGAAGAACCCTAGCTGGACACAAGGACACCTTACTGCAGTATCCAACACAGCACCAGTCTCGTCCTTGTGTCTCATTTATGTAAAGAAGGCTGAGCTGCAATAACCGACCCGGTCACATATACAAGAACAGCACTGGGTCTTTTTTTGTATGGGTGGCTCAGACCCATCATACATTGATGGCTGTCCTAGAGATGGGCCAATCTTCTCTAATCCTGGAATACCCCACATTCCTGGTGCCAGAAGGTTAATTTTACAGCCCTGCCGCACCAAACAATGAACTCCTAGGCTTTGAATCACAACTTATGTATAAATGCAGATTTTCGTGTTTCGTCCTATCACTTAAAAGGGTTGTCCGGGACCCATTTTTTTTTTTTTAAAAACACGTTTATTCACAATGTACATCTAAATAAAAGGTGCCTCCATATATTTTCAGCTATTTTCGCCACTTCTATGTGGCTCCAAAGGTCCCCCACTCATTGTTTATATATCTGTTTCTTTCCCTAACGTTCGGCTGCACTGCCCTGTGGGTTCTGGGGCAGCGCGGCATCAGGTGGTTACAGCTGTCTCTCTGCTCCCTCATCAATATTCACATCCATTCATTCTAAAGCTCCTTGCCCGGTGACGTCACCGGACTGGAGGGGCGAGGCTTAGCGCGATGTCGGCCAGCCGCTGTAACTCCGCCCCTCATCAATATTCACATCCATTCATTCTAAAGCTCATTGCCCGGTGACGTCACCGGACTGGAGGGGCGAGGCTTAGCGCGATGTCGGCCAGCCTAGTTACCGCCCCTCCATCCACTCTGCATAAATTACTTATGCTGCCAGTGACGTCACCGGGCTCCCTGAGCAGCGGAAGAGGAGGCTTTGCTTGCCTGCCAGGGACCCGGTACGTCAATGAGGAGAAGAAAACAGTACCTTCCGGCCATGAATTTCAAAGATGAAAACGGGGCTGTAGAAATCTGTGCCAAAGGTACTACATGCTTGTATGTAATGTGTATGCCACACTTGTACTATTAGAGCAATGTCCCCAATCCTGGACAACCTCTCTTATTTAACACTGGGAGGTCTGTACCTGTTCTAATCTCAACAAGAGACTCAATATTAGCAAAAACGATCAATAGTACTACTGCAGAAAAGGATTCAAGATTGATATTTTTTGATTTTTAAACTGCGCCTGTTCCCCCACTGTCAGCGCTCAAAGCTGCACTGAAAAACATAGTGTAGACTGCTGAGCTTGCGCTTAGAATGAAGAGGACTCCTGAGTGTGAGCCCAGCAGTCGAGAGCAATGGATTTTAGATGAGCTTTGAGCCCTTTCAGCATGGCAATGTACTTGTGTAGTACTGCAGATAATCGCGGTGACAGACTCCCTTTAAAAGAATGGAGAGCATCCTTAGAGGTTTACCTGAAGTGACAGTGGGCTGACTCCATCCTGAGCTTTGGTCCAGCAGGCCACCAGCTTCTCCACATTCCCTGCACAGATGTAGCATAGACAGGATTGTGCCTGAAGAGATGGATCACCCTCCTTTTCAAGTCTGGAGCCCAATAGGTCTGTAATCACAGGGTTTACGTCACAAGATCAGCTAGAAATTCATTTTACATTCTGCTGTACTCTTTGTCTCACGGATACACTCATGCTCAAGTTAATACATTTAGGTTTCTGGACCAAAGCAAATCGGTTCCACTTTAATGTGTAATAGCAATACGATATTCTTAAAAAGGTCACTTGCCAGGGGTACCAACAGTACAACCGATCTGAGATTGCTAACCTATCCTGAGGATAGGCCACCAGTGTTCAATGTTCAAATATTAAAGGGGTTTTCCAGTCTAAACGAAGCACAGATGTGCTAGCTTGTAATATATAATGTATACCGGGACCAGAATTGCAGTCACATGACCCAGTCCAGTGAATAATATGGAACCTTCAATGATGTCTTGCAGTCCACAGCATGTCACTACCATGGGCGGTCAAGTAGGGAGCTCTGGGAATCCTTTCCCCAGTCATGACTAGGCTTCTAATCCACAGCATGTCACTACCATGGGCGGTCAAGTAGGGAGCTCTGGGAATCCTTTTCCCAGTCATGACTAGGCTTCTAATCCACAGCATGTCACTACCATGGGCGGTCAAGTAGGGAGCTCTGGGAATCCTTTCCCCAGTCATGACTAGTCTTCCGATGCAGAGCATGTCACTACCATGGGTGGTCAGTAGGGAGCTCTGGGAGTGCTTTCCCTAGTCATGACTAGACCCCCTGTAAAGAGTGCATGCGCCATTACAGTGGTAGAATTCTGGCACCACCTAGTGACCGCCCAGGAGAAGAAGCCCACACAGTTAAAGAGTACCTAACATATACTCAAAGCATGAAAGGTGCCGCAGCAGTGCTTCTCAGAGCGCTCTGCACCTACAGCTTGTATCAGCTCTGCTTTTGCAACATGTGGAGAACAGATCCTATATACTGTCTATGGATCCATACTCCACATGCTGCGAAAGCAGTGCAAAGCTGACTCAAGCTAAAGGTGCAAAGCCCTCTAAGAAGCGCCGCTGTGCCTTCCGTGCTTCGAGTAAAGGTTAAGGTACCATTTTAGTATACTATAAACTGACACTTCTACATATATAATAAATTTAATGAGCTATAATTAGTTTACACTGTACAAACCTTCTGGTGCTACCAATAAGAATTTATAGATACTGGATATAACATTATATAAAATATTCTGCTTTGCACTACACAAGATAAAAAATATCTGACTGCTTTGCAATGGACAACACAAAAAACAAACAAAACCCCTATATTCATACCACACAGAGAAGCAAATTCTTCAGGTCTTGCATAGGTCAGCACGGCAGCTAGCGCCTCTCTCCAATTCTTTAGATCGCACGACTCCACAATATCCGTCCAGTTCTTGGTAACAACAGCCGTAATCAGCTAAAGCAAAACACATTGCACACAATCAGTATAAAATCACATGCACTGACAGAAACAGAAAGACAGTATACAGTCAGGAAAATACTGACATATGAATGGCGGCTAAGATCGGATCATGGTTCTTATTTGTACCACTTCATTTATTACTAATATATATGGAGTTTAAAGATAGGAAGTCCAGTAGTCGTCAATTGGCGAGGGGTGGCCCAAAGGGGGGGGACATTCCCCTCCAAAAGGGGAGGGTTTTCAAAGACAGGACCAGAGGGTAGAGGTGGAGCTGCTGCAGATATTTCCCTGTCCGCCACAAGTCTGTAACCCCCAATTCCCTCAGTGTAATGCCCCTTGGGGAGGGTAGTTACACTGGCAAGCATGTGGTGTACATCCTGAGGTAACCCAGGGCTGGCGGGAAATGGTGGATTTCCGTTGCTCTTTCCATCTGGAGGCTGGGGACGAGCAGTGGGTTTGATGACCCGCTGGTCTTCCCCTTCTGTATAGGGGAGGACAGGTAGTGTGGTAATCCCTGTGTAGGGGTTATAGAAACACAACCCTTTAACAAACTTTGCAACATGATTTTGTATATAAGCAAAACCAGAATCCTTCTCATAAGGAAGATACCCATCTGGACACAGCGGTCTCAGATTCTTGACCCTAGCAGGGTACTGGTTGGCTAGGTAAGATGCATTGGTGGGTAGGAGGGGGTACTGTTTCTCTTGTGGAGACCACCTGTTGGACTTTTCTCTCGTTCCCAACATGTATTGTACGTAATTCACAGAAATATAGATTCAGAAAAGAAAAGCTCGTACCCTTGTTATTTTGCTTTGTGATTTTGCAAAGTATTTTGTTTGCGTTCTGGACAATAAGTCAGGTCCTCCAGCAATGGCCAAAATGATTGCATCAGCCATACGATTATCATGCAAACAAAGGTCAACTGCACTTTCAAAGTTACCAGTCAGCAAAGCTTGGGTGATAAGTCCATCAACATCTAGAAACACAAAGTAGATATACCAGTAAGGACAAGAAGTGATGCAATATGTTATAGCTTTTAACTATACAGCTTAGAAAACATCAACCTGACAATACATCATAAAACTTTCAATTCAGACGAATATTCTCATACAGCACTGGCTGTAAAATGGAATGCAATGACTAGGGAGTGTACAAAGATGTATGGAATGAAACAGTCAAGCCAGATGTTTTTGAAAGAAGCTCCTGTGTCACAATGATCCACAATTCTTTCTGCCTGCTCAGATCAATATATTATACCAAGAACATCTGCATAGAAGGCAGTTCTTTGCTCAGTTTGCACCAGTAATCTGTATAAATACAACATCTGAATTTTTTGGCTTTGCCCAGAGATTCGGTTACAGCTTCATTTTGTCATTTTAAGAGTGTGTTCACACTTTTGCAATCCGGATTTGTGGGCAGAAATCCCACAGTAGCTAGCAAAGTGAATGGGATTTTAAGTACTCGCATCCATATGCTGCTAGTAAAAAATAAATCAGCATGGAAACTGACACATCGTACAAATTTTACACCCACATCATGTCAAGTTATGGTAAAGATTTCACAGCGGACTTCACCCTTTTAAATGCATCCTGTTGTGCCTTTTCATAAGTGTAAACATTTATATATGCGTATTCTAGTTATAATGGGTATTCCTGGCCTATGAGAAGCCATGGTGGATCAAGTTCACTATTATATATGGATTTAGCTTTTTTTATGTAGGCCGAAGTGAGTTCAAAGGAAGGTTACTGAGTATAAAGGTTCTTCCTTGCAGATGTGTACCAATCTGGAAGGGAGTGTTTCTTATCTCATTTCATGTTTATGGCTAAGATAGGATGAGTTTCTGGACACATCTGATATATATCAATTTTAAATTATGCATATTAATGAAGCAGAAATATAATATCTATGTATTCATTTAAGAGCCTTAGTTAGTCCTTAGCATAAGACAATCAGCAGGGCATATATATATTTCTTTATCTAAATTGTTATATATTCTGAAGGACCTTGATGTATCCAGTGTCTTGTATAAATTTCTCGCTAGGAGAATATTCCTATCGCTGATTTAAAGTACCGAGGTCAAATGTTTAGAACGCAGGATGATATCAGGCATGTATAAGTTAACCATTTCTAGAATGATGCTAATGGCTTATACAACAGTGCCCCCTAGCTGTAAGTAGGTATCATTACACCAGTAACAGAAATGTATTCTGGGTAATGCAGTAACATCATGATCCATTATCATGGGTACACGCCCATCCGACAGGATTGGAAAACTCTAATCTAGGAGGGCGTATTAGTCTGATAAGGTTGTGGATAATTACCCACTAAAGGGACCACCACCAAAGGGAAAAGAGGGAAGAAACAAAGAAAGAGGGCCCTGAGAAAGATCCTGATTATCAGAAAATTCTGGAGAGTTGACTTCCCTTGGCCTCTGGGTAATGTATGTTTTTGTTATATGTAGTATTCATAAAAATTTGTTGGTTTGATTCTTAGCCAATCCCCGCTTTTTGTGGATGGATAAGATTAGTTGCTACATCAATATTATCACTATTCAGCAACGATGCATATTGCTGAATAAAAATTTATATTGATTTTCAGAGGAAACTCTTCATATTCCCTAGTCTGATACCAAGCCGATAATTTATAAGTTTATTGCAATACTACCAAACACCCGAGATTTGTTCATAGTTTGGCAGAGCAAGGGTTCATATCAGTCATTTTATTTATTGAATTTCTGTATATAATCAGTCGATGATAAAAGCTTTCATATTTAAGCAGAATTGGCATATTTCGCATTGGTTTATTAGAGAGCGTTGGTAAATTTGTGGTGTGTCAGCACCATCTAGTGGCGTATTTTGGGTAACATTTCATTGTCTTGTCTTTGCATATTATTGGTCATATATTCATTGTATATAAATTACTGTATAATAAATCATTTATATTTTTGCATAGACACTGGTACCGTATTTTTACTAATTGCACAAAATAATTATGTTTTGGATCGAATGAAAATTTTTTTTTTTAAAAGGGGTTTATATGTCCCCCTTGGATCAAAAGTCTCAAGGAAAATTTTTTCCCTTTGATTCTTTCTTTGATATAAGGCACTTGCTTTATATACCTGACAAGCCAAACAAAACAATTTGAGGATCCAGCACTTGTGGTTAATTGTAAATGACTACATATCTCTGTCCATTACAAACTGCATGTGCATAGTCCAATACATGTGTGTACAGTACACCTGTATATTTCAAACCAATGGGGTCATCTACTAATCTGAAATACGCCTAAATTAGGGGTATTTCAGGTGCAGATGGCGGCGCAATAGTTAGTTGCGTCACTATCTGTGACTTTTCCCCGCTCACTCCAGGTCTAAAATTGTGTGCGTGTGGCACGGGAAGGGGACAACCAGCGTAGAAAAAGGTTTATATGTAAGACGGCTCGGAAGCTGTCTTACATTTAGAACTTGCGCTGGATGCGCCGAAGTTATGGAAAGGCCTGTGCCTCTTCATAACTTCGGCGAATCAACCGCCAGCTATGGGGCTTTATTAAGACTGGTATCTAAAACGCTGGTCTTAATAAATGTTCCCCCAAGTGTTCTTGTGCATAGCTTGGTTACAAATGACACACTTAAGTAAGCTGTGAACAAGAACACTTAGTTTGAAATGCATATGGTATATTAGGAATGTGCAATATTCTGCTGTGACTTTGAGAATAAAAATTGGACACCAATAAAGGACACAAATCCCAAAGAATCCTCCAAAATGCTTTTAGAACACTGGACTTGACTATGAAGAACAGTTTAATGAGAAGTTGGGTGAAGGCAAGTCATGCACAGCACTAGTAATGAATTTACCTCCGCTCACTGATATATTAAACGTTTCACCTGACGGGACAGTGTCACCCCCTTCTTCATTCTGTAGGTTCACTTTCTAAGAAACAGGAAAAAAATAAAAAAATAAATAAATAATCAGTGCCCGTATGAAACACCAGGTTGATATGGAAGGTGGGTTGACATGGAAGGTATAGCAGCACACTCGTGGATGATGTTCTCAGCAACTAGAGAGCAAAGCAGTTACAGAAATTAGGTTTCAAATTATTAGTAGAAACTATTTCCACAAGACACTATCCTGGAAAGACATCTTAATAGGTATATCATAACGTGATTGTTAATGAGCGTCTTGCAAGCAGGGCATGTGTGACAATACAGCGATGAACAGCATGGAGGCCACAGGGGAGAGCACAGTAGCAGTAAAGAAGGTAAAAAGTACCTCCCCCAAGATCAGCTCCTCTGTCGGGTCACTTTCCTCCTCCTCATTCTCTACAGCATGGTCAGTTTCTGTGACAGTCTTATGTCAATATAGTAATAAATGCAAAACAAAGTATGGAAGCATTAAAGACAGAGAAAAAAATAATCACGCAGGTAAGACAGAAATCATCATGGAGAAACCAAAATTCATGGTGGGTCATATGATCATTAAAAACAGGCAACGTTCCAGCCATTGTGAAGCTCCCCGTTTGCAGTCAGGGAATGCAAACATTCTGCTTTCTATCCAAAAGCTGAAAACCTATGCAGACCGCATGGCAAGAGTGTTCCACCACTGCAATTCTCTATGAACTAAACTGTCTGAATTTTAGTTGGATTAATATACCCTGATACACTAAAACAAATAATTAAAGAGGCACTGTAGAGCATGTTTAGGAGATGTCCTAACACTTCTTTTTCAGATCCGCTGCTCCATTGTGGCGCTGTGCCCCCGTCTCTTTTGGCACCCTGTATGCTAATCAATAGCATTGGTACAGGGAGGAAGCGACAGCTGCGTTTCTCAGGGGTAGTCTTCTTCTTGGTACCACTTGGAACCGAAACAGAGTTCGGTAAAAGTTTTTTTACAGTAGAAATTAATTTCTGAAGTTATTACCCAAAGTCTCGCGAGACTTTGCGAAGTATTAACTTCGGCTCATCTGAGCCAATACATTCTAATACTCGCTCCGTACAGTATTCTAACAAAGTTTAATGTGAATCGACTTTGGAGGGGTCATCCAAGTGGATTCGCTCATTCCTAATTGTAGTTTAAGAACCGGTGAAAGGTCCTCTTTAAAAATCCAGACAGTTCACAGAGCTCTTCAGGTCTGTTCACACCTAGCAGATAAGCTGCAGAGTTTCTGTCTAGACTTGCGACAACAATGCTAAGTTATAGGTCTGTACAGATTTCCTACCTCTGGATGTCAACAGAAATGTTCCTACTGACAGCTAGCAGGGATTTTAAAAGTGGTGAGAAACTGAAATAAGAAAACATTAGAAAGTTGCCTTTAAAGGCTATGGACACCTTGCATTTTACTAATTTTGGGCTAAAATATATATTTTTTCAATTGGTCTTTATTAAAGATTTTCAGCCATTTTTTAGATATACAAAGGTTAAAGATGAGTCTGTTTGCAGAGTATCACTTCTCAGTCACGTTAGCTGATGGTTCATGTGAAGCCTCATTTCTGATCTCCTGACTCATTTAAAGGTTTGATAAGAGTTTAGCTATGGTCAACTGAGGCTACTTTCACACTCGCGTTTTGGGACGGATCCGTCATGGATCTGCAAGAACGCATCCGTTACAATTATACAACCGCATGCATCCGTCATGAACGGATCCGGTTGTATTATCTGTAACATAGCCAAGACGGATCCGTCATAAACTCCATTGAAAGTCAAAGGGAGACGGATCCGTTTTCTATTGTGCCAGACTTACTAACGGATCCGTCCCCATTGACTTACAGTGTGTGTCAGAACGGATCCGTTTGGCTCAGTTTCGCCAAGCAGACAGCAAAACACTGCAGGCAGCGTTTTGGTGTCCGCCTCCAGAGCGGAATGGAGACATAGGCAAACTGATGCATTCTGAGCGGATCCTTAACCATTCAGAATGCATTAGGGCAAAACTGATCCGTTTTGGACCGCTTGTGAGAGCCCTGAACGGATCTCACAAACGGAAAGCCAAAACGTGAGTGTGAAAGTAGCCTCAGAGTTCTTAAGGGTGATAAGAGTGCTTAAGGCCCCCTGCACACGAACGTGTGCTTCCCGTTGCCGTATTGCGGACCGTTCCGTGGGCATTCCGCATCACGAATGTGGACCATTCAAATGAACAAAGCTTAGCCCCGCCCACGCTAGTTGATACTAGTCATGATGTCACTGGGCCGGCGGTAAACAGTGAGAAGGCCGCGGCGCTGCTGGAGCGCCGCTGCCTTCTCAAACAGCTGATCGGCGGGGGTCCCGGGTGTCGGACCCCCGCCGATCAGATGCTGATGATCTATCCAGAGGATAGATCATCAGTTTAAACAAAGTGCAGATCCCCTTTAATGAAGACCAAATAAAAATTGGCCTGAAGGTGTCCATAGCCATTAAACTTTATTTCCATATAGCCAGAAAACTCTTTGATATGCAGAACAACAAAATTCTATAAAAAGAAAAAATATTCCCACCTTGAACTAAAGTTTGCAGTGGTTAATAACACATTTAAATTCTCATTTATAGAAATGAAACAAAGCAAAGGAAATGACAGTATGCAGAGACTAGCAAGAGTACGACATCTTCACTTGACACACAATCACTACAGCCATCCACTCTCCCAGCCAGACGACATATACACTGATTGACGGGAAAAAAATAAAAGTTGTTGGAATCTAAATAAACTTTCCATGTGTGAATGTAATCATGAGATATGCAAGCGATTTTAATATTAGAATGAAATTATACTTTTTTGGGGAAAAATTGAACAACTGAAAGAAGGCTCTATATGCCATCAAGTTGAGCATCCTGAACAGTAAAACGAAGCCAGGCCGCAGCCCCCCTGCAGATCTACAAGTAGAGGAAACCCACCCTAGTCACATTCTATGATGTTTCTCTTACCTTCCTCTTACATTATACGTATACATAGTGTTACATATCTAGAGTTCAAATTACACATAAGGATAAAAATGGATCAAGCCCCTACAGGAAGCCACACCTTTTGGTACAAGCCCTGCTTGTGCAATAAATAAATAAAATAAAAAAAACACCTAAATTAATTTTTGGGGGGGTTTTGCACTCTGGTTTGAACTTGGGCAGGTCAGGGTGGAAAAAAGCAGAGTAAACTATATCTGAAATCAACACCAGAACATAGATTTCAGTTCATAAGTGTGGTGCATCTCACGCCACCTCAACACAGATCAAGACCCATGTATAAAAACACAAGTCATAGGCCTCATGCACACGGCCGTTGTTTTGGTCCGCATCCGAGCCGCAGTTTTTGGCGGCTCGGATGCGGACCCATTCACTGCAATGAGGCCGCAAAAGATGCGGACAGCACTTAGTGTGCTGTTCGCATCCGTTGCTCCGTTCCGTGGTCCGCAAAAAAAATATAACCTGTCCTATTCTTGTCCGCGCTTTGTGGACAACAATAGGCAGTTATATTAAACGCTGTCCGTGCCGTTCCGCAAATTGCGGAACGCACACGGATGTTATCCGGATCCGCGATTTGCGGACCGCAAGACTCACAACGGTCGTGTGCATGAGGCCTTAATAAATTTCCCTATCAAACTCAGCTGTCATTTCCCTTTTATTAAAGGGTATAAGGTAAGAGCAGACTATCTTCAAAAGTTTTTGCTAGTACTAGTTTTATTTATTCACTTGCTACCAGATGTAGTTGAGGTTTAAATAAAAATAATAATCAAACCGTGATGAATCAATGCTGAAGCTCCTTAGAGAAAACATTTCAGAAAAAATAAAAAATAAAATAATCATTGTATGCATACAAACACAAATTGTATTTTCACTTACCGGATCTGTTCCATCCACATGGGTCAAAACGGATGCAATCTAGAGCAAAAATAAAAAGGTACATTGTTGTATGTATTCCAACTTCACTTCTGCTTACAAGTACTGGTTCACCTGGGGCCTGCGCATAAAAGCCACCTTGTGATGTGCAATAGCAATTCTTTCCTCACCAGTACAGACAACAGTAAGCAAGTGCCACAAAAGAAAATGCCAGGGCCATGCGATCCAGGTTACATAAAAAATGAGATTCAAGACAAGTATGAGGAAGTTGCGACATGGCAGAAATTTAAATTAATCCTTTATCCCAAGAAAGAGGCCGCTGTAAAGATTGACTTAAAGTGTAACCGCCATGTTTTCATAAAAAATAAAAAATTTTGACCACTGTATGACACTATATCCTCTGGATAGATCATCAGCATCTGATCTTCAGGGGTCCGACTGACTGGCAGTAGCTCCGCGGCCTTCTCGCTGTTTACCGCAGGCCCAGTGATGTCATGACTAGTATCAATGGCCTGGGCGGAAGCTCTGTTCACTTGAATGGAGCTCAACCCCGCCTAGGCCCTTGATACTAGTCGTGACATCACTGGGCCTGCGGTAAACAGTGAGAAGGCCGCGGCACTACTGCCAGCGCCAGCTGCCTTCTCAAACAGCTGATCAGCGGGGGTCACGGGTGTCGGACCCCCGCCGATCAGATGCTGATGATCTATCCAGGGGATAGATCATTAGTTTAAAAAAAAAATGCAGAATCTCTTTAACCCCTACAATATGAGGATCTTCACAAGATGGCTCCTCTGCCAGTTCTGAGGCCAAAACTGCTTTCCCTCACTTCCCATACACACTTACTGTAGCCAGCAGCTCCCTGCCAGCCAATAAGATGGGATTACTGAGAGACACGCCTCTTCACTCTGAAGCCTAATGGAGGCATGCAGTATGAAGGACCGCCCCTCTGTCTTCTGTTTATACTAAAGGGAAGACAGACAAGCCTTTTAAAGGGAGCAGTGGAAAGGGACAGGGGACCTTAATGAAAGCTGTTATTATAAGGTAATTACAGATCTCTTGACAATCATTGACAGACTAACTCAGGTATACATGCCTAGCTCTAATAAACTAGCAAATAAAAAATATATGACAGTTACACTTTAATGCTGCAAGCAGGTTACCAGCATAGGATAAAAAAGGCATATGACATGTGGAGAATACAGGTCACAGGGGAAAAGCGTCCCTCATCCACAACCAATCTGTCAGACATGAAGACCGATAATTACCTTTGCTCCAAGATCTTCCTTTCTGAATCCTAGAAGCTCTAGATACTTGCCCCGAGAATCATCTTCAAAATTTACCTAAGAATAAAGGAAGTTCAAGTTAGAAGAATACTTAGTCTTAGTCAACTGCTGCTGAATTCATCATAGTTCTCAAAGATGTCCAGGGGCTCGAAACAAAAGTTCTCCACTGCGCGCACACGCAATTTGCATGTTGAGAAAGTCTACAGCAATTTACAGTACAACAAATGGGGATGGGTTTGACAAACCCTATCCATATGTAGAAGGAAAAACTCTGTGTGGAACCAAGGGTATGCTGAGGAATATTGCATGTTCTGTCTCAGATTTCATCTATATGAGTGCGGAGTACAGCACTCGGCTCTCCTGGCAGTCTGATAGAGGGAATGGTGCTCTGCTCAAGCATGCACACCACTTCTCCATTCACATATGGGACTTGGAGACCACCAGCAATGATACATGGACCAGCTATCCTGTAGACAGGGGAGAAATACTGAGAATGGAAAAATCTCCTTAATCCCTTAAAGACTGAGCCTATTTTCATTTTTGCAGTTTTGATTTTTCCTCCCCAAACTCAAATGAGGGCACCATTTCATTTACCATGTTTTGTATTGGAAAACTGAAAAAAATTATTTGTGGGGTAAAATTGAAAAAAAAATGACAATGTCCGTATGTTGCAGCTCAATACGATTACGTCGATACCAAACCTGTATAGTTTTTACTTTCAATTATTACTTTTTTTTTAAAATAAAAACCTTTGAAAAAAATAAACATTTTCTTTGCATCAGCATTTCCTGACAGCCATAACTTTTTTATATTTTGGTCCACAGAGCTGTATGAGGGTTTTTTTTATTTTATTTTTGCGGGACAAACTTTCATTTTTATTTGTACTATTTTTAGGTTACATACAACTTTTTGATCACTGTTATTCAACTTTTTTTTTGGGGGGGGGGGGGGGGGGGGGGGGAAAGGTTATTATAAAATGGCGAATTGCGTATTTTTATAGTTTTTTTTTTTCCACTGGGTAGGATTTTTTAAATATTTTAATAGTTCAGACCTGATAGGTTTATTGTTTATATATTTTTAAAGGGAACCAGGATTTTGTGTATAGAGCTGAGGACATGGGTTGCTAGATCACCGCTAGCACATCCGCAATTCCCAGTCCCCATAGCTCTGTGTGCTTTTATTGTGTAAAAAAAAACCAATTTGATACATATGCAAATTAACCTGAGATGAGTCCTGTCTCTGACTCATCTCATGTACAGGACTCATCTCAGGTAATTTGCATATGTATCAAATTGTTTTTTTTTTTACACAATAAAAGCACACAGAGCTATGGGGACTGGGTATTGCGGATGTGCTAGCGGTCATCTAGCAACCCATGTCCTCAGCTCTACACACAAAATCCTGGTGACAGGTTCCCTTTAAGAACACAGCTTACCATGACAGGCCCGGGAACCTCCAGCATGACCCAAGCTGTCATGGTAACCGATCAGAGCCTCATAATTTCACTGTGGGGGCTCTGATCGGAAGGCAGAGGCAGCCGCAACCCCCTGCCTAACCTTACAGATACCGTGATCGCTGTTGAACGCTGCATCTGAAAGAATTAATTGACCAGTTTCTGTGCCACTGCCAGTCACTATTTCAGCATGGAGACCACAAAATCAACAACAGAGCAAATGGAAATGAAATACACACACCTTTAGGAATGACCAGACATTTTTCTCAAAGTCATTCTTTGCATCATCAATTTTTTTCTGGCAGTACTCAAGGAAAGCACCAGTGCTGACTACATCTTGAAGCTTGTTAGAGCGGTTAAGGAACTCCTCCTCGGTGACCACTTGACTGACATACACATGGAAACGTTCAGCCTGTGGATGCTGTTGGGCTGGTTGAGTCTTCTCATTCCCAAATGTAACCAGCTTCCCACCAAACTGCAAAGAACCACAAAACATAAAAATGGTTATATATACACTAAAGCCACCTACTTGAGAGACAAGTGTTAGGTCCATGAGTTGAACCTCCACACCAGAAGTTAATAACCCTGGTGATTCCACTTGATGGAGCTCCCATAGCTGCTGTGGTGCCGTTAATATTTCTCTCCAGGTCACTTTGCTGTAGCCACCATGGACCCCGACAGAATAAATGCTCTGACAGGTCTACTAATTATCACACGAAAAGGAAAAATACATAAATCACAAGTTGTAAAATTATTCTCAAAAACCTTGCAAACCTATGCTGAACAGACATCAGCATCTGCCCATAGGTATTTCGACATGAGTGCTGAATTGTTCAGATATTACTCAATTAAATATCCTCAATGCATTTCCAAAGAGCGGAAAATTGCTCACAATTTCAAATCAAGCATAGAAAATGTGTTTTGTGATGCCCTCTACTAAAAGGGAGAATCTCATACAGTATTTCTAATCATAAGGGGGCCTTCATAATTTTTTTTTTTCTGGCGTCTTTCTGTACTTCAGTTTTTCTGTTGTAAAAATGGCCTCGCCAGATGTTAGCTGAAGGTCTATAGGAAATGAGAAATGCAGGGAATGATAGTTTTTTTATTTGCTCCTTGTGTTTTGGTACATTATGTGGGGTTTCTCTTTCTTGCTTCTTTCCAAAAACGCAGCTTGCTGAAGCTCTTCGCATTTTTGAGGCGTTTTGACAAGGGCTTCTCTATAGGGGAGAATCGCCATGAAGAAAATGCTACTGGTAAGGGTACTTTCACACTTGCGTTGTTTGATTCCGGCAGGCAGTTCCGTTGCCTGACCTGACTGCCTGATCAGGCAAACTGTATGCAAACGCATGTCATTTTTTCTGACTGATCAGGCATTTTTCAGACTGATCAGGATCAGTCAGAAAAATGCATTGCAATACCGGATCTGTTTTTCCAGTGTCATCAGGCAAAGCGGATACGGTATTTATTTTTTTCTCATTTTTAAAGGTCTGCGGATTTTTAAAGGTCTGTGGATCCGGCACTAATACATTCCTATGGGAAAAAATGCCGGATCCGGCATTCAGGCAAGTCTTTTTTTCACCTGAGTTTTTTTCACCGGAGATAAAACCGTAGCATGCTACGGTTTTCTCTTTTGCCTGATCAGTCAAAATGACTGAACTGAAGACATCCTGATGCATCCTGAACGAATGCATGGGAATATGCCTGATCAGTTCTTTTCCGGTATAGAGCCCCTGTGACGGAACTCTATGCCGGAAAAGAAAAACGCTAATGTGAAAGTAGCCTTAGACACACTGGGTGCAAAAAAACACCAGGAAAAAAAGATCATGTGATGGACCATGTGATGAGCGCAGTGACGTCATCAAAAGGTCCTATTCCTCAAAGAAGAAGACAGAAGAGAAGCCAGGCTGCGCGAACAAGTGGATTAAGGGGAGTTAAATTATTTATTTATTTTTAACCCCTCCAGCCCTATTGTACTATGCATTCTATATTAAGAATGCTATTATTTTCCCTTTTAACCATGTTATAAGGGAAAATAATACAATCTACACAACACCTAACTGAAACCCGAACTTCTGTGACGAAGTCCGGGTTCGGGTCTGGGTACCAAACATGCCGATTTTTCTCACACGCGTGCAAAATGCATTACAATGTTTTGCACCCGCGCGGAAAAAAAACGCAAAAATGGAACGCAATCACAGTCAAAACTGACTTGTTTTAGTGTCAAAATCGCACCATTTTCCCTGAACGCATCCGGCCCCAATCCGCAACGCCCGTGTGAAAAGGGCCTTAAAGTGCATTTATTGCAGCCAGTGAACACTTACAGAAAATGAGGCTCCGACTGGTCGTCGCAACCACTTTGGTGGTTTTTTCAGGGGCTGAACATTGCTCTGCTGTGTGGTCTGCTGAGGGAGCTGTAGTGGAGGAAGAGGTTGTCCGGTGCCGAATGGGTCCAAGTTCCCAAAAGATGAAGAAAGCTGCCAAGGAAATAACCCATAGCCACATGCATTACATTCACAGGTACAAACGGGACAATTAGGACAAATCCAAAATGTGAGTTATATAAACTTTTAATGTAGATTACACCATTCTAAAATCATATAATATCTGCACCATGCCATATAAACAGCTGAACTGCTCGCAATGTACCTTATCCACCTGCTTCTGATTAAGATTGTCATTGCCACCACCCATAATGGAATAAACACTAATACGTCCATCAAAAGATGCTGCAGAAAGCACAGCGGGATTCCGCGGACACCACTGGATATCAAAGCACCACTGTGTATTTGTAGGCAGTTCATATAAAACCTAATAACGTCAAGAAAAAAACTGGTGGTTATTCCAAAGCAGGACATTACCTACACATTACGAATAAGAGAATTCATTGCTGGCCCAAGAATCGGAATTTGTCATCTTATTTATGAAAGAAGTTATCCTGGAAAAGATGATAGTGACTGATCCTCAGGATAGGTCATCGTTATCACATCAGCAGGGGTCCAAGTCCGGACACCCCTACCGATCAGCTGTTTCAGAGAGCGATGCAGGCTCCCGGCAGCTTTCCAAGGACAGCGCCGTACATCATATAGTGGCAGTGCTTGGTAGTGCAGCTCAGCCGCATTGACTTGAATGGGGCAGAGTTACAACTAGACCATGTGACCGATGCACAGTGATGTCACTGGCTTAGGAAGATGCTACGGCGCTTAAGGCCTCTTCTAACAGCTGATCGGCAGGGGTCCTGGGTGTTGCACCCCTGCAGATATGATACTGATGACCTATCCTGAGGATAAGTCATAAATATTTTTTTTCTGGATAACACCTTTAAGTTCAATGGGCTGTCCCCCAAGATCAACACTTCTCACCAACTAGTACAGTGCTCAGCTATCTAGACTTTAAATAGCGTGACAGCGCACATGTGTGACCGCAGCTCTGTTCAGACTGTGACCTGTCTTCTCGTGATTGGTGAAGGTCCCAACGATCTGGAATGTGGGTAATAGAAATTAGAGCATTGATACCCACCTAATGTGGAACAGAGTAGGGGATATCCGAGATCTGCGTAAAAATCTGCATGAAATCCACATCTGCACCAAAAACCCCATAAACAGTGCATAAAAAAGGCACCAAAAACATGATAAATTGTGCAGATTTTCTGCACCCTGGGGGTCTGTTTTGGATATAAATTGATGTGCTGCAGATTTTAACTATGCACCACAGACCAATTTATGTCAAGGATTATTTATTCAGAGTTTAGGCTTAAAATCTCACCCACTTTGCTGATACTGTACAACGCTGGGGATTTGCAGCACGAAAAGCTGTGATGGCAAATTCAGGGTGTATTCACCATATTTGAACGTACCATTACAGTCCATAGTGAAGTGCCTGTATCATTAAAGGGTTTCTGTCACTAGTATTTTCAGTATTAAACTGGCTGACATTAGCGATGTGCTAATGTCAGCTGCACCTACCTCTGCTATTCTAGTGATTATCTGTGCCCCCCTTACTGTAGAATTCTTACTATTATAATATGTAAATGACCCTCTAGGGGGGGGGGGGGGGGGGGTTTGCTCCTGCACCTAGAGGTCCCCGTCTCCCACCTCAAGTCATGCCTTCCAAGTGTTGATTGACAGGGCCAGGCATCGTTCGCATCCTTCTGCCTGCCCTGTGCCCTGGGGAAATCCCGCGCCGTTAGGTATTTTGCGCAGGCACGACGAGGGAAGGACGCTCGCAGGCTGCCAGCTTCCTCACCATGCCTGCGCAGAATACTGAACAGCGCGAGATTTCCCCAGGACACGCAGAAGGATGCGATCGATGCCTGGCCCTGTCAATCAACACTTGGAAGGCATGACTTGAGGTGGGAGACGGGAGCCTCTAGGTGCAGGAGCAACGCCCCCCCCCCCCCCCCCCCGCTCCTAAAAGTAAGAATTCTACAGTAAGGGGGGCACAGATAATCACTAGAATAGCAGAGGTAGGTGCAGCTGACATTAGCACATCGCTAATGTCAGCCAGTTTAATACTGAAAATACTAGTGACAGAAAAAGTAGAGACACACAAAATACAGTTAGCTTCCTTAATATGTTTCCAATTTCTACCATTTCTACGGTCACTTACCTCTCCAGTGTTTGGATTGGAGCAGAGTATTTTTGAGTCTTTCCCACAGCTCAGTAACAGTTCTGGGTCTGCCGAACTCCAAGCAATAGCCAAGATGCCCCTGATGTTAATAAAAGCATATAGATGAGGGTAGATTGGGATACACCCATAGAAAAGGAACACAGGCACTAGCAAAATTATCACACGACAAGATCATTTTTCATAGTTCCAAAATTAAGAATCAAGATGCTTTGCAACACCTTCAAACTTCTAAAAAGGGTTCCCTCATCGCTGCGAGAGACTAGAGAAAGGTGTTCTTTACATACCTTGCATGATTTTCCATCACTCGTAATGGTGAAGAGGCAAATCGAAGGTCCCACATTTGTATTACAGGTAAGCGATCGTCCTCGGAAGACAAGACCATTTGTGTCGCGACATCAGGATGCCAAGCCATCCCAGAGCAATGCATCTGCACAAAGGTTGGGATACAATGACCTTTCAGCCTTCATGGTACACACATGGTTAAAGAGATGCAGCGCAGAGTTATGGATTTACTATACCCTGTTGCTGTGGTCGCTGACTTTAAGAATGGGTTCATTTTTCCGAAGGTCCCATACTGTGGCTCGACCACTGGGGCTAGCAGAAGCCAGAATGTGTTGAACCTGTCTGTTCCATGCAATGCAGCTGATGTCCTCCAGAGGCTGAAATGTTTAAGGGTTAATCATGCAGTGATAATCCCAATATTACATAAGAAATATCTATTATAAAAGGGAGGTTTTGTTATAGGTTTCAGTTTAAAAATACAAAATAAAAAAAAAGGGATTTCACAAAATGATTGTGATCAAAGGAAATGCTGCTCTTCCCATTACGATTTTAACGTACAAAATCCTTCAGTCTTCCTGATCAATGCGTTTTCCATTCACTGTGCTCGATATACCGTATATGAAGTTCAGGCCATTTGGCCCCCTCCCCCATAATTGCACAATATGCTACAGAAGGCCAGGCACAGTAAAGGTGGTCATAGACATTAAATGTATGTCAGCCGAACCCACTGATTCTGGGAAGACTGGCCAATCATGTATGGGGGAAAGAAGGACTGGGCACGTAAACTAAATGTTTGGCAATGGCTTATTTCGTCTTCCTTATTGAGATCACACGCAAAGCTAAGAGTACATGTGTATGAGAGGGTAAGGCTGAGTCGGTGAAAATGCCAGGAGAAAAAAAAAACATTGCATGCAACATTTTTTGTCAAGTCGAAACTGGGTATGTATGCCGGAATGCGGCCGGATCACTGCTGGATGTCCTACCAGAGATGTGAACGAGGCTCAAGGGGTTGGGAGGAATAGCTGTTGGCAGAATAAGCTTGTCTGTCAACAGCTATCCAAGGTGTATGGTCACGTTAAGTTCTGTCCCTTAACGGGGTATTCCCATCGAGACATTTATGGCATAATCCACTGTCCAGATGAGACAAACCCTTTAATAAAGCTGCAGTCTCCAGACTCTATATTTCAGGTGCATACAGAGAATCTGCAGACTGACCAGCACCAAGGACAAGTTGGGGCCGTGGTACACTGAGCAAATTTCGGGCCAATTATCAGGAAATTCGTCCGTAGTAACAATTGTTCCTGATAACTGGCCTGTATAATGGTGCCACCAATCAGTTGATAAATTAGTTGCAGGATTTGCATCTTTTATCAGAATGAAAGACACCATATTGGGCAGTAATCAGGGATGTGCCGCTGATGATCAATCGGTGAGGAACGACTGGCATAGTAATCCTTCCAGACACTTGGCTTCAGCACTGGTCAGTCAAATAGGCCCCTTTGGTGCTCCATTTAACAAACAAGCAGCACATATAACCAAGCATAGGGAAAACCACTGTATCTTACCTGCGATTTAGCTCCAGGCGTCATGGGGACGGCTAAATGATTACAATCCCAAATGTAAATCTCAGATTCATTGGCACCAGATGCAAAAAGGTTGGTCTATAAAGAAGCAGAAAAGCACAAATGACAACCTGACAGATAAAGTAAAGCACATACAGGCCAAAAGAACTACTCATTTATAGGTGTTAAAAAAGGACCATTCACAAGGTAATGGGTGATATCGGAGCAGAACGAGAAAAGTACCTGGAATGGGTTGACATCCAAAGCTCTAACTGGTCCAGTATGTTTATCCTGCTGGGCGATCACCACATTACTGTCACCTGCCAGAATCTTGGCCGGATCATAAAGAATGACATTTCCATTCTCGCCTCCGGCAATGAGAACACCCGAAATGCTGCTTTCCGAGTTTATTGTATGCGGCCCCCAAATAAGTTTATGGTACCTGACAAGTAAGAAGCACACACAATATATAAAAATGCAAAGCTAAACCCTCAGGTGACCAAAGAAATAGTAATTTCAGGAAATAACGGATACACATATTATTAGCGGGTTCATTTTCACTGGTCATTTGTTATACAACTTAGTATTAAAACCTAATCGCTAGATTGAAAATCAGAGGTCGGTTACCATCCCGTTGGGTGATTTTGCTCACCCCTGGTTGTAAAAGTGGCATGTGACTCAGCAGTGACAAGATGGGGACCGCTAAGTCCAAAAAGCTGGACATCCCCTGTAAGCCTTGGTCAAGCACTTATTTAAGATATGCATGAAACCAAGTAGACACATTCCAGTGTCGGAAGCAGGAAGAGGATGCATGTCCACAGCTTTCTCCAAGACAAAGGGGAACTTTATTAAAGGGGTTGTCCGGGCTTTTAATATTTATGGCCTATCCTCAGGATAAGGCTACATGAACACGAACGTTGTTTGTTTCCGTGTCCGTTCCGTTTTTTTTTTTTTTGCGGATAGGATGCGGACCCATTCATTTCAAAGGGTCCGCAAAAAATGCGGACAGAACACCGTATGCTGTCCGTTCCGTAGCCTCGCAAAAAAAAAAATAGAACGTCCTATTTTTGTCTGTTTTAGGCATTGTTACAATGGATCCGCAAAAAAAACCTAAAAAACGGATGGCATATGGATGTCAGCTGTTTTTTTTTTTTGCGGATCCGCCATTTGCGTAGCCTAAGTCATCAATTTCAGATCTCCTGTCTCTTTTCCGGCTCACCACTGCAGTCTCCTGTCTTTTTTCCGGCTCACCGCTGCAGTCTATGGCAAAGCAGCAGTAGAGCAGGAATAGAGACGGGAGACGGCACGTGCGCACAGAGCGCGCCTTCCCTTCATACAGCTGATCGGCGGGGGTGCCAGGTATCAGACCCACACCGATCTGATATTGGTGACCTATCCTGAGGATAGGTCAATATTAAAAGCCCGGACAACTCCTTTAAGGACCCATGCGCACAACTGTATACATTTTGCGGTCACAAAATACAAATGCAGTCGTAAGCATTTTTCGTGCGGACCCGTTGACCTCAATGGGTCGGTGGTTCGCCTTTTGCAGACATGGTCTATCTTTTTGCAGGCGGGACATTAGGATGCAGAAAGCACACTGATGATCCATGTCCTTCTGCATCTGTAGGTCCATTCTACAAAAGGAAAGAACATGTCCTATACTTCTCCACAAAATGCAGACCATGGACCAACTGAAGTGAATGGGTCTGCAAAAAATGCAGATGCAACATGGACGGTATCCATATTTGGTGGACTGCAAAATACATAGTCGTGTGCATGGGGCCTTAATATGATTTCAGATATAGTTAACAGCAGTTTTCTGCTGTAAATTATAATAAATGTACAGGGCCACCAAGGCACCCCCCCCCTTGCCAAGCAACCACCCACACAAACAAAAAAAAAAAAAAAAGTTGAGCATTTTTGAGCAAGTTGGACTTGTGCCACAATTTGCTGCTTTCTGACACCAGAAAACTGGCGCACAGCATTTAATCAATGTGCCCAAAATGTACATAGTGCAAGTTGCACTTTATAGTAAAATCTAGTCAAGACTTGGTGACAGTTCCACTCAATAAACAGTTCTAGGTAAAGAACCTGAGGCAAATTACAAAAAATATCTATATTAAACAGGCAAACTGAATACCGATGAGAGGATTCAAAGGAAGCGCATGACTTCATATCCAGTGATGGATCATCCAAATCCAGTTCAAAAATCTCTAAAGATGCGCTTGTACTGAACGTGGCATCAAGCTGCTGGGCAGAAGTGCCTAGAGGTAAAGTAAAAAAACAACAGTCTTAGTATTGGGAAGATGTTCATGCATTTCATCGTATTTGTCGTCAGCGTTCAGTCCATTACATGACTGACCCACACATCTGTGCACCGATTCTACAACTCACTGCAGGTCCTACTCTTGCCCGTATTTGCGGACGAGAATAGTACTTTCTAATAAAGGGTGGGAGGAAACTAAAAACACAATGCACAAAAAATGCTATCGATTTTTCAAGGATCCACTTTTTTGCAGACTGAAAATCAGACACAGCCACGTGCACAAGGCCTTAAAAGTGTTTTCCGATGCAGGGTGTTGGATCCTCACTGATCGGATATTACTGACTTATCCTGAACAATAATATCTAGAGCCTGGAAAACAACTTTAAAGGGGTTGTCCAAGTTATATTTATTGATGAGCTATCCTCAGGATAGGTCATCAATATCAGATCGGCGGGGGTCCGACACCCGGCAACCCTGCCGATCAGCTGTTTGAATAGAAGGCGCGCGCCGTGCCAGCGCCTACTCTTCACTGTTTACCTTCTAGCCGTTGCATCTGCAGCGGTGAGCAGGTGTTATTACACCCAAGCCGTCCATTCATTTTAATGGTATAGGAGATGTATAGGAGCGATCCGTACCATTGAAATGAATGGGACGTCTTGGGTGTAATTACACCTGCTCACCACTGCAGATGCAACGGCGAGAAGGTAAACAGTGAAGAGGAGGCGGCGCTGGCACGGCGCGCACCTTCTCTTCAAACAGCTGATCGGCGGGGGTGCCGGACCCCCGCCGATCTGATATTGATGACCTATACTGAGGATAGCTCATCAATAAATATAACTTGGACAACCCCTGGCGGCTGCATCTCGGATAACCCCTTTAATATTACAAAAACAGACCTAAAACAATTCAGATGAAAGCTTTACTATGACCTAATTTACAAGTGCACACAGTAATGAAGTAGTCTATAAAGCAGACAGTTTTTAGGGCATATGTCAGTTTTTTCAGACCACAATGTGATCTATTCCTGTTGTTTTAGGAGCCATTTGTCTAACAGGAGAATAGTAAAAAAGGTTTTTAAAGGCTATGAACACATTCAGAGGCATTTTTTATTATTGTATTTTATTCATTTTGGGCTCAAAATATTTTTTTTCAAATGATCTTTATTAAAAATGTTCTGCAGGTTTTATCATAAAGGGTTAAAGAGTCACTGTACTTTCACACAATTTGATTTCATTTAATAGAGAATGGTGTAACTAGCAAATTTCTAAATCACTTCATTTAAAAAAAAAAAATATATATATATATACACATATATATATACCTGCATCAACCTGAAAAAAATCTCACTGCTACTTATTTTGAAGTCCACTGCCTGTTTTCAGACCAGATCTGTCCCTGGTAACAGAGACTCAGAGGATGGCTCACAGGAAATGGGGCTGTGTCAGAGCTTAGCTGAGCACCTAAGCCTGATAAAGGAACTGCTTCTACACAGCTTATGAACACAGGAGCATCCTGCTTTTTTGTAAGCAGGATGTCTTTCTTATCTGTTCCGTGAGCTCTGGAGCTAAAAACAAACATTATGGGATGTAAGGGAAAGGATGTTACAGCAGTAAGTTGCTGGAAGATGGGAGATCCCCATGCTTCTGAGTGAAATGCATCTAGCTGTGCAGCTGAAAAAGTGAATAACATGGCTAAAATAACATTAGACAAGCCCAAAATTATCTGTTCCGTCTCAGTTTTGATTGTCCAAAGAAGCACAGCCATTATGGAAACCTGTCACCAAAAAAATGCAGTGCAATTTGCAGGCAGCATGTTATAGAGCAGGAGGATCTAAGCAGATTGATATATACACTGCCTGGCCAAAAAAAAAAAAAAAAAAAGACCACCACCTGGATTTAACTAAACAAATAGGTAAGAGCCTCCCATTGGATAATTACTTCAGCTGGCAACAAGTTATTTAACCCCAAGACTGGGTTCACATCACGTTTTTTCCATTCATTTAACACATACAAAAAATGTACACCTTAAATGGATGCCTCAGACTGATGCCATACAGTGGCATCCATTCACCATAGAGTTCCATTGTGAAAAAAAATGATGTTTTTTTTTTTTTTTTTTTACCAGACTTTGCAGGATACAAGAATGTGGTGTGCTGCGTTTTTGTATCCTTTTTTTTTTTTCAAACTTATATGTCAAACGGAGGCATAAAACGTGATGTGAACCCACCCTAGTAAGTAGATTTGTTAAACAACCATTTCAAAGACACATCTTGTGGTCGTGGAAAAAAAAAATAATCAGTTTCAGAAGGGTAAAATTTTTGGCATGCATCAAGCAGAGAAAACATCTAAGCAGACTGCTGAAAGTGAAAACGACCAAAATCGGAGTAAGTACTGTCCAACGCATTAAGAAGTGGAAGGACAAGTGGGGAAACATCATATTTTAAAGAAGGAATGTGGTTGGAAAAAAATCTTGAATGATTGTGATCGGCGATCACTTAAACGTTTAGTAAAATAAAATCGCAGAAAAACAACAGCAGAAATCAGGGCTATGTGTAATAGTGAAAGTAAGAGCATTTCCACACGCACAATGCGAAGGGAACTCAAGGGATTGGGGCTGAACAGCTGTGTAGCTGTAAGAAAACCACTAATTAGTGAGGCAAACCAGAAAAAACAGCTTCAATTTGCTAGGGAGCATAAAGATTGGACTCTGGAGCAATGGAAGAAAGTCATGTGGTCTGAGGAGTCCAGATTTACCCTGTTCCAGAGTGATGGGCACATCAGGGTAAGAAGAGAGGCAGATGAAATGATGCATCCAACATGCCTAGTGCCTACTGTACAAGCCTGTGGGGGCAGTGCAATGATCTGGGGTTGCTGAAGTGCCCAAAGAAAGAGGTTAGTTGACTGACTGAATATACTAAACAACCAGGTTATTCCATCAATGGATTTTTTCTTCCCTGATGGCACGGCATATTGCCAAGATGACAATGCCAGTATTCATCGAGCTCAGATTGTGAAAGAGTGGTTCAGGGAGTAAAAGACATTTTCACACATGGATTGGCCACTACAGAGTCCAGACCTGAACCCCATTGAGAATCTTTGGGATGTGCTGGAGAAGGCTTTGCACAGTGGTCCAAATCTCCAATCATCAATACAAGATATTGGGGAAAAATGAATGCGACGCTGGACAGAAATAAATGTGACATTGCAGAAGCTTGTGGAAACAATGCCACAGCGAATGAGTGCCATAATCAAAGCTAAAGGCGGTCCAATGAAATATTAGTGTGTATGGCCTTTTTTTTGGGCCGGGCAGTGTAGTTTTGCGGCAAAAGATTCAGTAAAACGTGTAATTTTTACATTTATATCTGCAGCCCTGTGAAGTGCTATTGGTACAGGGAGGAGGTGTTATCAGTGACTGACCGCTATCTCTGTATGCACACATACACACAATGCTGTCAATCACTGATGACACCTCCCTCCTGTACCAATAGGTATTCACAGGAGATAGAAAAGCAGTATAAATTGCAGGGCTGTGGAGTCGGTAGATAAATGTTCCGACTCAGACTCCTCAGTTTTATGTACTTCCGACTCCGACTCCCCGACTCCTCTGTATTTAATATGCGAATGTATTTTATACATTCCTTGAGGGAAAGAAACGCAACCTACCACAGGACTACTGGCTGGGAAGCCAACAGTCTACTGTATTGCACAGTTTAAGCAAAAGACAAACACAAGTTCTTCTAAGCTCTTCTAGCAGAGAGGTAGTTGGGCTGCTGCTTTCTCCTTTGTGTGCTTATCTGCTGCTGAAGATAGGGCAGTGGGAGAATCCAGGAAGGGGCATTTATTCTAAAACATGATTTTCCTAGGAGAATCCCATAGTCATGTTTAAAGTTTCAGCTAACAATCTGAGTTTACAAGTTTTTATAGCCTTAGCTAAATGACAGCAGTTTTTCCAATGGTTTACAGCTTCAGTCTTGAACTATTGGCTATCCTTTCCCTTCACTTATACAAGTGTCTCACTCTCTAGTCCTGCAAAAAACATATTTATTTAATCCCTTATCAGTGAGAGGCTAGGTTACACATGGACGCTGCGTTCCCTGTAAAAGCAGAACACAACACTATGGAAAGTATAAGTATTGCAGCTCCTAACTGTGCGTTGCATGCCATATAGTGAAGCACATGAAAAGCATGCTTCTTCACGGTCACTTAACGTGTTCGTTTTGCGGTTACGTGAGGCACTGCATGCATTGGTCTTTATTCTTACAGTAGAGAAGTCATTAATTATAACTTTTTGTGAATTGGGACATTTAAACTTGCTTTTTTTTTTTATTCCAATCTAAATTTAGTAGGAGTCGGAGTCGGTGCATTGTTTGCCGACTCCGACTCCAGGTACCCAAAATTTCCCCCGACTCCGACTCCACAGCCCTGATAAATTGCAGGTTTTACTGAATCTTTTCCTATAAAACTATACATCAATCTGGTCAGCTCATCTTGCTCTATAGCATGGTGCTGTCAGACTGCACTGCATTTTTGGTGACAGGTCCTCTTTAAGTATTAGCTGAGCTGTGAGCGTATTACTTTCACTTAGTGCATTATAATGACCTTTATCTCTTAACTATTTAACAGCTCAGAAACACTTATTTAAGCCACATTCTTATCAGTAAGATAAGAACTGAGCTATAATGAGTGTTTATGAGCTCTCAGATTAGAGATAATCTTCAGCTGAGCTGCCTGATGGGTCACAGTATAATAAATACAGAGCCTGAAACTAGAGAATCTCAACCATGTACAGAGAAAGGGGCTGAATATTTTTAATAAAGACCAATAATAAAAAAGTTGCCCTCAAAGGTGTGCATAGCCTTTAAGTAAAAAAACTAAACGCCAATGGTATTTACAAGTGGCATACCAGACTATTAACACAATACGACACACAGCTGTCATTTGTAGCAGGATGGCAACATGTCCCTTTTTGGCGTGGAAACCATCATTAACGGCAACATATGTCTGCACAAGGATTAGCCCCACTGAATTGACCTGCTGCATCTAAAATGCAGAATTACTTAAGAAACAAGGGGACAATCTCGAATTTCTGTTTCCGCAGTAGGCTTTTCTAGTGGAAAAATCTAATGTGTGAACATACCCTGAGGCTTCATGCTGTAATAAAGTTTTGTTAGGAAGCTGTATATGAAGTGCCAAGAAGGAGGTCAAAAATGCAAAGCAACTACGATACGTCGTTATATATTTCAGCGCTGCAGTCCAAACTGTGACGTGAGTAAGTCTCACACTATAAAAGCAACAGACCGCGCTGCTGTACACCAATATGAATCTCCTCGTCGCTCACAACGGGCTATTTTTCTCTGAACATTGAAAACACCATCCAGCTCCCCAGGAAAGCGTCTCTCCTCTTCCGGACACTCCTATAGGGATCAAGGATTCGCCACAATAGTGAAGTATTGTCAGACTCCGTGCATATAAAAAGGTTTATTCTACTTACAAACGCATTCTTGTTAAAAGCATAAAACTGCATGCACATCCACGCCCGACACGGGTTTTGCTCACGCGCTTCTTCAGGGGCGACTCTTCAGGGCGCTTCTTAAGAGTCGCCCGTGAAGAAGCGAGTGAGCGAAACCCGGGTCGGGCGTGGATGTGCATGCGGTTACATAGTTAATACGGTTGAAAAAAGACATACGTCCATCAAGTTCAACCAAGGTAGAGGTGGGGACGGGAATCCCAGAAGGAAGTGAGACTCAGATTTCTACACGTTTTCAAAAGCATTAATGTTTTTTACTTTTAATAATTCATCTAAACCCTTATTGAAACTGTCCACTGTTCCTGCTGTGACCACGTCTTGAGGAAGTCTATTCCACAGATTTACACTTCTTACAGTAAAGAAGCTTTGACGCTTCTGGAGACTGAACTTTTTCTTCTCCAGTCGGAGGCAGTGCTCCCTTGTCTTTTGAGCACATTTTACATGGAACAGTTTTTCACCGTATTTTTTTGTATGGCCCATTTATATACTTGTATAGGTTAATCATGTCCCCCCTTAGGCGTCTCTTCTCAAGACTAAATACATTAAAAAAAATTAATCTTTCTTCATAACTAAGACCCTCCAGGCCCCTTATCAGTTTAGTCCCACTCCTCTGTACTTTTTCCAGCTGCAGTGCACCCTTTCTATGTACAGGTGCCCAGAACTGAACTGCGTATTCCAGATGAGGCCGCACCAGCGCTTTGTAAAGTGGTAATATTACATCCCTGCCCCGCGAGTCCATTACTAGTTTAATGCATGACAATATCCTGGTGGCCTTAGAAGCAGCTGATTGACATTGTATGCTGTAATTTAATCTACCATCCACAAGGACACCCAAATCCTTCTCTATAAGTGACTCTCCCAGTGTTAGTGCCCCTAGGACATATGAAGCACAGAGATTATTACTACCAAGATGCATAACTTTACATTTGTCCACATTAAACCTCATTTGCCAAATTAATGCCCAATCACTCAGAGTGTTCAAGTCAGCTTGTAGTTTGTGGACATCTTCCATAGACTGTACAGGTCTACATAGCTTAGTGTCATCTGCAAAAATAGATATGGTGCTATTAATCCGGTCCTCAATATCATTAATAAATAAATTAAATAATAAAGGGCCCAGCACTGAACCTTGGGGTACACCACTTATAACCTGGGACCATTCTGAATAGGAATCATTGACCACAACTCTCTGGACACGGTCCTTCAGCCAGTTTTCAATCCAATTACAAACTATACTTTCCAAGCCAATAGACCTTACTTTACCTATTAAACGTCTATGAGGGACAGTATCAAAAGACTTTGCAAAATCCAGAAATACTACATCCACAGCCGACCCTCTGTCCAGGCTACTACTCACCTCCTCATAAAAACAAATCAGGTTAGGCCAGGGCTGGGACAAGGCCATTTGGTGCCCAGGGCGAAGATGGCAAACTGCGCCCCCCCCCCGTTTTTAAGAAAGAATCAATGTTGTTTCAAAACAAGAATATACTTAAAGCAATAGAACAAAGGACTGTGGGACTTTGAAAGTCACAGACACTATAAAGTTCCCCCCCATCATCATGTGCCAGTATAAAGTCCCCCCCATCATCATGTGCCAGTTTTGTAATAAGCCCCCCCAATGTGCCAGTAACACTATTGTAAAAAACAAACAAAAAAAAAACACTTATACTTACCTAAGTGTCAGCGATGCGATGCAGCCTCTTCCTGTGTCCCACGCTGTAATGTAAGGCTCAGGCGGCACGATGACGTCATTGCGCCGGCCTCTGATAGGCTGCCGGCCTAGTGCCTGCAGCCAGGGGCGTACATAAAAATCACTGGGCCCCATAGCAGGAATCTAAATTGGGCCCCCATTCCCCTTTTATAGCCCCTCCCTTTGTTCCATGAACTATTCTTGCTGCTGCGTTTTATAATTTATGCCATCAGGGCCGGAATGGGATTACAAAACAGCCCTGGCACACAAAAGAGGTATAATAGATGCAGATGTATATTATATACAGCAGTGTACAGTTATGTGAGGTACGCGGTATAATAGATGCAGTGTGTACAGGTATATAGTATATTCCCTAGTGTTCTGATATGTGAGGTACAGGGTATAATAGATGCAGTGTGTACAGGTATATAGTATATACAGCAGTGTACTGATATGTGAGGTACGGGGTATAATATATGCAGTGTATACAGTATATACAGTAGTGTAATATGTGAGGTACGAGGTATAATAGATGCAGTGTGTACAGGTATATAGTAAATACAGCAGTGTATTGACACCTCGTACCTCACATATCAGTACACTGCTGTATATACTATATATCTGTACACACTGCATCTATTATACCTCGTACCTCACATATATAGTATATACAGAAGTGTACTGATATCTGTACACACAGCATCTATTATACCTCATACCTCACATATCAGTGCACTGCGGTATATACTATATATCTGTACATATTGCATGTATAATACTGTGTAATATATGCAGTGTGTGTGCATGTATGTGTGTGTATATATATATATATATATATATATATATATATATATATACAGAGCAGTGTATTGATGTGACACATAGAAGGTATAATACTGTAGATGCAGTGTTTATAGAAATATGTGGTCAGTTATGCATTATAGTCACTGTGAGGTACATGAGGTAGTGGTAACTGTCTGAAGTAGTATACATGAGTGAGCAATGAGTAAAAACAGGGCATGGAGGGGGGGGTAAATGATGAAAAGTGGAGGACCTCCTCTTACCTCTCCATTCCAGTCTGTATGGATCAATACAGAGCTGCTTGTAAACTTTTAATACTTGCTGTTAGGGGTTGAAGGACCTGTGATGATGTCATCACAGGTCCTGGCAGATGTACCTTTGAAACCTAGGAACTACACCATTTTTGGTGCAGTTCCTTTGCTAGATTCTGCAGGACCTGTGATGTTGAAGATGATGTCATCACAGGTCCTGGCAGATGCACTGTTCTAACCTGGGAACTACACTTTACACTGTGCAGTTCCCTTACAGGACCTGTGATGACATCATCAAAGGTCCTTTAGCTTTAGAAAGGTAAACAGGAGTAATTAGGGGGCGGGGCCTCTCCTCCACTTCGGTGCCTGCCTGCAGCCTATCAGAGGAAAGGGAAGGGACACGCCTCTCCCTCCCCTGCACCTCCGCTGGCACAGACAGTTTACAATGGAGATGAGCGCAATGGAAGCGCTCATCTCCCTGTGCCCGGTGGCGGCTGCTCACTTGGGGGGGGGGGTCATTTTAGTTGGGGGGGCACAGCATGATGTAGGGGGGGCCGTGGCCCCCTCTGGCCCCCCCCTGGCGACGCCACTGCTGCTGGCACTTCACCTGCGCCCCCCTCCTGTCCGCAAATGGTAGCGCCCAGGGCACCCGCTCCTTCGGCCCCTGCCTTGTACCGGCCCTGGGTTAGGCTACTTTCACACTAGCGTTCGGAGCGGGTCCGTCTGATGTTTCATCAGACGGATCCGCTCCTATAATGCAGACGTTTGCATCTGTTCAGAACGGATCCGTCTGCATTATAACTTAGAAAAATTTCTAAGTGTGAAAGTAGCCTGAACGGATCCGTCCAGACTTTACATTGAAAGTCAATGGGGAACGGATCCGTTTGAAGATTGAGCCATATAGTGTCATCTTCAAACGGATCCGTCCCCATTGACTTACATTGTAAGTCTGGACGGATCCGCTTGCCTCCGCACGGCCAGGCGGACACCCGAACGCTGCAAGCAGCGTTCAGGTGTCCGCTCGCTGAGCGGAGCGGAGGCTGAGCGCTGGCAGACTGATGCATTCTCAGCGGATCCGCCTCCACTGAGAATGCATTAGGGCTGGACGGCTGCGTTCGGGGCCGCTCGTGAGCCCCTTCAAACGGAGCTCACGAGCGGACACCCGAACGCAGGTGTGAAAGTAGCCTTAGTCTGACAACTTCTGTCCTTGGTAAACCCATGCTGGTTATCACTTATATTATTATGTATAGTCACATACTCCTGTATATAGTCCCTTAAGATTCCTTCAAACATTTTTCCCACAACAGAAGTTAAACTAACTGGTCTACAATTGCCTGTGGAGGACCTTGATCCTTTTTTGAACAATGGGAACCACATTTGACTGTACCAGTCCCTAGAGAATCCTTAAAAATTATAAACAGGGGCATAGCAATGACTGAACTGAGCTCTTTAAGCACTCTTAGGTGTAATCCATCTGGACCCGGAGTTTTGTTCACATTTACCCTATTTAACTTCTCTTGGACCATATCTACAGTTAGTACATCCAGTAATGTACTCAATTGGCTAACAACCCCGGCGCCACAGATATCAGCTCCTTTCTCTTCTTTTGTATATACAGTGCTAAAAAAACTATTTAGGAACTCTGCCTTTTCCTTATCTTCAGTGACTACCCCCCCCTTACCATTATTTAAGGGGCACTACCTGCTCAGATCTATTTTTTTTTATTTTTAGCATTTATATATTTAAAGAGGACCTTTCACTAGAATAAAACATCTAAACTAACTATACAGACATAGAGAGCGGCGTCCAGGGATCTCCCTGCACTTACTGTTATACCTGGGCGCCGCTCCGTTCTCCCGTTATAGCCTCCGGTATCTTCATAGTTAGGCTCCACCCAGGGGAACCTGACAGCGTCTCTTTCTCCTATGCTGTAGCACTGGCCAATCACAGCGCTCAGCTCATAGCCTGAGAGGCTTTTTTTTCTCTCAGGCTATGAGCTGAGCGCTGCGATTGGCCAGCGCTACAGCCTGGGAGAAGGAGACCCCGGCAGGTTCCCCTGGGTGGAGCCTAACTATGAAGATACCGGAGGCTATAACGGGAGAACGGAGCGGCGCCCAGGTATAACAGTAAGTGCAGGGAGATCTACATGTCTGTATAGTTAGTTTAGAGGTTTTATTCTAGTGAAAGGTCCTCTTTAAAAAACTTGTTGGGATTTGTTTTGCTTTTTTTTGCTACCTGCTGTTCGTTTTGCATCTTTGCTAATTTTATCTCCTTTTTGCAGATTTGATTAAACCCTTTGTAATCTTCAAACGCTACAGCTGACCCCTCAGATTTTTATTTTTTAAATGCCCTTTTTTGTCTTATTGCTCTTTTTTACAGTAGATTTTTTAGTGCAATTACTCAATGTGGATTTGACGCTCTCCCATTTATCCTCAGTATTATTATGCGACAGTAGCTGCACCCAGTCTATGCCCTGAAATGCTGCCCTCAACCCAGGGAAATTAGCCTTTTTGAAATTCTGCCTGGCAGAGTTTGCTTTTGATAGTTTAGGGGGAATATCATTATATTGTGGTCACTATTACCTAGTGTTTCTCGAACAGTAACATTTCCAACAAGCTCTGCATCATTAGAAATTACCAGATCCAACAGAGCATCGCCCCTAGTGGGAGCTTCTACAAACTGGCCCATAAAGTGGTCCTGCAGCAAGTTGAGGACTTTTCTCCCTTTTGCAGTTGAGGCAGAACCATGACCCCAGTCAATGTCTGGGAAGCTAAAATCTTCCATTATGACCACTGTACCAGCCTGTGCCGCCCGCTCTATTTGGTTATACAGTTGCGTTTCTATCTCTTCTGTGATGTCAGGGGGTCTATAGATTACACCAAGTATTATTTTTTCAGTGTCATTATCCCTTTGAACTTCCACCCATAAGGTTTCCACATCCTCACTATCCTCACCCACAATTGCCTCTTTCACACTTGTCTTCAGATCACTCCTCACATACAGGCACACACCATCACCTTTTCTATTGACCCGGTCTTTCCTAAATATTTACATCCCAGTCATGCGAAGAATCCAACCATGTCTCAGCCACACCAACTACATCTATAATTTCTTCTAGTAGCATAGCCTCCAGCTCCCCCATTTTTCTAGCTAGACTTCTGGCATTTGTGAAAATACATTTTAAATTACTATTACCTGTAAAGCGATTATCCGGGATTATTTGGTTACCTTGGTTAACTTTTGCATGTAACAGGTTCTTGTTACCAGCAGTTCTATTTTTCATAAATGTATAGTTATGCCCAGTCTTCTCCCTATTTTCCTCGCTAACCCCAGCCCCCACTAAATCCCCCCTGACCCCTTCTATAACCCACTCTCTATCTACCCCCTTATTAGTATGACACCTACACCTTCCCTAATATCAGCCAAACAGGCATATTTACTAGGGCGTTCCAGCTCAGGACTTGCCTCCCTGGCACTTTTCCCTCTACCCCGTCTTCCTACATAAACCCAATTGCTGACCCGATAGTCCTGATCTTGCCCTCCTCCACCCCCCTCCATTTCACTGACCCGAGTCAGTGCCTGTACAGTGAGGTCTAGCTTTGCAATGCCCCTAAGTATTTTAAGCTGCTTATTTAGATCCAAGATCTGGGCTTCCAAATATGCAACATGATTGCATCTAGTGCAAATATATTCACCCTCGAAAGGCTCTTCAAGGCATCCATATATCCATGGAGCACATGTTTAAATGGGGATGAACAGTAAAGAAGGGAACAGTAAATATGAGTTAGAATTAGGCCCTGTCTGCTGTAGTTGAAGGACTAGCTAGAATCAAGCCAACAACACACAAGGAAATTCTATCCAACCTTAGTTTCTTGCGCCTTGTCTTAAACTCTGGTTCTTTAAACTCCACTTAATCAGAAGCCACTTGGTACAGCAAGTCTCAGGAACAGCAAACAAACGCTTTTATGCTTGATATGCTTTTAACAAGAATGTGTTTGTAAGTAGAATAAACATTTTTATATTCACAGAGTCTGGCAATACTTCACTATTGTGGCGAATCCTTGATCCCTATAGGAGTGTCCGGAAGAGGAGAGACGCTTTCCTGGGGAGCTGGATGGTGTTTTCAATGTTCAGAGAAAAATAGCCCGTTGTGAGCGACGAGGAGATTCATATTGGTGTACAGCAGCGCGGTCTGTTTGTCTTTATTTCAAGAATGGGATCAGAACTAGTCTGGGCAACATAGGTAAAACTTTCCCAATACTATCGCATTTTGGCACCAGCTCTGGATCCTTGTGACGGCACATGAGAAAACCCTATAAGAGGCCGCCGTGCTTTTTCATGCAGCTTTCTGAGCCAAGGCCAGAACTGGATTCAAAAGAAAGGGGAAATATTAAGAACGAACTTACACTTCTCATTCTTGCTGGATCCATTTCTGGCCTTGGCTCAAAAACATGCATCATAAAGGCACATCTCTATATTTCATCATAGAAGAGGAGTGGACACATAGCCACATATGCTCTAAGCAGTAATGAATTTTGCAATACAACTTCCCCAGTTTCATTGAGAAACACAAATCCGTACACATCAGAAAGCAGGAAGGGACAGAACGGAAACCCTTTTGGGGCATAAGGGCACTCACCTGTTGCCAGGTATATGGGATGCTGCTGAGGGGGGCTCCAGGCCTGCATGGCAGTACGGTCAATTTCTTTTAGTTTCATTCTACATAGAAACAAGACAAAATATTAGGATTACGTAAACCAGTGTTGGGCACAATCGCGCAGACCTTAGAAGACAGTCAAACATCATGACTGCTCCCATTCATTTGACTAGGAGAAGCGCCTAAGAGCCCTGGCCTCTACACAATGGAAGAAGCTGTGTAGTTGTGATGCCAAAAGTACTGCAAAACAGTAAAGTCCTGGAAAAAACCCTTTACAATCGGCACTTCATATAAAAGCTTTTCAATATGACATGGTATAGTTAGAAGAGACATTAAAGGGGATATCCAGGAATTAATAATGATGATCTAACCGCAGAATAGGTCATGATCAGATCGGCAGGGTCCGACTCTCAGAACCCCGACTGTTTCAAGGAGCTGCGGTGCTGACCGGAGCTTTGGGGAGCGATGCAGGCCTCTGACAACTTTCCATGCACGGCTCTGTACGTTGTATAGTGGCTGACCTGGGTATGGACTTTAAAGGGGCAGAGCAGCAACTAGGCCATGTGACCGATAAACACGACGTCACATGGCCTAGGAAGAGGTCACAGCGCTCAAGGAGAGTCGGCCTCTTCCGACAGCTGATGGGCAGGGGTCCTGGGTGTCAGACCCCTACCGATCTGATATTGATCACCTATCCAGAGGATAACCCCTTTAACTTCCAGGGAACTGTGCACATAAAATATGTAGGGAATTAAATACATATCATATGATAAAAACAAGCAATTATAATAAACATGAATCTACAGACTAATAGGCACAAAAGATGAGAAGACCCTGACAATGAGGATTAGGCCTCAAGCACATGATCATGTCCGTATTACGGTCTGCAAAATATGGTCACCTTCCATGCGTAATCCATATTTTTCTCACTCCATGTACTAGAAATGACTATTCTTGTCTGCAATATGAACACAAACTATAGTTTGCATAACAGACACGAAAAAGGCCTGTCCAACGACCTGTTCGGGTGCCTTCACATGCAGATTTTGTTGCAGAACATTTCTGTGACTTAAGATCAGTGCCATTCATCTGAATGGGGCCGCTTTGGCGGGAAGCACATGGATTTCTACATGTCTCATTCAAATGAATGGAATTGACTTTCAACAAAATCTGCATTGTGTGAAGGCACGCTTAGGCCTGTTTCACATTGGTGGTGAACAGATCCGCCAGGCTTTTTTCGGCCTGGGAAAAGCCTGCCAGATCTGTGAATTCTGGGCGATACCATGTGCTGCCGAGATACCGTCCAGCCCCTATTCAGTATAATGGGGGCCGATGGAGATCAAGCCAAGGAGCGGCCAGACAAATACTGCTGCCCGCTGAGGTTTTCGTCTGGCCAATTCTCCCATTATAGTGAATCGAGGACGGTCTCTTTGCAGCGCACATCTACATATAGATGGACTTAGGCCTGTTTCACATTTGCGGTATTCACTGGATCTGCCTGCCGGATCTGTTTACCGCGAATGTGAATCAGGCCTAAGTCCATCTAAATATAGAATGAAATAAACTTTCTATAAAATCTTTGAACACTGTAACAGTGGAGGCTGAAACATTGAATACAAAGTTCATGTCTGACGTATGGAGAGCTGCTTCTTTTCCAATATAGGTCTCCACAGCGGTGTCAATGTGTACTTTGGAGTGAGAATTTCGCCAACTGGACGTCTGACGTGTGTGGATTTCACAAATGTCAAGAGAACCCTTTCTAAATGTGTCTGCTCTGCAAACACCGATAATGGAACAATAATGGTTCGGTTCAGGGTTTGAGATGGATGGGCCTTTTATTTAATATTTTTTAACAAACAAACCCCCCCCCCCCCCAGCCCACACATCTATTGTCGGATCCATGTACAATATATCATAAAATTGCCAGCCAGCAAGACTTACCCAGCACACAGGGCCAGCAGGAGAAGACGAACGCTGGCCTGTCAATCAAGGATGGCGGGGTGTGGAATGAGGTAAGAGAACAGCCTCTAGGAGCAGGAGCAACGCCCTTCCCCCCTCCCCCGGCTCTTAGAGGCTACTTTGCATATTATAAAAGTAAGAATTGTGCAGTAAGGATTTTCTACTTCACCGTCTGGCCCTTTTGACTGTAATGAGTTCCAGTGGTGCGGTGAGTGCCGGGTTTCAGATGGACAAAAACCACTGCATGCAACAGTTTTTTGTCCGGCTGACAGCCGGCATTTGTGCCGTATCAGGCAGCCGAACGTAGCCTTGTGGTGAATGGGAGCTAAACAATGTAGCATAGAAAGCTATGCTGTTTCCATAACTCCCAAAGAGAATTTTTTCAAGGGGTTCTCTGGGATATTCATATTGATGCCCTATCATCACGATAGGTCATCAATATGAGATCGGCGAGGGTCCGACTCCCGGCACCACCGCCGATTAGCTGTTTGAAGAAGCCACAGCACTCACTGCAGTGCTGGTGAGCATGGTGGCCTCCACAGCACGTCCACTGAATAGTGGCTGTGCCAGGTATCATAGCTCACCTCCATTCACTTGAAGCCAAGGCCATGTGACCGATAACCATGATATCACCTGGCCTAGGAAGAGGTCTAAGTGCTCAGGGAATGCCATGGCCTCCTCAAACAGCTGATCCACACCAATCCTGAGGATAGGCCATCAATATGAAAATCGCTGATAACCCCTTAAAAAAAAAAAAAAAAAAAGGTTTTCTAAGAAATTGGATACGTTTCCAATGGGTTGTAAACTCTGACAGGAGTGGGGGAGGCCAAATGGATGTCCTGTCATCAGTCTACACAACTTAGCCTCATACAGGACTTCACAGGTAGAAGGCCAAGGGTGTTCCAGTGTGTAGAACCATACCAATTTACACTATCGATACATTTGGAAAACTACTGAAGTCATCTTCCAAATTGTATGACTAGCTAAAACTTTGAAAAAAAATTAACTAATAGACCTCAGCAAAGTACATCACAGACACAATACATGTGGAGAAGACAGCTCCAACCAAAAGAGCTTAGAAAGTTGTCAGTAGTCTGGGCTGCCTTGGATGCGATTCATACACCAGAAAAGGACTGCAGGCAAAATGCTTCCAGTTCATCCACGTGGACAGAATGGAGAAAACTGAAGTTTGCACTTTGAACCCTAACTGCTATATGTCTACAGGAGCTGGAGCTGCTGACCTTTCCAGCATATCAAGAAATGCTCCTACATGGAAATGTACAGCAAACTCACCTGAAATATGTACAGAAAGTCTGAAACAAGCATGTCTAAGTAATCCCATGTTGGATCAGAGCTATAGGACATAAATGCTTCTTTAAAATGCCTGCATATGGGGCACATTTATTAGGACTGGCATTTTAGACGCCGGTCTTAAAAAGTCTCTGCGCTCACCGAAGTTATGAAGAGGCGCCGGCTTCTACATAACTTCGGCCGATCCAGGGTCAGTTCCTAATATAAGACAGCTTCCGGGCTGTCTTACATTCAGACCATTTTCTACACCTAAAACAGGCGTAGAAAATTGCAAATAAGACTACTTTCACACTAGCATTCGGGGTTCCGCTTGTGAGCTCCGTTTGAAGGCTCTCACAAGTGGCCCCGAACGGATCCGTCCAGCCCTAATGCATTTTGAGTGGATGCAGATCCACTCAGAATGCATCAGTCTGGCAGCGTTCAGCCTCCGCTCAGCAGGCGGACACCTGAACGCTGCTTGCAGCGTTCGGGTATCCGCCCGGCCGTGCGGGGGCAAACGGATCCGTCCAGACTTACAATGTCAGATCCGTTTGAAGTTGACACAATATGGCTCAATTTTCAAACGGATCCGTCCCCCATTGACTTTCAATGTAAAGTCAAAACGGATCCGTTTGCATTATCATGAACAAAAAAAATTTTTTTGTTCATGGTAATGCAAACGGATCCGTTCTGAACGGATCTAAGCGTTTGCATTATAGGTGCGGATCCGTCTGTGCAGATACCAGACAGATCCGCACCTAAACGCAGGTGTGAAAGTAGCCTAAGACGGATCTGCCGGCCCATCCCCTGCCAACATTTGTATACCTGGCGTGACCGTGAAAAAGGACTTCTGCGCCACACAAATACGATTATATATATATATATATATACATATACCCTGGGAGCAGGCACAATTGACTATGGCCACTGAAGGGTTAAACGTTGGCAAACATTATCGACGATCGCACACATTGCCTAAAACAGCAGAAACCCAGCGGCTATGGCTCCTGCTCCGCTCCAGTGACATCTTTAAAGACCCTACTGCCAATGTAGTTGTACGGGCGGTAGGGAAATTATAAAGGTAGATACAGAAAAAAATAAGGTTGTGTGCATGAGGCCTTAAAGTGTACCTATACTTTTTTTGTTCAAATTCAATAGTATAAGTGTTAGAAGTGAACTTTGGAATAGATTCTATTAAAGAAAAATTAAGGCTACTTTCACAACGGCCGTTGCCCCACCGTGGCCATATTGTGGCCCGCATACGGTGGGTCCGCAATACACGGGGCACCGGCTGTGAGCACCCCGCATCACGGATGCGGACCCATTCACTTGAATGGGTCCGCAAACCCGGAGATGCAGAGGAACGGCCAGAAACAACACGGAAGCGTAGTGCTTCCGTGGAGTTCCGATCCGTGCTTCCGCACCGCATGCACTACTTTTTTTTCAAGTGAATGGGTCCACGATCAGGGTCCGCAGCACGGGCACGGAGCCCTTACGTTCGTGGGCATGAGCCCTAAGTGTGTATACAGAGATAGCTGTCAGTCACTGATAGTTGTACACAGGGGAGGTGTTATCAGTGACTGATAGCATTCTCTGTGTAAATGTGTATACATAGATAGCTGTCAGTCACTGATAGTTGTACACAGGGGAGGTGTTATCAGTGATTGATAGCATTCTCTGTGCAAGTGTGTATACATAGATAGCTGTCAGTCACTGATAGTTGTACACGGGGAGGTGTTATCAGTGATTGATAGCCTTCTCTGTGTAAATGTGTATACATAGATAGCTGTCAGTCACTGATAGTTGTACACAGGGGAGGTGTTATCAGTGATTGATAGCATTCTCTTTGTAAGTGTGTATACAGAGATAGCTGTCAGTCACTGATAGTTGTACACGGGGAGGTGTTATCAGTGATTGATAGCATCCTCTGTGTAAGTGTGTATACATAGATAGCTGTCACGTGGGAGATGTTATCAGTGACTGACAGATATCTATGTATACAAACATACACAGAGAATGCTATCAATCACCTCACCCATGTACAACTGAAGTCAGAAATAACAAATTTAAATGCATGAATTACAGGTGCTATGGATCTCTTCCCATATATCTCATATATATTTCTACTGTATATCACTCTGCTCAGCTTCTCCAGCTCTGTAAAATGCTACCAGCAGATTACACTGCATTTTGTGGTGACAGGTTCTCTCTAATGAAAAGTGCCTCCTTATAGACATATTCCCCCACCCTGCTGATCACCGTCTCTGAAGTGACCGATTCACACAGCCGACAGCCTGTTCCAGAATGCCGGATTGCGGTCGGGTCATGGCCGGATCCCATTATAGTTAATGGGGCCGGACAGCTTTCTGGTTGCGTCTGGGAATGCTGAATCCAGTAGGCTGCTCCCGATGGTAAAAGCCTGTCGGATCGGCAAACGTTAAACAAGCCGAAATCCATTGAGTTCTATAGAGAGGGTAGGAGCAGGACAAGCTGGTGAGGCAGAGAGAGGTCAGATGAGAGATTTCTCACGGCCCAGAGCAAGTCTATGGGATAATCCAGCTCTTGGGCGAGATAACAGATCACTCAGCCACAGCTCTCTCTGCTGATCAGTCAATTCACAGACCAAGAAGTGCTGAGACAGGCAAGGTCAGAGTTTTTACCTAAACTATTGAATTATGAAACATAAAAGTTTATGTACACTTGAAGCAGAGATTACCCACAGTCATGATAAGGCTGGATTTAGCTGTCCAGATGTTGGGGGGTATGTGTGCTTGTACATACACGTGCTGGACTTTCCCTGGATAGGAATAATTATACAGGAAAGACTGTTCTGACCACAATCTTCTCGCCACATCCACATTATGACCGTTGGTTGACAGCCTTTCAGCTCAGAAAACGAATGCCTAAGGGCCCCTTGCTCACGATCCGATCTGTTTTTGCGGTCCGCAAATCATGGATACCAGCCCTGGGCCTGCCGCCATTTTTTACTCCTTCAGAAATGTCCGAAAAACTGATTATTATTTTGTGGGGCCACAGAACAGGTGTGCTGTTCAGCATCTTTTGTGGCCCCATTGATATGAAGGGGTCTACATCCGATCCGTGGCCGTGTGCGGGTCTGAACACAGAACAGGAGCAGATCTGGCTTTGGCTCACAACCACTGATGGAAATCTCTGATCAACGAGGTAGAAGAAAGAAGCCCCTCAGGTACAGAGGTGAAGGAGATTAGAGGGAATCTGCCACCATGATCTCAGACTATTATCTCCAGTAATGAGTAGCGGACTGGTGCAAAGAAACTGAAAGGATTGATCTGATTGGTTGCTATGGGCAACTAAGCCAGTTTGGCTTAGTTGCCCATAGCAACCAATTAGATCAATCCTTTCAGTTTCTAGAAGGGCTGTGAAAAATGAAAAGTGGAATCTGATTGGCTGCTATGGGCAACTAAGCCAGTTTTCCTTTACACCAGTTTTGATAAATCCCCCCTCCCCCCAGTCTTTCGTTCTAATATGTGTGTATTTCATTTTCTTGTCTATTTATTGTGACATGGCGTCCGCTGTCATCCATTTATTTCACGGACATGTTCAGCTAACTCGTCCCATAAATCACTACTACTTTGTCCAGTCGGCTACTACTGGGAGATCCCCCCCACTCACACTACTCGATTTTACGTCCAGTTTGCTAATCGGGGAAGCCCTACCACGCTTCTATGTACGGCCACTCAACTTGCCACACCAATCAGGGTCTCACTATAAATAAAAAAGTATGAAGACTCTACATTTTGGTACTTTGGGTGCCTCAATAGGATTGCTGGTTCTCCCAAAGCTGTGATCTGAAGGCAGTAAGATCAGTTGGTTACGTACAGTATCAATATAATAATCTCCCATTTACATACAACTACATACAGACTGCAGATGACAGTCTGAAATCATGGCTCAGGTGGGCGATAAGTAAACAGAACCTGGGATGATCAGAACGATGGGTACGGTGCCTATCACACAGCCTGCTGCCACCTAACCAAAACGATCCCCCATATTGATGAGCTGTGCCCCTGAGAAGTGCCAGCTGGGCACACACTCACCTGTCTCTAGACCAGGAAGGACTAGCCTTTTACACAGGTAGGCAACACGACGACTTCTGGCAAAGCCGGTTCACAGGGAAGAAGCTGGCACAGGAAAGTTCATAAGACCTGGGCACCAAGGCTGCCAGGGCAATTCCCTCCCAATGTGTCTCGCTCCGGGACGTCCCTTCGGCCTCTTCCCTACCCGGCTCTACAGTTCCCAGAACCTCCCCTCCACGTCCAGCTCAACGTGGCAACCAGAACCCCGCCCACACAGGCCTACACCGCGACCTAACCGACCGGCCGGCGGCATATCTGACACGCAAGCGCCGCACTGCTGGGATTACCGCTCCCCCGACGCTTCTTATGTCTATTGACTATTGCTCACAATATCCCGCAGACGACACTGTTCATCCGTTTACTGCACAGCATAAAATGTAAATGAAATAACGACGGTGCCAGAAACAAATATGGCTGCCGCGGTGGTGCGGCAAGAGACGCACGACGCAACAACTTCCTTCTGGCAGCGACGTACCACACGTGACCTGGTTACGTATCTCCCTTATAACCTCGTGGAACGGAGCTGATCGGCCATTTCAGCGTGGCGCTCGGAGAGAGAGGTGAGTGCTGGGGTGGTGGTGGCTACTCCGGGTTTTCTTTGCGCTGGAGTGATCGCCCTTTTAAAGGATTGTAATGCTTCCAGAATTCTCTGAAATCCCTAGACATATTTATTTGGCCAGATCGTGGCTATGGGATAGTCATCATGACCCATCCACAAAGCCTCGTTCACACGACTGGTTTTCTCTTTCATGTACTGTTTGTAAGTGCGGCGGTTTTGCACATCCTTGTGGATAGGAATACCCCATTCAAGACTCAATCCTCCCTGTTTGTAAGTGGGGCGGTCTTGCTCATCCACGTGCCTGGTCCCTTAGTGGATAGGAATACCCCATTCAAGACTCAATCCTCCCTGTCTTCCACTGATCCCTTGCTTTGTGGCTGGAAGCTGATGCTGACTTAGAGTAGCCGGCTAGATGAACCTGCTGATCTAATGCTTTAATATGTTCCACATCCAGTGATTTACCACTTTTCCTCTGTTCACATTGTGACTGCTGTGATTTATCTCGGTTATCCAGGCGATGTTTGAATAGTCCATTTTTTTTATGTTTCAGAGGCCGTCTGCTATGTGAACACGACCTTAGGTGGTCCTAGCTGAGAAGCATGGCTGAACTCCATAATCCTCCATGAAGGGTGTGGCACCTGGTCTGAAATCCAGATGAACAAGTCTGTGTTCTGCACGCTACCAGGTACTGAGATTGTCTGCAGGTTATTTCATGTGACCATGCTTGTTGGATTCCACTGTCCAGTGATGAAGCCTTATTTGCTGTTCACATCATGATTTCACTGTGATTAGCACTTGACTGGCTGAGGACAGCTGAGTAAGGGTTAACTTGCATCTGCATCATTCCTGATCCAACATAAATGCGTGTGACGGTTTGTTGGGTAGAAACCAGGGATTTATGCTGGGAAGCTGCTGGACTCCGTTATTATCTATGGGGATTCAGCAGAATCTGGTGATCCTGCTGTGTACGATGAGTGTACCCTAAACTCCCTACACCTCTCCTGACACATTGCTTTCAGCAACTTAAATTACCCATGTAGTAATTCTGGAGTATCTATTCTTATGGGTATTGTCATTCTGTTTTTCCCACTAACTTATGGATGAATGACTAACAATTTCCAAAAAAGGTCCATATGTGTTAGCAGTTGAGGGCATTTCTGCATAGCCTGCCACTGGCAGCACTTTTTGGATAATGTCATTATGCAGCGCCCCCTGGTAACACCCATCTGGACCATAATTGCAAACTGCTGACAACTCATTTGTAACTTTTAGCAGGAGTAATAAAGGAATGGCCCAACATACTCAAGAATGGATTCTCCATAAATTTTACATGGGGAATGCGAGTAGTTACTAAAACACACATCAGGTGGGGTGACAGGTCTGCAATCATATTTCCACTTAAAGGGGTTGTGTAAAGCTAGAAAATCATCCCCCCCCTTTTTCTGTGGCTAACTCGCATCAAAGGCAGCCCCATTCTTCTGGATGGAGCTAGCACCATTCCTTCTCTATGGGAAAGCAGAGTACAATACCTGGCAGTTTCTGGAATTCCTATTGAGAATGGTGGCCCATAATACCCCCCCCCCCCTTTCTTGGGTGTCTAAGAAAACTATACAGATGGTTAAGATTATGGTGGATGTTTCTTTAATGCAGTTTTATTTCACTTTTGACAGGACTGGGTTAATGAGTTGACAGACGTCGTAAGGGCTGGATTCTTCATCAGGTAGGATCTCCACGTCATTTATAAAGTCTTGACCAGTGATGACTTTGCCGTCTGATGCCACAGCATGTGCTGAAAATTAGAGGCTGTTTCTGAGTGGTCATACATAACTATACTATCCCATGTATTATGCTTCTATTGTACTGTAGTCGTGTAATGCGAGCACAGTACAATAGACCTGCCATGTGGTAGGAACTGACTATTATACAACACTATGATTCGGACAGTTCAGGGGAGTCTAGGTCTATCTGGGAGGTACGGCAACACATGGACGGTATTTTCTTGGGTTGTGTGAATCAAACCTAACACTACCTGGCCACTTTGCCATGTATCCTGTATTTATCACCAGCTTTCCCATCTGTAACCTGTCTGTCAGTTTTCCCTAAACTAGTGGGTGGAAACTAACTGTTCTAATGTCTCCCATAGACTGCACATGGAGAGAGCAGGAGATTCTGCTCCCCTCATTGTAGCAACAGCTTCATGGTGGACATGTGGCTGTACTGAGCAGTTTAACTGGGAATCCACCATGGTGGTGAGATAGGAAATTTACTAGCACTAGCAGCATCTGTCTCCTTCCAGCAACTTGTTCTTCATCCTTCCCCTCCCATCTCAATAGACCTCTATGGGCAGTAGATGTTACCTGATCTATCAGTGGCCTGTTAAAGGGAATGTCATCGGAAAATTACTTTAAATCACTATGTTAAATATTTATTTAGTTTTTGTAGTTAGAATTTCCGTGTCGCTACATTTAAAGTGTATCATCCTGCAATTTTCACTGGCCACTAGGTCTGATAGGTGGGTGGATTTCAGGTAATGTTTCAGTAGATGTCTATCACCACAGGCATGATTACAATGACAAGTAACACCTCAATGTAGAATGCAGGAGCCACCATTCACAATAGGGGATATCGGTACAGGTCGGAGCATGCCAAGCAAACTGTCCCATAGAAGTCAATGGGGTCAGCTCCTGTCCATTGTGTTTATGGCCCATGTGGCTGCTCTCAAGACAGGAAGTGTTAACATTAGGCCTAGTGGCCAGTGTGAACATTGCAGGCTTGCATACTTTATGTACAAGTGAGAGAACTAAACTTGCCAAATTCTAAAACCATGTTTACATAGTTGTGATCTAAACGCTGGGTCATCTTCTGCGGACACGTCCCTTTAACAAGTCTTCTGTGAAGACAGGTTTTTAGTGGAGAATTGACTGATCAGTGCAGGAGGAAGGAACATGACTGGTATTTTTAGCAAAAAGTTATTCCGCGTGCAGTCAGTTTCTGTCCATTCTGCAAAAAGAACATTTCCTGTTGGCATTACGGACAAGTATAGGACTGTTGTATTAGGGGCCAGCTGTTCCATTCCGCAGAATGCACACGGACGTCATGTGTTTTTGTGGACTGCTAAATACGTACGGTTGTGTGCATGAGCCGTAGATCCCTTGCTTTAGAGCAAGTTAAATTGGCTCTGCATTTCCAGAGGGTAAACCACTTTATTTTACCCAGCGCTCTGCCAAAATGTCTCAAAAGTGTAATCCGAAGGCTAAAGTGCTGCTGTTCACTCCTTATTGTAGCTTCCACGTGAGCTGGTCGGAGATGGAGAAGCAGGAGTCGTTGGAGAATTTACTTCCCAAAGGTAATGCGGATAACAATAGTTTGCTGATCTTAACCCCTTATGGTCCGGCTAATTTTAGTTTTCCTTGCTGCCTTCAAAGACTGTTTTACTTTTATCACTCGCATAGCTCTGATTAACTTATTTCTCATGGGGGAAGTTGTATTTGTTTTTTGTCTTTAAGGCATTTAATTTGCCATGTGTTGTACTGAAATGGCAAATTCTGAGGGGTGGGGGAAACACTCCCATGTTTAGGTTCTGGTTTTAGCCCACTGTGCTTAAGGCTGCTTTCACACTTGCGTTTCTTTTTTTCGGTATGGAGATCGGTCATGGTCTCTATACTGGGAAAAAAAGCTTCAGCTTTGTCCCCATTGACAATGAATGCTTCAAAATGCGTTCTGTCCTCATACTAGAGAGTAAACCGCAGCATGCTGTAGTTTTCTTTCCATCATGGGATGCAGTGCAAAACAGACAATGTAAGTCAATGGAGACGGATCCGTTTAACTCTGACTCAATAGAAAACTGATCCGTCCCCCATTGACTTTCAGTGGAGTTCATGACTGAGCCGTCTTGTATATGTTAAAGGGAACCTGTCACCTGGATTTTGGGTATAGAGCTGAGGACATGGGTTGCTAGATGGCCGCTAGTACATCCGCAATACCCAGTCCCCATAGCTCTGTGTGCTTTTATTGTGTAAAAAAAACTATTTTATACATATGCAAATTTACATAAGAGTCCTGTATGTGACTCGTCTCAGGAACAGCAATTGTCTCGCTAATTTGCATATGTATTAAATCTTTTTACACCATAAAAGCACCCAGAGCTATGGGGACTGAGCATTGCGGATGTGCTAGCGGCCATCTAGCATCCTGTCCTCAGCTCTACTAGGCTACTTTCTAGTGAGAAAGTAGCCTAAAATGACATGCAGGTCAGTACAATTACAGCTGTAACACAATCTTTGTTTTACTAATAGAATTTTTTGCATTGCATTATTCTGACATCAGTTTTCTACACAACTGAGGTTTTTTCCATACTTCCCTCACTTGTGAATGACCTACAGCTATATCTTCATGCATGAAGAGGTTAAATGGCATCTAAATGATATTCCGTATGTGTTACTAGTGACTTAAGTTTCACATGGAGAAATCATTTTACATATTGCCCTTCTGGTGTTAACCATGTCCAATGATTTAAACCTTTTACTGCTGTTCACATTATGATGCAGATGATTCATTTTTTTAATATGAGGACATAAGTTATCCTTTTTTTTTTTTTTTGTGGTCGGCTTTACTTTTTATTGTGCTAATGACGCTTCATTTGTTTTACAGGGTGAATAACAAGCATAAGCCACAGGTAATGTTTCAACCATGTTGGTAGGGTTGCTTGATCTTTTGGGGGTAGCAAAATGCCCCTCTGCTCAATTGATACTAGTGTTAGACAAGGCAGGGGGTTGTGAATCTGCTCACCGCAGAGCACCTTGGCAGATTGCCTTCAGGGCACTTCTTGGAGTGTGACTTTGTAGACTGCTGGCAGCAGCATTGTGAAAGATGTGTATAACCAGCTTATTAGCTGCTACCTAGCACTGTCAGCAGTTTTCCATGGTCAATACTTCACATTTTCAATAGGACCAGAACTTTAAGCCTTGGCATACAGTTTTAGTCAATTTGATTTTTAAAAGGAACCAAGTCCATGTCCCAAGAAAAATTCTACATTTTTCAAACCAGCACTTGCATCTGAATAAGTTTGTAATTGCTTGTAATTAAATATTTAGCATAGCCACTGAGTTATTCACTGAAATGTATCTGTATAGCACCTACTGCTGTTCTCATTTTTGACCTGCTCACTGAGATGGCAGCACATGCTCAGTTTCATCCTCCGACTGCCCCCTGAGCTGGGATAGGGAGAGCATGGACACGCCCCCTGAGCTGGGATAGGGAGAGCATGGACACGCCCCCTGAGCTGGGATAGGGAGAGCATGGACACGCCCCCTGAGCTGGGATAGGGAGAGCATGGACACGCCCCCTGAGCTGGGATAGGGAGAGCATGGACACGCCCCCTTAGCTGGGATAGGGAGAGCATGGACACGCCCCCTTGATATAAATCTAGCAGAGCAATGAATGGGGAGATCTCTGGATCCATGTGAGGTAAAGGGCTGGTTCGAGCCTTGTTAGGAAGAGGTTGTCATGTACTATATGATGTCTGGTTAGAATTTTTTTACATTAGTCATGGGATAACAAATTTAAAACTCTTCTATGTTGAGTAGTGAGGGTGGTCACTAAAGACTACCTCTGGACTCAAGCATACAAGGTTTAAATTAAGAGTTGTGGGGGGAAAATGCTCATAGGACTGTACAATGTGACAGCTCATTAAATGTACTACTGTTAGATGGTCTGGGGGAAGGGGGTGCTGTGAAGTGTATATAGTGACATACCCCTGTTATATTAGCTGACATTAATATCAACTTTGTTCCCTCAGATGGTGCGTCAAAGACTTGGATGCCAGCCTTATTCTGTGATGTGGTGACCAGGAGCACGGAATTTTCTCCTAGTAGTCTGTCCAGACCTGTATTCTAGTTATACTTCTATCAAGGCATTTACCATTAAAATTAAACTTTTTACAAAATGGAGCTGCAAAGACTTTTATTCATTAATTCTGTACAATCCTCAACATTAAAGGGGATTTTGCTAGGATATGCCCCATATTGTCTGATAGGTGTGCAGTTCCCACCTCTGGGACCTGCTAACTGAGAACAGAGCCCCAAAAGTTGTGGAGGGCACACAATTCACTTCTATCGGGCTGCGCGCTGGCTCGGCTATTTGTCAGCCCCATAGAAATGAATGAGTGGTGACCACAAGCATGGTGGGCTCCCACTCGCTGCTACAGGGAGAGTACTTGGTGGTGTCCAGACCACAGAAAACACAGGGTTCTCGAGCCACCACTTTCACCTCTCCATTTTCGGTGTAGGTCCCTCGCGCATTTCCTAGTGATATGCCCATACCCCTTTAAGGAAACTAAGTCTAGAAATGACTCCTGGCATTGATGTGACGTTTCCTGCACATGCCAGCCTTGCTTTAGTTTGAGCTACTATGAGAGATGCCAAGTTTATTAAGAGGCAGGCACTGTTTAATTTTGGTGCATCTTGGTTCCAACAACTTGTGCACAGATGATGCATCAGGTTTAAAGTGCCTCGCTCCTTTAGAGTGTAAATGGGTGCAGATTTTTATCCAAAACGGTCTGTACAAAATTGACTCTTAGGAGACCTTTATGGAATGGGGCATTATACTTTTTTTGTTCACTACACTCTTTCAATGTTAAATGTTGTACATGGCCACCTTGTTCCTCACTGAATGCAGCATGTATAGTGAGACCCCCAGTGACTTTGGTGTGATGGCAGGCAATACTTTTACCAGTGCTGCGAGGGAGGAGAGTCCGAGGCTCTCTGCCCCTGTCCTCCCCCAGCCTCTGGACAATGATACCTTTCTGTCCAGAGGCAGAGGGTTGTGAGCCTCATGGGACTCGTCTCCCCCACAATGCGGGGTACCGACTGCCATTACAGCTGAAACCTGCAGGTCTAACTACTTTGCCACCCCTCAATTAGGAAAGCAGAGTGCTGTGGTCAAAGGCATTAACTTCTAAAATACAGGTTACATATTTTAGAAGTCGTCTTGAAGGGGGCCATGGACTAGTGAATTATGAGCTTTCTTTGGACTTAGACTTGTGCCTTTAATATTTAAGATGACCTATGACATGTTGATACTAGAGATGAGCAAACTTCCACTTATGAAATTGGACACTTTTTTTGGTAAAAGGTGAATTGCGTTATGGATTCTGTTTCCACAGACCGTAATGCAATTCTAGAACTGCCTTTAGAAGCATTCTGTTCATTCCATCATAATAGAAGTCTATGGCTGCAAAACTGATCCGTCCCATTTCCGTTATGCAGGAGAGGGCTTCCTGCTTAATAAATGGCATGGATCTGTTTTGCAGTCCATAGACTTCTATTATGACGGAATGAATAACTGAGTGCCTCAAAGCCGTTCCGTTATGCAGTCCGTCATAGAATTGCGTTAAGGTACATGGTAACGGACTCCATAACACAATTTGCCTTTTACCAGTAAACTAAGCATGAAGTTCAAAATACGAAACTCATCTTCAGTTGATACGTCGGCACTGTGCCGTGTAGTTTATTGGCATCTTCCAGGAAACACTGGAATAAGCAATGTCCATATAGCAGCTGTCCTTCTGTTGTAAAGTTGGTACTTTGTCCTGTGCATAATTACAGCAGGAATAGTATCAGTTTCCGACTAGTGGCAAAGATAATTGACATGTGAAGTCATGTATGCATATTGGGCCAGATTTATCATTAGCTCAGGTCAGAATAATGGAGTGAAAGTCCCAAACGCTAAAACTGCGCACAAATTTGCAACTTTTCTGCTCTGCACTATGCTCGCCAGTTTTCTGAAAGTGGGCGTGTTTTCTTATGTAAATGAATCTAGACAGATTTACTATTGGACTATTTAAAAAAAGTCGCAATTTCACTCCAGTGAGGACCATGCTTATCTTATGAGACTTTAATAGAACATGCGACTTTTTCATAACTATGTGCGACTTTTGTAAAGCTGCTTACTGACGGATAAACTGCTACCGTCAAACCACATTTATTAGTCTTAAAGGGCCGATCATAAATCTGACTTTAGCCATATGTTAAAGTGGAGTGAGCTGTCAGTCATGATAAATCTGGCCCATTGTGGGCTACTTTCATGCTAGTGTTTTGGCTTTAAGTTTGAGATCCATTCAGGGCTCTCACAAGCGGTCCAAAACGGAGCCGTTCAGAATGCATCAGTTTGCCTCCATTCAACTCTGGAGGCAGACCCCAAAACGCTGCCTGCCTAAGTGGAGCCAAACGGGTTCATGACGGTCTGCAAAAACCGCTAGCGTGAAAGTAGCCTTATATGGACAAGTGTGTAGGAGCAGATGTGGGACAGGATCTTCACAAATGAAATGTGCTTTGCTGTGGAGTTCACTGGAAAGCTGCAGAGTACCTGCATGGCTTTGGAGTGGCTTTTTTTTTTTTTGCACAGCATGTGGATGAGATCTCACTTTGTAAAATTTTGCAGCTCTTTAAGCTAGAGTTCCTTGGTCCCAAAAATAACCAAAATGTTTAGAGGTGGGGCCATCTTAAACAAACACACTGGTCAGTATATGGCAACCACACAATTACAGAATAATATATAAATGTTTATTTTCTGTGGTTTACTTTGCTTTTTACAATATAGAAAGATCTTTGAGTAGTTCTAGTAAATATAAATTTGTAGGTTATTCTACTCTTAGATGTATAAAGAACTAGAAAAAAGGTTTTCCAAATATTCAAGGCTGAAAGAACATTTACAATGTCAGGCATGGTTTATGGAACAGAATTAAGACATGAAGTCTTGACTACATCAAGCTAGCCATAGACACTTACTGTTTGCTATGGTACTAAGATTGCTCTTAAGGAATTCTGCCCTGTTCAATACTGGGGATGTCACACCTCTGACCAACTACCATGCCACATCAATCCAGGTAGCTACAGTAGATCTGCATGAAAGTTGCCCCTCGATGCTTCCTTTTCACATGAGCCTAAGACCTCCTTGATGTAGCAAGCCAATCTATAACATGTCGCTCCAACAAGCACATCCCCTGTCCTATAACACAGGGTGGGAGTCCTATGTTACCTGTGTAAATGGAGCAGCATGTCCACCACTCAATTTACCTCTAAAGGACTCTCCAGTCACACAGAACAGGGATCCCCAGTGCTAGAACCCCCACCAGTCCTGTGGCTTGGACAGTGATGGGCAAACTGTGGCTCTTCAGCTGTTGTAAAACTACAAATCCCATCATGCCCTGCTGTAGGCATACTGGGAGTTGTAGTTTTACAACAGCTGGAGAGCCACAGTTTGCCCATCCCTGGGCTAGGAGATAAAGGGCTTGTACCTTGACAACTTAGGAGTAGAAAATGACCCCATTCCCAAAAGTAGAATTAAACCCAAACAGCCTTCTGTCATGGTCCTGAGACAAATGTGAACGTAGTAATCTGCACATACTTGTGGCCATTCACATCCGACTTCATGATGAAGGAAAAATCGACCTCACTTATTTACAAGAGTATCAGATTAGAAAGATTACCTTTGATCACAAGTGGTGCTCAGAACAAGATATTTTTTTATTTTTTCCCTCTCTTGGGCTGAGTTCACATCAGCATTCTGCCTTCCCATTCTTCTGTTCTAGGAACAGAAGAACTTGCTCAGCGAATAACTAAGCCAAACAGAGCCTATGGACCCCACAGAATATAATGGGGTCAGTTAGGTTTCTGCTCAGAGGAAGATTTTTGAAGCCGAGACAAAAGTCCTGCATGCACAACTTTTGTCTCCACTTCAAAAAAAAAAATCTCCCCTTGAGTGGAAACCTAACTGACCCAAATTATAGTCTACAGGCTGTTATGTGCCAAATCAGTTCTCCTGCTCCTATTATGGAGCGCCTGAACCCTTTTATATTTAACTTTATTTTTTTTCTGGTGTTTTAAAATCCTACAAATAATTCAGGGAACAAAAAGCCTCAGGCATGCACAGTTATATAATAAAAAAGCTACCCACACTTTGTCATATGTTTTATATTTCATGATAAACTTAAAATTAACAACTCGCTGCAGAGGACTGACTTTTTTTTTTAAGCAAAACACTGAAACCAGCTTTAAGGGTGTGCCACACTTGCCAAAAAGGAGACCTATGGAAGAAAATGCCAGCGCATGCTGACATAAAAAAAAAAAAAAATTGCCAGTTTGTCCTGACTTCAGTACATCTCATATGCTTTACTATGCAATATCGGGAACTATCACTTTTTAACTAAAAATAGCTGCAAAGCCCCAGAAAAAACAGAAGGCTGCTTTCACATGTAGTTTTTCAGAATTTTTGCTAGCTATCAGGTTCACAGAGGTAGATGAGAAAGAAGTTTGGTTTACGGTCTTTAAACGCATGTATTGCTTTTTTTTTTTTCTAAATGGCTGTGTGAACAAGATTTATTTTCTCTTATAGTGAAAGCACCAGAGATACAACATTCAGCATTTTTTAAATGGCAGGGGGAAAAAAGCAACCTAATTAAGAAAAATGCCAGTGGCAGTATTTCCTGTAGATCTTCAGATAACAACTTGAGCTGGCGGTTTTGCATAAAAAACACTGCCAAAGCCACAAAAGTACAAAAAAAGGCACTAAAAATCAACATGTGAAAGCAGCCTTAAAGAGGACCTTTTTTTTTTTTTTAAATTAAACTAGCGGGGTACACTTCACCGATGCATCCCCCATTCTGTTTTTGCGACCTGTATGCTAATAGCATCGGTACAGGGAGGAGGAGACACCAGGGTTTCTCAGGGGGCGTCTCCTTCTCCCTGGCTGTGAGCTGTCCAATTGCAGCGGACAATGTTACCGCCAGCGAGAAGGTGAGCTGTTTTTTTTTAAATCCCTGACTGTGATGTGGTCTGCTAAAATTGGACAGCTCACAGGCAGGGCGAAGGAGACGCCCCCTGAGAAACCCCGATGTCTCCTCCTCCCTGTACTGATATTAGCATACACTGTGCAAAAGCAAAATGGGGGCAGCTGAGGGGCGTTTGGAAAAAAAAAAAGAAAGAAAAGCTGCATCAGCAGAGCGTACCCTGCTTGTAAAGGTACTTTAACAAAAAAAAAAAAAAAAAAACAGTGGTCCTCTTTAAAGGGGGTTTCTGGGACTTAGGATAGGTGCATGGAGCTGTGGTGTTATGGCTCTGTACAACTGTTGGGCTGCCATTTAACAGCTGATCGTGGGGTTGCTGGGTGTTGGATCCTAGAGCACTAGCCTATGGAGAAGTTATTAACATGTTGGTCCTGGAAAGCCCCTTGCATACATATAGAATAAGGGGTATTCTCTGCTTATGCTATGTCACCTCAATAATACATTGATTAGTGCTAATTGCTTATGTAAACAATCAAGAATTACAAAAGCCAATAGCCACCACTAGAGGTCACTATAACAATCCCACAACTATATATTCTAGCAGATGAACTCCTAAATGACCAGTCAATTTTTTTTTAAGCTTCTCTGCATTTCGGCAGCCATACATGGATATGTCTGTATGAGGCCTTCTTTTATGCGGGAGAAATTGTATTTTTTGTTGTTTGGGGAGTACGTATACCGGTAAATTTTTTTTTGCTGTAGAAATATTTTGTACAATTCATGTTTTACACTAAATAGCTGATCAACCCAATCAGGGTTTTACGTACTTGTGAATACCTAATGTGTAGTGTCTTACATTTGTATAATGTACTGTATATAGAATGCCTTTTTATACATTTTGCACACAACCCCATTATGGGAATACCATTTTAAGCTTTAATTTAAACTTATACTAGCATACTCCTATAAGCTAATACATTAGAGTCTGTGTCTATGACACAAACTGCTGTCAGGGCAAATCTAGTGCATCCCGAACAGCAGGATTACTGGACAGACAGCCCTGGGCCCTTTGTAGGTGCTCAGGACTGACTGCAGATGGTTCTCCCAGACTGAGAAGGCCCTATGAAAATAGGGAGGTGGGCGAGTTCATTTTTATCATGGTGTGATCGTGAGCCACAGTAATCAAAGGGTTAGCAGCCGGGACTGAACTTTCCTCTGACCTCATTGGTACAGTAGAAGCCTACTGTAAGGCCCCAAGTTCTTAAAGTAGGAGTCCTCTCTACTGAAGTGACAACAAAATAAATTGCTGCAGACTGAGGACCTTCAACGTTAAGGGATTAATATATTGTTCACATCAATCTACAGTAGACTGTAAAATTAGTGGTGTAACTATAAATACAGATAAATATTAAAGGGTTTCTACCACCAGAAATACTGTTATGTAGCTGACTGATATAGCGATGCGCAAATGTCAGCAGTACATAACAGTATGTTTTTTGCCTTTGTCCCTGCAGCCATTCTGGTAAAAAAAAAAAAAAAAAAGCACTTTTATTATATGCCCCCTGTGGGGGCTGTATTCCCCCTGTAACTGCTTCTACTATGTCAGCCCCAGTTACAGGAGAAATCGGCAGTATTTAAAGGGTTTCTACCACCAGAAATACTGTTATGTAGCTGACTGATATAGCGATGCGCTAATGTCAGCACTACATAACAGTATGTTTCTAACATTAGTCCCTGCAGCCGTTTTTGTAAAAAAAAGCACTTTTATTATATGCTAATGAGCCTCTAGGTGCTATGTGGGCGTAAAATCAGCACCTAGAGGCTCCGTCTACTCACGCTTTATCCCGCCCAGGTCCCCTGTTCTGCCCGTCCAGCTCCTCTTGATTGATGTCGCAGTTCGGCGCAGGTGCAGTGAGTGAATGATGCGCTCCTGGTGCCGGATTCCTGCCTGCGCCGACTACGTCACAGTGAGGAAGCCGACATCAGGAGAGCGGCCTTCACTCACTGCGCCGAATACAGAAGTGAACAGCGCAGGCGTGGGATTTGCTCAACGATGCATGGAACTTGGACATCAATCAAGAGGAGCGGGCGGGCAGAACGGAGGACCTGGGCAGGATAAAGGGTGAGTAGACCGAGCCTCTAGGTGCTAAATCTACACCCACATAGCACCTAGAGGCTCATTAGCATATTGTAAAAAAGTGTGTATTTTATCAGAACGGCTGCAGGGAGAAAAGGTAAAAAACACTTATGTAGTGCTGACATTAGCGCATCACTACTGTCAGTCAGCTACAGAACAGTATTTCTGGTGGTAGAAGCCCTTTAATGTATCATCAGTATTCCCTGGCAGAGCAAGTTCTTTTTAATATTTGATAGTTCTAATAACTGATTTTAAAGTGGTTCTCCAAGATTTTCATATTGATGGCCTATTCTCAGGATAGGTCTTCAATCTCAGAACAATGAGGGTCCAACCCTCTCCGATCAGTTGTTTAAGGAGGCTGCAGCACTCTGGCCCAGCACCATCCATTGGATAGTGGCTGCGCTTAGTATTGCAGCTCAGCCCTATTCACTTGAATGGGGCTGAGCGGCATATCTAGGCCATGAGACGTCACTGGCCCCGGAAAAGGCAGTGATACTCGCCAAATTACTGTGGACTCTTTGCAGGATGCCTGGAGTCAGACCCCAATCGGATATTGATGACCTATCCTGAGGATAGGCCATCAATCTCAAAATCTCAGAGAACCCTTTTAAGAGCACTAACAGATATTCTCTCCTTATCCTATATATGTGTTATTTGATTGAGCTAGCCTCAGGATAGGTCATGGATTTCAGATCAGTGGGGGTCCAACTACTTGGATGAGGCCTCTTCATTGTATAACAGGCACAGCGTTCTACCCCGTATAGCCACTGTGCATGGTACTGCAGCAGAATCCTATTCACTTGAATGGGATTGATCTCTGGAGGATAACGCAGCAGTCAGCATACTACGATGGATGAGCCTTACCAGGGGAGAACCACCTTAGGGTACTTTCACACTAGCGTTTTTTTTTCCAGTATTGAGTGCCCTCCTAGGTTCCCTCCTGAATGGAGAGCAATCTGTTCAGGATGCATCAGTTCAGTCCCGCTTACGTTTTTTGGCCGGAGAAAATACCACAGCATGCTGCAGTTTTCTCTCCGGCCAAAAGTCCTGAACACTTGGCATTTATTTCCATTGAAATGTATTAGTGCCAGATCCGGCATAAAAATTGCCGCATTGACTGATCCATTCATCCGGTCCACGCATGCCTAGAGCTTTACTTCTATGAAAAAAATTAATACCGGATCCGTTTTTCCGGATGACACCGGAGAGATGGATCCGCATCCGGATCCGTCTGACAAATGCATCCGGATGAGACGGAACTGCCTGCCAGAATCCTCCGGCGCAAGTGTGAAAGTAGCCTTAGGGTACTTTCACACTAGTGTTTTTCTTTTCCGGCGCTGAGTTCCGTCCTAGGGGCTCAAATCCGGAAAAGAACTGATCAGTTTTATCCTAATGCATTCTGAATGGAGAGTAATCTGTTCAGGATGTCTTCAGTTCAGTCTTTTTGACTGATCAGGCTTTTCAGAAAAACGTAGCATGTTGTATTTTTTACCTCCGGCCAAAAATCCAGAACACTTTGACTGAACGCCGGATCCGATCTTTTTCCCATTGACTTGCATTAACGCCGGATCCGGCGCTGTGTGTTCAGTCAAACCGGATCTTGCATGTTAAACCCGAAAAATGTGAAAAAAAAGTTAAAGTCCATAAATGGCGGATCCGTTTTTTCCAATGCATTTTTTCATTGTGATCAAAATCCTGATCAGGATTCAAATGTAATCCGTTTTTCCGGATCCGGCGGGAGGTTCCGGTGTCAGAATTGAACGCCGGATTAAAATAACGCTAGTGTGAAAGTAGCCTTAGTACTACTGATCTGATAGGTCATTAATATTTACCTCCTGTAAAACTCTAACTGCGAGTGTCGTGGCCCCTTTGTTGAAACAGCAGATGAGGATCAATCAAGTTCTGAATAAGTAAGGTTGAAATTCTTTTTAAATAAAAACCAGGCAAAGTAAAAGCTATACCTTAAAAGGGGATTAGAGATGAGCGAATTGATTTGTCTCATTAGCCAGGCTTCTTCACCGGTGAAGTAGCGCCTGCCTGCCGTATGATTGACAGGGCCGGGTATCCCGCTAGCCCCTCACAGGTGAAGGTCTGGCTAACAAGATAAACCAATTTGCTCATCTCTAAATGTGATTATGATCAAGGCATTCATCACTAACAGCCAATCACCAGCAAATTGCTGTGACAGTGATCTCATTTGCAATTAGCTTTATAAATGAAATCTGCAGAGACTGAATACAAGCCTCTTAAATATTTGGGCTTTGTTCCACTTTAAAATAAAATGGGTTAATGTAACTATTAGAAAAAATACATGTACTAGGAAAAGCATTAGTTGCACCTTAATTTCACAAGCCAAAAAGTGAGTATACAGGATCTACAACTGCATTTTAAAATTCACATTTTCTGCACAAGGTATAAATACACATAAAAAAAAAAGTGGGAATTAAGCACAGACTATGTACAATACTAATAGCTGATGCTCTACAAAACACATACACGATGCAATGTCCATCTACACGCTAATTTACATTTATACATTTTCAAACGACATAGAAAATGAACACACAAGACGAGAGAAACTTTTTAACTTTCCAGAAAGGTATGGACAAAGGGTCTTCAAAACGTGATCTGTGGATAATGTAAGTGCTCATATTCCTAAAGGTTCGGTGCCTTAACTTTATTAAAGTGTGATTATGATTCTACTGCAGAATTTATGATGAGAACGATTAGAATACATGATAACAGTCCTTCCTTATAGTCCGGACACTGCCACTATTAATTCTTTTATGATATGACATTTTAAAACCAGCATATTAGTCTTCAACCAGTCTGAAACCGTGCTGGCTCACTAATGTATATTCACACGGGGCAGAAATTTCTAAGTAAAAGGTTGGAAACCCTGAGTTGATAAGTCCACCGCACCACTATGTTAGTACTTATCTCATCCATGCAGAGTTATGTTCTGTATCGGTTTCCAAATGGGTGATGACAACTGCTGCCCGAGACTTGAAACCATTTTCCATGGCCTATCCTTAGGACAGGTCAAAAATATCAGATCGCAGGGGTCTGACTTCCAGCAGCCCTCCCATCAGCTCTTTGGAGATCATTGCATGCCAGGCACAATGCCCAAGTCACAGGCCCAACGAAGAGGCTAGAAGTCAAACGCCCGCCGATCTAATATTGATGACCTATGCTAAAGATAGCTCATCAATCAATACGTACTCCCCAGGAAACCACTTTAACTGTATAGCATGCCGCAGGAGACCAAGGTGGACAGATTACATATTACTAGCAGAGTGTGGGTGTAACCAGCATTTGGATCATCTCTACAGACAGCTCAATGCTTTAGGCCTCATGCAGGCTTCTGTGCAGGTGCCACAGACGTATTAAGACCCATTCAACTTGAATGGGTCTGGGATCCGTCCGTACCAGAAAAAAAAAATAGAACAAGTTCTATTTTGTTTACGGTGCGGGGGCACGGACCCCCACACAAGCACTCAGTAGTGCTTCCGTTCCACACCTTCCGGATTGTGGACCCATTCAAGTGAATGGGTTTGCATCTGTGATGTGGTGTGCACACAGCTGGTGCCCGTATATTGCAGACCCGCTGTTTGCAAGCCACAATACGGGCACGGCCGAGTGACGTCTGTGTGCATGAGGCCTTATAGTAATATTCACAAATAAATGTACACAATACATATGGGTTTGTACTGAATAGCAGTGTTAGGCCTCATGCACTCGATCATATCCATTTTGAGGTCCACAAATCGCTTAGATGTGGTCCATGTGCCTTTTTTTTTTTTTTTTTTTTTTTTAAGTCAATGGGGGAGATTTATCAAACGTGTAAATCAGAACTGGCTTAGTTGCCCATAGCAACCAATCAGATTCCACCTTTCATTTTTCACAACTCCTTTGGAAAATGAAAGGTGGAATCTGATTGGTTACTATGGGCAACTAAGCCAGTTCTACTTTACACCAGTTTGATTAATCCCCCTTCCCCCCCCCCCCAATAGGTCCATGGTGTGCACTTTGCGGTCATCTGTGCGCTTTCTCCATCCTTTATGTCTGTTCTGCAAAAAGATAGAACATGTACTATGCTTGGCCGTAAAATGTGGACCACAGACCTACTAAACTCAATGGGTCTGCAGTGTAGCTGTATTTTGCGGATCCGCAATGTGTGGACCACAAAGCAGATACGGTCGTGTGCATGAAGCCTTAGAGCATTTCCACTTAAATAAAGATAGCATTATTGGTGATGTTGCAACCTCTTCAATCTCGTTAGGTCCTCCATTAATTATAGAAAAATTCTACCTCACTCTGCAATTGGGCACCACTTTATCATTCAGACTGTAGTATGAACTTGGATACCAAAATAATATAAAATACTCTATTTGCTACTGATCATATCCTGGCAGGAGGCGGACTAACATCTGTATATGCAGGAATAGGATCCTAGAGATCTCTCATTTGCCCTCAGACTTGATATAATCCCAAAAAAACACAGCAGTATCCAAATTAATATAATCCTTACAAAAAGAAGTTGATAGCGGTTACCAGATTTAACACAAAAGTCGTCCATATGTTCTTCCAAACGTGTTAGCTGCTGAACAGGAACATATGAACCATATTCTGGTCTTGTGCTTCTGCCATGGCATTGACAACATGGAAACACTCAGCAATGTCTACCAACCTCACTGTAATCTTGCCACCCATGGCAAGGTGGCATTTCTTACCGCACCTTTTATCAAATTCTGGTTTAAAAAAATAATAAAGTCCATTAATATGTTGTCGAAGCGTTTCCGAGAGCACAGCATTTTTGAACTTACCATTTCAGACTGAAAGAAATAAAGGTTGTCTATTAGAAGGCGGTGAATGAAAACCTTAAAAATAATTAATCAAATTAGGAACACGACAGGGAAAATGAGAAAGGATTCTGGATTCACCAGTGGGGCGTCGTCATCTGTACAGGGTTCGAAGAGAGGGAAAAAAAATCAACTTCAAGACTTAAAAAGTACTGCTTCTCATAAAATCCATTTTTATGTTGCTATATTACATTTAGCCGGTCACTGCCTGGGCATTAGGACTCGTCTGTGTATGCACGTTAGTAGTTGTGGCATACGCTCCGCGCTCTTCATTTCGTAGCCACAGTAACTGGTCACTCGTGCTAGTCCCCAGGCCTTATGTTCAACAGCTCATAGAACAAGGGTCACTTTTTGCTTTTCCTGCAGAGTTAATTACCCTCATCAAGCAGCGGCCAAACTCCTCTAAGATCATCCGCTCTGTGGCAGATTTGGAATATGAGAATTTTTCTCCTTCTTCAGCCTGGGCCAATAAACATGCACATGTAGCCTCAGCAACTTCCTTTGTGACAAATGTGAACGGTAACCTAAAAAGAATGCAAGGGTCTTTGTAAGCAGAAAATTTTAAATATACTGCAACTGACTAATGCATTTAATCCAGCCAGCAAAGGAAGCAATATGAATTAGAACAATACATTAGTAAGTGGCTTCTATTTACGCCCTCTACATAATACATGCCATTTGCTGAAGTGACACAACCCCTTTAAGACAGGGGGATTCACTACTTTTGCACAATAAAAACACTTTATCATAACATGGTGGGGGATATTTATCAAAATTGTTGCAAAGGAAAACTGGCTTAGTTGCCCATAGCAACCAATCAGATTCCACCTTTCATTTTCCAAAGATGCTCGGAAAAATGAAAAGTGGAACCTGACTGGTTGCTATGGACAACCAAGCCTATTTTTTTTTATTTTTATAAATCTCCCCCTATAGTTTTATGTGGATAAGGATTCAGTAAAAGTCGTAATTTATGTTCAAATCTTTGCTTTTTGTGACTTCAGTTGTACACAGGGGAGAGAGCATTCTCTGTGTAAATGTGTATACAGAGATAGCTGTGAGTCACTGATAGTTGTTCACAGGGGAGGTGTTATCAGTGATTGATAGCATTCTCTGTGTAAGTGTGTATACAGAGATAGCCGTCAGTCACAGTGCAGTCTGCATGTAATAGGGCAGGAGGAGCTGAGCTGATTGATATATAGTTTTGTAGTAAAATATTTAGAAACATTTTTGTAATTTATGCATTTAAATCTCTGCTCTTTCTGAGGTCAGTTGTACAGAAGGTAGTCTTATTAATGACTGACAGCCCTCTCTGTATACACACAAAGAAAATTCGATCAATCATTGATAAGATGGTCCGCTACGGAGCTCAGACAGAACAGAGATTTAGGCCACATGACCATGTGAAGTCCGAGAAATGTGGCCCGTGGATTGACGGCAACTCATCTGACCCGAACACACTGCATAATAGTGATTTACGATGTAGTGAGTTCCTATCTGATCGCGAGTCTGTTGTCATGTGAGTACAGTACAATAGACCCCAAGTCAGATAGGAACTTATTGCATTATAACTCAGTATGATACAGCCGACACATGGGCCATGTTTGCTGGACTGCACGCGGTCTTGTGCATGCACCCATAAATGTATAAAATTACAGTAATTGACAAAGAAAAAAAGCGCACCCAAACAGAAATGTTGGATTGCTCCAAAACTCTGCATGCAGTTATGTCTCAGGCATATATATAAATGATTACTGGGTTTTGCCACAAGAGGGTGTAAAATCGCTTCCCCTGCTGCCCTATAAGAAGGCCCTCAGAGGCTACTTTGGGTAGTGTACCTCTTGTTAGGAGGTCCTTGACTGCTAGACATGCCTCTACAATGCACTCGAAGACATTTTGCCCAGATGACAGACTGAGAGAAGCAGGATGGTAGTTTTGAAGAACTGCCCCATCTTTTAGGCCACTCTGACCTAGCTGTTAGGCGATGTTGAGTGCAGTGGTTACATGAGGACACGCACAAATTGTGAACACGCTCCGGACAGACAAGCACCAGCATATCCCAGTTTCGTTGTCTACTATCCAGACCCAGGTGGCACTTTCTTAACGCACCCCTGTTTCTGCCCAGACCATTCGCAGGTCAGCCACCCACCATCGCTTTCGTTTGCAGTGGTGTCATGAACAAGAAACCTGGACTGCTACGGACAAGAAACATATCGTCCCCGCACCTGTTAGACATTTATGGCATAGCCCGTGGATAGGCCTTAAATGCCCAGATGGGACAACCCATTTAAACTTTTAGGCTAGTGAACTCTTGGAGAAATATATAATGTAATTTTAATAAATTCGGAGATGAAACAAATATTCATGGGAAATTATAGTTTTGAACCTAATCAAGAAACAAAAAAGAATCCGTAAAAAAAAAAAAAAAAGAAGAGATAGGAAATCACTCACTTTCCTCCTCCACTTGTAAGTGATGGCGCTGGTCTTGTGAGCAAGTCAGAGATCTGAGAAGACAATTTTGTTTTGGCTGCGGTTTGCTGTTGCACCCTCACTTCTGCGGCATCAGCTAGGTGCATTAGAGTCTTGCGCTCTGGGCTCTCCTCAAAATTTTTGCAACCTATGCACTTGCATATTGAGGAGCACATAATTTTAGCCTGGGGAAAATTTGCATAAATAAAATAAAACATTTTTTTTTAAAAAGGACAGCTGATGAAATCGTACCTTTTTTTGTAGTAATAGGGCTTTAATTAGACTTCCATATTATAGATGTGAACAAGACAAACGGTATCAGACCACTGCAGGGTAATTCAGAAAGTAATGGTTGCCACAACAAAGTAGAAATAAATACCAATATCTCTGTATAGTACAACAGACAGGAATTATGAAAATGTATGTATGCATATATGTATTTTAACCCATTCCTGCACTGCAGCATAGTACTACGTCATGGGAAGTGCATACTTCCCACAAACATGCCATCGCCTAGGAGTGAACTCCATAAAAACAAAACTTGAATTGCAGTTTTTTCACTCCATTACACCTCAAAATTTGTTAAAAAGTATACAATAATTACATGTACCTGAAAAAAGTACAATTTAAAAATACTCATCCTGCAAAGGAAAAAAAATATTGGGATATCGACACAGTTGTAACATTTTTGGCTCTATACACCCCCACAATGGATTTGAAATGAAACAAACAAGATGTGCTTTAACTGCAGACTGCCAGCTTTACTTTGAGGGTATTTACATCCAAATCAGGTGAACGGTGTAGGAATTACAACAGTTTGCACATGTGCCTCCCACTTGTTAAGGGACCAAAAGTAATGGGACATAATCATGAATCAAACTTTCACTTTTTAATGCTTGGTTGCAAATCCTTTGCAGTCAATTACAGCCTGAAGTCTGGAACGCATAGACATCACCAGACACTGGGTTTCATCCCTGGTGATGCTCTGCCAGGCCTCTACTGCAACTGTCTTCAGTTCCTGCTTGTTCTTGGGGCATTTTCCCTTCAGTTTTGTCTTCAGCAAGTGAAATGCATGCTCAGTCGGATTCAGGTCAGGTGATTGACTTGGCCATTGCATAACATTCCACTTCTTTCCCTTAAAAAACTCTTTGGTTGCTTTTAAAGTATGCTTTGGGTCATTGTCCATCTGCACTGTGAAGCGCCGTCCAATAAGTTCTGAATCATTTGGCTTAATATGAGCAGATAATATTGCCCGGAACACTTCAGAATTCATCCTGCTGCTTTTGTCAGCAGTCACATCATCAATAAATACAAGAGAACCAGTTCCATTAGCAGCCATACATGCCCATGCCATGACACTACTACCACCATGCTTCACTGATGAGGTAGTATGCTTAGGATCATGAGCAGTTCCTTTCCTTCTCCATACTCTTCTCTTCTCATCACTCTGGTACAAGTTGATCTTGGACTCATCTGTCCATAGGATGTTGTTCCAGAACTGTGAAGGCTTTTTTAGATGTCGTTTGGCAAACTCTAATCTGGCCTTCTTGTTTTTGAGGCTCACCAATGGTTTACATCTTGTGGTGAACCCTCTGTATTCACTCTGGTGAAGTCCTCTCTTGATTGTTGACTTTGACACACATACACCTACCTCCTGGAGAGTGTTCTTGATCTGGCCAACTGTTGTGAAGGGTGTTTTCTTCACCAGGAAAATAATTCTTCGGTCATCCACCACAGTTGTTTTCCGTGGTCTACCGGGTCTTTTGGTGTTGCTGAGCTCACCGGTGCGTTCCTTCTTTTTAAGAATGTTCCAAACAGTTGTTTTGGCCACGCCTAATGTTTTTGCTATCTCTCTGATAGGTTTGTTTTGTTTTTTCAGCCTAATGATGGCTTGCTTCACTGATAGTGACAGCTCTTTGGATCTCATCTTGAGAATTGACAGCAACAGATTCCAAATGCAAATAGCACACTTGAAATGAACTCTGGACCTTTTATCTGCTCATTGTAATTGGGATAATGAGGGAATAACACACACCTGGCCATGGAAGAGCTGAGAAGCCAATTGCCCCATTACTTTTGGTCCCTTAACAAGTGGGAGGCACATATGTAAACTGTTGTAATTCCTACACCGTTCACCTGATTTGGATGTAAATACCCTCAAATTAAAGTTGACAGTCTGCAGTTAAAGCACATCTATTTCGTTTCATTTCAAATCCATTGTGGTGGTGTATAGAGCCAAAAATGTTAGAATTGTGTCAATGTCCCAATATTTATGGACCTGACTGTATACCTATGTCAATGGAAAAATAAAAAAGTTATGGCTTTTAAAATGTGGAGTTTCCAAAAAGTCCAAAACAAAGGATTTCTCGAGCCTTTTCATACTTTTTGGACCCCCTTCATCCCTGCTGCATCTGTGGCAGCAGCACAATTACCTGCTCATGTGACATACACATCACTGCTGCAGCCAGTCACTGACATAACTGATCCGTATCGGAAGTTTCCAAGTGAGAAATGGAGTGCAGCAAATGCAGCAGTGTACCAAAGAAAGCAGAACAGAGCAGCAGGGAGGTAGGTAGGTATGCCTCCCTCCACAGGTTCAAGGGGTTGGGGGCAGAGAACAAAGCTAGAGAAGCCTTTTAAGAGGTTAACGGGATTGTCTGGTATAATTTAAACTCAGACTGTAGGTAGCATTGCTCACCAGTGATATACGATTCTTGCAGCAGTCTCCTGACCGAGAATGGGTACAGTCACTTCAGGTCTACCAGAGACTGCTAGGAGCTGTGGCGCTGGGATGGAGGACATTTTAAAATATATATATTTTTTTTTTTACATTTTATTAACACCGTCATGCCTACAGTCTGAATTTAAAGCGGTTGTCCCACCACAAACACATGTCTGGTGAAGGTCCAATCACTGGCCCCTCCTGATCACGGTAAAGCCCCTCAGAGCTGAATGGAGCAGCAGTGCACGTTCATGACTGCCACTTTATACAAACATGGGAACATAGGACCTCTGTTTTTGTGATCAGTAGGGGTTCCAGAGGTTGGACCCCGCCAATCAGACAAGTCCTTTAACTTCTAGTCTTCTAGTAGTTCAATTATGAGTCCCAAACGAGAAAACAACTGATGGGAGTAAGGACAAACCCTGTACTGAATGTGTAAACAGGAGATCTATACAATGAGACAGATGTGTGTTTCATGGAGTAAGGGTCCATTCACACGTCCGTGTGTGTTTTGCGGATCCACGGATCTGCAAAACACGGACACCGGCAATGTGCGTTCCGCATTTTGCGGACCGCACATCGCCGGCACTTAATAGGACATGTTCTATTTTTTTCGAGATCGGAATTGCGGACCCCGAAGTGCGGCCCTATAGAAATGAATGGGTCCGCAATTCCGTTTCGCAAAATTAGGAACAGAATTGCGGACGCGTGAATGGAGCCTAACACTTCCATAACAATAACTGACATTTATATAGCATCATTTTTCAAGCTAAGGAAGAAGCATCTTTACCTCGTAGCATTCACAGTAGTTCTTTAAGCATCCCGACCGTTTGCAATTGCAGCCTTTACTATGTCGTCGGTCAGATTCTCCTTCCTTTCCTTTGCCAATTTTTGGTTTAAACGCTTCTGGATTTCTGTCTAAACACGCCTGGTAACCCAAGTAAAGCAAAGGGAAAACATTTTCACAATGTTTGTGCACACTGTGGCTCCTGTAAGAGGATAGTCTTGGTATCTGTGCTTTAAGTTAGTAAAATACAGGGAACACAGCTTCTGTATTCCGTTTTTCTAACCTTGATAGCTTTTTGCCGCTCATTTTCATGCTCCAGATTGTTGTAACAGTTTGTGCAATTGCAGTTGTTGCAAAACTCTCCGTTGGCAAAACAGTCACAATATCTGAAAATGACAGAAAGTCTCCCATCAGACTGCTGGTTTTAACACTGAAGTAACACCCCCATGATTAGTCATGCTTACCTAAGGGTATGTTCACAGATCCGACACATTCTCTAAAGAATCTGAGGTTGCAATAATGCCTCTACGAGCGTCAAAGACGCCTGCACAGGCGATTTTACTCTGAAAGAGTCTGATGCGTATTAATACGTAGAGACTTACCCTGCTATTAATGAGCGAGCTGTGAACAAGTATTTATATATTATTTGCCAGTAGTTTTATGGAAAACAGTTTGTATATGTAAAGATATAGGTTCCCGCATTGCTGCTGAACTCCTCCCATCCACCTTCCTGATGATTACATGTCAGCAGTACCGGCGGGAAGACGAATGGGAGCAGTCCAGCAGCAAACTGGTCCGGATGTACAGGAGCGGTGGATGGACGGCACCGACCTTAACTTCTGGCACGTGGGTAGTAGGACCACTAAAAAGGCCTGAGGAGGGGATGATGAAGGGCTGCTCCCCGCGGCACCACCGCTGCTGCTAAACTCTCCTGTCCCGAGTTCTCACCTCGCTGCCTTCAAATGCTCGACCCCCACTGTCCACCAATTGCTCTGCCTTTTCTGTCCTCTGCGCCCAGCTTCTATCACAATTACATTAAATTGGCCCATCATCGCTATCGCCACAGGGAGCTGGAGTTTAGGGCTGCTGCTGTGACTGCACCAGCATGCCCTGGCTGAGCAGCTGAGGGATAGAACAGTCAGGATGTTATATTTGTCTCAATCAGTCTACATCATGTTTGGGCTGCACAGTCATGTAGCTGAGTTATAAGTGTCCTGCATCTCCAGCATTAGTGTCCCATCAGCAATAAAAAGCTGGAGATATTTCTGCACTTCATCTCGTAAGTGGACACTGGATCTAAAGAGCAGAACAGACCACTGTGGGGTTAATCATGGTGCAGATGACGTACTGGACATGTAAAGCACTGATAATTTGGCTGCATGTCTAGTCCAAACATGATGTGGACTGATTGAGGTAGACATAACAGCCTGGCTGAGCAGCTGAGCCCTTGATGGTTTTTCTATCCCTTGAATTAGGTTGGAGAGGCTCAGCCAGGTCCACCTTGTCTTCTCTGGGGGAGGCAGCAGTGCGGGTGACCGGCGCTGGAGCAACTCGACCCCGGGAGAACAGGGAGGCGAGGCGTCCACTGTTTTCCCATCTGAAAAAGAAGGAAAAAAATATAAACTAAAATAAAAAATCTTCAGGAGATCCCTTGAAAAAACTGAAGCTCTCTCTCCAGGCTGGAGGGGGTATAGCTGCCAGGGGAGGAGCTAACAGCTTTTACTAGTGTTAACGCCTCCTAGAGGACATAGCTATACCCATGGTCTCTGTGTCCCCCAATGAATATGGGCGAGAAAATTTATGTGATATTTATGTAGTCCGGGTTGTTACGGACACGGCAATACCAAACATGGGGGAGATTTTTTTAATTGAATAAATGTGTTTTTTTTTTTCAATTTTTTTTTTTTTACACCACTTAATAGTCCCACAAGGGGACTATAACAGACAGTATTTTGATTGCTTTTAAAATGCAATGCATTATCCCTATAGTGCATTGCATTTTAATGGCAATGCTATTCTAGCATTGACCAGCAGGCTGCGACAGAGGTGCAGCCTGCTGGAAATTATTGAAGGCAGGTCTGGGGCCTACATCAGAGCCCTGCCAGCTTTCACACACATCGGCACCCCGCGATCGCATTTGCGGGGTGCTGATGGGAGACAGAGGGAGTCCGCTCCCTCTGTCAGCACTTTAGCGGGCGCCATGTAAAATGTTAAACAGCCCCAATTGGCACTCCGGTCCGAGCTGTTAGAGCAGGGCCGCGGCTCTCATGTGGGTCCCCCGTGCAGCGCTTAGACTGGGCCGACGTAAAAAAAAAAGGCCCCTTAGTGACCGCCGTAAAAAGACGTATGGGCAGTCACTAAGGGGTTAATAAAGCCCCTTCACTGAAGGTGGATTGCTGAAGTTATAAAGAGGCACAGGCCTCTACACAACTTCAGGGCACCCAGCGCCGCTTCTAAATGTAAGACAGCTTCCGAGCTCTCTTACATTTAGACCATTTTCGACCCCTAAAACAAGCGCAGAAAATGGTAAATGAGACGGGCCTGCCGGCCCGTCCCTGCCCAAGCCGTGCCCACTTTTTTAGACCTAGTGTGAGCGGGGAAAATTTGCAGATTGTGATGCAACTAACTAACCATTGCACCGCCATCTGCGCTTGAAATACGAATAATATATAAGTATTTCAGTATAATAAATGACCCCCTTAGTTTTTAGTTTCAATCACTACGTAAGCAAGCATGTGAAATAGCCAATGTAATACTAAACTTACTGGAATGATTATGGAATCTACCTACTTACAATTTTAAGCATAACGACTTTGTGCAGTTGCATGGCTTTCTTGGGCGACTTGCTGCGTCAGAAGACATTATGCTGAAACCAAGACGACAATAAATGTTATTAAATGCAGTGCTCTTAAAACAGCTAACAAAGCTATGAAAATTCAATAAATAGCCCAAGATTAAACTAAACAGGGAAGCCTACAAGGGTATCCATGTGTCATGCCAGGAGTTAGTAATCCTCCAGGGGGCACGGGCAGGAGCAGCAATATGTGCTCCTGCCCGTATGCACTGCTGCGGCTCCATTCACAAAGTGTCTACAGCCCGTACTCCGTACACGGCTGAGCAGTCAGCGGTGTACAGAAATGTCAGTTTTAAGCGCAAGGAATGGTGCTCTTTAGGGGACGGAAACTGTAATAAAATACAAAATCCAATAATAAAGTATGTTAGAAAAACGATTATTAGGGCATTAGGGACATCTTTTTAAAATTGAGTTACTCTTTAAATGAGCATACTAAAACTGACATTGGGATATTGTTCATGCATTTAGCCAGTACAATGACAGAATATTTTTTTTGCCCGACTAATATAATTTTGTAAAATGAAAAACATATACTGACAGTATAGTAATAGAAATGGCAAATAATTGTATGTCGCTTTTCCTAATATGCCATAAAAAGCAAATAACACTGCACACGTTTTGAGAAATCTCACTCATGTAAAGTGAAGTATTTGCCATGGCAACTATAATTTTCTAATGTCTTTAAAAAAAATCAGATTTGGAATCGGATTGATCCACTTTTCCACTGAATTAGTATGGAGAACATGACCTACTCACCCATTCAGTGGTAGCCTCGTCTGATTCTGTGAACCTTGGGTTCCAGACATTCCTGCATTGCTTGCAATAGATACGTAAGACGACTGCTGAAACTTCATAAAAAAAATAAAATAATTATGTACAAAATTAGATCAACAATGCATACACATTTAATAAAATAAACTAGCAGAAGGACCCCGCTTCGCACGGGTATATTTCATCTATTTTAATGTTTGTATGTGTTGTAGTGGATGCAGTCGATATCTTTTTAACAACCGTGACATCTACAGTACCCCGCCCCCTTAACAGTGACCTCCACAGCGCCCTCCCCTTTATTAGCGACTTCCACAGTACCCCATCTCGTTAACTGTGATTTCCACAATAACCCGCCCCCTTAACAGTGACCTCCACTGAGCTCCGTTCCTTTAAAATGTGACCTCCACCGTTCCCTGCCCCCTTAACAGTGACCTCTAGAGCATCTCGCCCCCTTAACAGTGACCTCCACAGCAGTCCGCCCCTTTATTAGTGACCTCCACAGTACCCCATCTCCTTAACAGTGATTTCCACAACACCCCGACCCATTAACAGTGGCCTCTACAGCAATCTGCCCCTTAACACTGACCTCCACAGCAGACCATCTCCTTAACTGTTACCTCCACAGCAGCCTGTCCCTAGGGTGGCCAGAGGTCCGGTTTTAGGCTGGACAGTCCGGCTTTCAGACTCCCTGTCCTCAGTCAGGCACAGGGATGTCCTTTTGAACAGCTCACTCTCAGACAGCAGCACCGTGCGGTCTGAGCAGGAGCTGCAGGGAGAAAGTCACCTCCCCACCCCTGCAGCTGAAAGAAGTTGATTTTTACCTTAATTTTTTTCAATCCCCGTCAGTTGCGAAGTGAGAATAGGCATAGCCTAACCGGGTCAGGGGCATGGCTTAGTGGGACCTGGGGGTGGGGTTTTTAAGTCTGTCTTTTGCCCCCTTAACTGACTTCCACAGCACTCCACTCCCTAAACAGTGTCACCCACAGTGCCCTGCCACTTTAAAGCTGACCTACAGCAGTGAAGAAAAATGGCTGGGTTGTTATGGAAACCTGGTGTAAAACTGTGTGTATGTGGAGACTAAGGGCCTGCGAGCTTCTATTGGTTGATAAGGGTCACGTGACCAGGCTTCTATTGGCTAATGCATTTTTTGGGAATATCTCAGGAACGGTACTTGCTAGAGCTAAGACCTGGTATAAAACCTTCCAGGACACCTGATGTACCTGTGCGCCAAATTTCACGATTGTAAATGCGACGGTGTGGATTCCTTTAGCGGACATACACACAGCTTTATATATTAGACTGTAGATATGGGCCCATGTTTAGTAATGTATGTGCACCTAGATTTGGCGTAAATTGTACCAATATGTGGCACAACTTGGTGAATATATCTAACACTATCCGGACAAGAAACGTGGCATACCCAAAAGGGGGATTTGGCTAATAAGCAACATTTAACACCAAAACTGAGGTAAACGTCTGTCTCATACTAACCCGACCAACAGTTAGTATAAGTTAGGCTACTTTCACACTAGGGTTTTAGTTTTCAGGTATTGAGATCTGTCATAGGGGCTGAATACCATAAAAATCGCTTCAGTTTTGTCCCAATTCATTGTCAATGGGGACAAAACTGAACTGAACAGAACGCTCCAAAATGCATTCTGTTCCATTTAGTTGCGTTCCCATACCGGAGAGCAAACCACAACATGTAATGGAAGCGTTTTTGCTGAACCCTGCCGGATCCAGTAAAAACGCTAGTGTGAAAGTAGCCTTAGATAAAAATTTCTATCCCTGCACCTAATTTCTTATCCAGCCTGATCCCCTGTGATAAATCTGGGGCAGGTATGGATGGCCTAAGTTTACGCCATCTATAGGATTAGTAAATCTGGCCCCCTAAGTAAATTCAGTGCATATGACAGGATTATAAATGTGCACAACCAGGCTCGGACTGGCCTACAGGGGTACAGGTGAATCCCCCGGTGGTCCCCCAGTCTCCCACCCCCTGCACAAGGGGCACATAACACAATAGACTTACTGCACTATATACATATATTCAACGTACAGGACCTCAACCAGCCTATGTTCATATAAAAAACTTGATAGATTATTAAAGAAACTCCCCAGTTTATTATTATAGACACGATCAGATAGCTGAGATGACTTATAGGTATAGAGGAAAGCTACCAGTATCCTCTTTTCCCCAGGACCTACCTTCTCAAAGTTTCTGCAGGGACCCCCATATTCGATTATCTAGTAGCATCTTGCTGCTTTGTGATCAGGTAATATTTGAATGTATCCATACCGTGGGCCCCCAAAATAAATTTTACTTGTAGGCCCTAGGCACTCAGACGGAATTAAATAGGTTGGCCCACGAACAACATCCACAGAATAGATGATAAATGTGTCACTGTCTATGGGACTGCAGTGTACAGTGCTCCACTATCTACAGCAGTTCCACAGAAGTGAATAGAGGTAGGCAAGCATGCACACAACCCCACTTCATTCACACATGAGAATTAGGGACCCTTTATGATCAGTCTGAGCCAAAGCGGTCGGACCCTGTTGCACATGGGCCAACCCCCACTTAAAGGAATTACTGTAACTGTAGCGGACCACGAGTAGCTTGCTACAAGAAATTGTTTGTACCCCTCTGTTAACCTGTTCCGGACACATGACGTACCGGTACGTCATGTATAGTTCCGATCACAGTCACTAGGAGGGCAGTGATCGGAACTCGGTACCTGCTCAAATCATTGAGCAGGCACCTTGGCTAAATGCGCCGAGGGGTCCTGTGACCCCCCATGTCGGCGATCGCAGCAAACTGCAGGTCAATTCAGACCTGCGGTTTGCTGCGTCTCCGGGTTATTCGGGTCTCTGGGGACCTGATAACCCGGAACAGGATGGTGATCGATGTTGTGATCATAGACCACCAATCACCATCCTTAGATCCTGAGTAGCCAAAGATGTACATAGCCTCTTTGGCTAAGACAGAGACAGATGGTGCGATCTGACACTGATGGTACGTCTAATTTCTTTGGAAGTTATTCTGGGCTCTTTGGTTATCATTTGTATTATCCGTCTCTTCAATTTGTCATCAATTTTCCTCTCGCGGCCACGTCCAGGGAGGTTGGCTACAGTCCTGTAGACCTTAAACTTCGGAATAATATGTGCAACTGTAGTAACAGGAAAATCAAGCTGTTTGGAGATGGTCTTATAGCCTTTACCTTTAACATGTTTGTCTATAGTTTTCTTTCTAACTCTCTCCTTAGCTCTATGTTCAGTGTGGTACCCACCACGGTGCCAAAACAGCACAGTGACTATTTTTAACCCTTTAAATAGGCAGACTGACTGATTACAAGTTTGAAGACACCTGTGATGCTAATTACAGTACACATCTTAGGCTACTTTCACATTAGCATTTTTAATTCCACTACTGAGATCCGTCAGAAGATCTAATGGAAGAAAACGCTTCAGTTTTGTCCCCATTCATTGTCAATGGGGACAAAACTGAACAAAACGGAATGCACCAAACTGCATTCCGTTCCGTTTGGTTGCGTCCTAATCGCGGACAGAAAGTTTTTCTGACTGCGACGTGGTGCGGAGCAAGACTGAGCCATCCTGACACACAATGTAAGACCTCTTGCACACGACCGTATGGCTTTTTCAGTATTTTGCGGTCCGCAAAAAACACGGATGACGTCCGTGTGCATTCCGTTTTTTGCGGAACTGAAAAGCTGGCCCCTGAAAGAACAGTACTATCCTTATACATTATGCGGACAATAATAGGACCACATGTTCCATCTTTGAACGGAAATACGGAAATGGAAGGCATGCGGAGTACCTTCCGTTTTTTTTTGCGGATCCGTTGAAATGAATGGTTCCGTATACGGAACGCAAAAACAAAATAGAAAACGTTCGTGTGCAAGAAGCCTCAAGTCAATGGGGATGGATCAGTTTTCAATGGTATTCAAGACGGATCTGTCATTGCTATAGAAGACATAATATAACCAGATCGGTTCATGACGGATGCATGCGGTTGTATTGTACACGGAAGCGTTTTTGCAGTTCCATGACGGATCCGCAAAAAACGCTAATGTGACAGTAACCTTAGATTAACATGTCCCTATGGTCAAATTATTTTCAATCTTTTCTAGGGGGTACCATTATTTTTGTCCAGGCCAGTTTCATTTGTCGGGTTTTTTTTTTTATTCAATCGAATCACAATTCAAAAGCAATGTCTGATTTTTATTAGCTGATTTTCATAAATTTTTTATTTATTATTACTTTAGTCAGTTTCAAGTTATTTCAGTGATCATTGTGGGTTTTTCTTTCTTTAACGGGAGGGTACCAACAATTCTGTCCACGTGTATGTATATGAATGAATGATCAAGTGATTGAACCTAAACGCACAACCAAGTCAAGATCCGAACCCATACGTGTCCTACTGAACCAAACCAAGCTCACCATCAACACCTTATGACAATCCTAAGTTCTCTTGAATAGAGCTGAAGGGTCCGAGTGTTACATCCATAATAATGTCCCTAAAATGAGGGCATCTAACATATGCGACATGTGATAACAGCATAAATCTGTTTATAGAGCAGAGATATAATGCAGCAGAGAATGCAGAACTTTCAGAGGTACAAAGGATTAAATGGCCATCCAGACATTTACTAACCTGGGTAACATACTGAGCAGGGAGGACGGCATAACCCAAATTTCCTGTGCCTGGAGCAGGGGTCAGGACTGGAAGATTTGTGAGGTTTGGTTGAATCTGTGTGAGAGGTGTGGCAGGCATAAGCAGTCGCTGCTGTGGTTGGCTTGTAGTCACTATAGGTGCATTTACTGGCTTTGGCGCTACCTAAGCATAGAAAAAGAAATAGAATGATTATGCATAGATGAATATGTATACACATATACATGTAATAAACCAAAATAAATTTAAAAGGGGCATTTTGACGAGAGAAAGTTGTGGCATATCACTAGGATGGATACATGACATCCATATACCATAAAGTGATTGTCCCTTCAGAATAGTTTTGTACATAAAATACTGTGAGCACAGAGGGAGTTGATTTATCATTGGGGGCATTTTTAAAGCTAGTTTTACAGGAGTCTGTACTGCCATCATTTGTGCTAAATTTATCAAATGACACACTGTCCTTGATGGATTTGGTATATCTTTAAAGGGGTATTCCGGTTATGTAAATGTATCCTCTAAGGCTAGCATAGGATAGGGGATAACTATTAGATCGCTGGACCCCCACCAATTATGAGAATGGGGGCCCTGTATCCCCACCCCCGAAATAAACTGAGTGGCCAGTCGGGCATACGCATAGCCTCTCTTTCAATATCTATGAGAGTCCCGGAGACAGGACAGTAAGACTTGCACCAATCTAATAGTTATATCCTATAAATGTGGATAGGGTATATAGCTGGAATATATATCTTTAAAGAGGACCATTCACTCGTCCTGACATAATAATATTAGTACCTGGCAGTGTAGGGCAAGATCAGTAGATGTCCGTGCATTTTATTTTATTTTTTTAGATCGGCTGCTCTGTTGGGGCGCTGTGCCCCTTGTTCTCTTTTGCCGCCCTGTATGCTAATTAGTAGCATCGGTACAGGGAGGGGGAGACGGCCGTGTTTCTCGGAGCAGCTAATCCCAAAAATTATATTATATATATATATATATATATATATATATATATATATATATATATATATATATATATATATATACACATATACATATACACACACACACTGATTTTGCCCTACGCTGCCAGGTGGTCCTCTTTAAGGGTCTATTTACATGTCAGTATTTTTCTTTTCCAGATTTTCTTCCCTTTATTTGTACATCCGCATCCGTTCCATTTTTCCGCAAACAAAACAAAAACACGGAAGGAGGAATATATGTTGCTAGGGTAATAAAAAAAATTTTTTTTTTCTATTTCCTGGAAACGGATCCGCAACTACGGATGACATATTGATGCATTCTGCATGTCATCTGCATTTTTGAGGACCCATTGACTGCAATGGGACCATGGACCACATTTTGCAGACAATAGTAGGACAAGCTCCTATTTTTATTTTTGCAGATCCGCATAATAGAACAGAACGGATGTGGACAGCACACAGAGTACTGTCCAGAGCCATTGAAATGAATGAGTCCGCATTCCGTTCCGCTAATTTGTGGAACGGATGCGGATTACAAAATACTGACATGTGAATGGACCCCAAGTCTAACACTTCTGTCTTAGGATATTACTCCACATTCTGGAGTATGACTGCAATAATTTTTGCAACTTTTTAAAAAGTCACAGGGATAAATCTGGATCGAAACTAATTGACATGGCAAATCAAGCCCACTTTTCCAAACTGGAGAGTGTGATGTAAAAAACATGGAAATCGTCTCAAAACTTAGTGACTTTTTGAAGCCAGAATTCTGGAGTGCAGGGCTTAAAAAAGTTTCTAATCTTGATTGTGGACTGACAAGTTGGAATGAGGCCACTATTTCTCCCAGTCAGCTTTAATACACAATTCCCAGAGAAGGGCAGAGATGCGAATAAAATGGATTTTTTGTACTCACCGTAAAATCCTTTTCTCGTAGTAGGCATTGGGGGACACAGCACCATGGGTATATGCCCAGCTGCCACTAGGAGGCTGACACTAGAAACAAAAAAGTGTTGGCTCCGCCCAGGTGGGCTATACCCCTCTGCAAGAGCCGAGATACACCAGTCGGTACAAAAGCAGTAGGAACGCCATACACCTGAACAAACAGAAAACTGAACGCCAACAAGTCTTCAACTGGGGAAACCCAACGACCACAAATCGCCGGGACCACAACAAGAAGAAACTCAGTAAGAAAATGGGAGGGATCTGTGTCCCCCAATGCCTACTACGAGAAAAGGATTTTACGGTGAGTACAAAAAATCCATTTTTCTCGTGCATGGCATTGGGGGACACAGCACCATGGGACGTCCCAAAGCAGTCCCTGAGGGAGGGAAGAAGAACGCCATGTCGCCAATCTAAAGCACAGCTGCTTGCAGAACCTTGTGCCCCAGGCTAGCGTCAGCGGAAGCCAGGGAATGAATGTGATAAAACTTAGAGAAAGTGTGAACTGACGCCCAGGTGGCGGCCCGGCAGACCTGGGAAGCAGATGCCTGATGACGCACCGCCCAGGAAGCCCCAACTGCCCTAGTCGAATGAGCGGTCAACCTGGAAGGGGGAGCACGGCCCTTTGCGATATAGGCCTCCTTGACAGCCGACCGAACCCAGCGAGAGATGGTGGCCTTGGAGGCAGGCAAACCCCTACGAGGACCCGCCGGGACCACGAAAAGGGAATCCGAACGACGGAAGGTTCCGTGAGGCGAAGGTACAGGCGAAGGGCCCGAACAACGTCAAGGCAATGGAGGGATTTCTCCCTAGGGTGAGAAGGATTAGGGCAGAAAGAGGGAAGGACGATCTCTTCATTGATATGAAACGAGGAGACCACCTTTGGAAGGAAAGAGGGAACGGGACGCAACACCACCTTGTCCTGATGGAAAACCAGGAAAGGCGAACGGCAAGAAAGCGCCGCCAGTTCGGAAACCCGGCGGATGGAGGTGACTGCCACTAAGAAGGCCACCTTGAACGAGACAAACGACAGAGATATCCCTGCCTAAGGCTCGAAGGGAGAAGACTGAAGGGCGCCAAGGACGAGATTCAGGTCCCACGGCTCCACTGGAAAACGAAAGGGGGGGGCTCGACGAGCGACACCCTGTAGGAAAGTCCTAACCTGAGCCCGCGAGGCCACAGGACGTTGGAAAAGGACTGAGAGGGCCGAAATCTGTCCTCTGAGAGAAGCCAGGCGAAGACCCTTCTCAAAACCGGCCTGAAGGAAGGCCAGAACGTTAGGGACGGAGAAATGAAGAGGGCGGAAGCGCCCAGACTCGCACCAGGCAAAATACGCTCTCCAGGTCCGGTAGTAAATACGGGCTGACTGGGGTTTGCGAGCGTGAAGCATCGTCTGAATGACAGAATCCGAGAGGCCACGGGACTTCAAAACCGCGGTCTCAACGGCCACGCCGTCAAACGAAGCTGAAGTAAATTCGGGTGGTACAAAGGACCCTGAGAAAGGAGATCGTGGCGCAGAGGAAGTCGCCACGGAGCGTCGGCGAGCAGAAACACTAGATCTGCGTACCACGCCCTGCGGGGCCAATCTGGAGCCACCAGGATTGCCGAAACCCGGGCTGCCTTGAGACGCTTGAGCACTCGGGGCAGGAGGGGAATGGGGGGGAACAGGTACAGAAGGTTGAACTGAGACCAAGGCAGAACTAGGGCGTCTACCGCGAAAGCCTGAGGGTCTCTGGACCGCGCGACATAGCGCGGAATCCTGTGGTTGAGACGTGATGCGAAAAGATCCACGTCCGGAGTTCCCCATCGGTGACAAAGTTGGAGGAACACCTCTGGGTGAAGAGACCATTCGCCCGGGTCGACTAGCTGACGACTGAGGAAGTCTGCCGCCCAGTTGTCGACCCCGGGAATGTGCACCGCGGAGAGGACGGGAACGTGGTTTTCCGCCCAGCGCAGGATATGGGAGGCTTCCTGCAAGGCCATCACGCTCCTGGTGCCCCCTTGGTGGTTCAGATAAGCCACGGCGGTGGAATTGTCTGTTTGAACCCGGACCGGGAGACCGCGAAGACGTGGGGTCCAGTGAGACAGTGCCAGGAAAATTGCCCTGAGCTCGAGTACATTTATCTGCAGGGAGGACTCCTGAGCAGACCAAAGACCCTGGACTGTGAGAGAGTCGAGGACAGCTCCCCAACCCGAGAGGCTGGCGTCCGTCGTGATCACCCGCCAACTGGGGGGAAGAAAAGAACGGCCCAGGGACACCGTCCGAGGAAGCAGCCACCAGGAGAGGTCCTGGCGAAGCTGGAGAGGGAGACGAACCAGGCGATCGAGACCTGCCTGGGACTTGTCCCACCTGGATAGGAGAAACAACTGAAGGTCCCGGGAGTGGAATTGGGAATAGGGAATGGCTTCGAAGGAAGCCACCATCCTCCCCAGGACGCGCATACACGTCCTGATAGTCAAGGTGGACGGACCGCGGAGAAGAGTCACCCCCGCCTGAAGGGAGGCAATCTTCTCTGGGGGGAGAAACACCCGCCCGAGGCGAGTGTCGAAAATCATGCCCAGGAAAGGCATCCTCTGGCATGGGACGAGGGAGGACTTGGAGTGGTTGATGAGCCACCCGAACTGAGCAAGAGCTGAGAGGGTGATGTGCAGGCTGGACAGGTTGTCCTCCAACGACGGGGCCCGAATCAGAAGGTCGTCCAGGTAAGGTACCAAAGCGACCCCCCTGGTACGTAGAAGGGCCATGAGAGGCGCCAACACCTTGGTGAAGACCCTCGGAGCAGAGGCCAGGCCGAAGGGCAGGGCTACGAATTGGAAATGAAGAGAACCTACCGCGAAGCGAAGGAACCTTTGGTGGGAGAGGGCAATGGGTACGTGGAGATAGGCGTCCTGAATGTCGATGGACGACAGGAACTCGTCCGACTCCAAGGAGGCGATCACCGACCGGAGGGATTCCATACGAAAGTGGCGGACCCGGACAAAGTGATTCAGCGCCTTCAGGTCCAGGATAGGACGGAGCGAACCGTCCTTCTTGGGAACCGTGAACAGATTCGAATAGAACCCCCGAAAACGTTCTGATTCTGGAACCGGAACGATGACCCCTAGAGAGCGAAGGGAACGAATGGCCTGAAAAAAACCTTCTGCCCTGGAGGGGGACCTGGGGGGCGACGTCAGGAAGAACCGTCCCGGCGGAAGATCGGAAAACTCGATCCTGTATCCGGAGGAGACTACCTCCAGAACCCAAGCGTCTTCTACGCTTGCTCGCCAGACGTCCTGAAAGGCGAGCAGACGCCCTCCCACCTTGACAGAGTCATGCGGAAGGAGGTTTAGTGGGCTGAGGGCGAGCAGGTTTGGACTTGGCATGCCAGGAGGGCTTGGCCTTAAAGGAAGGCCTGGAGGACTTCTTGTCAGTTCGGGCAGCGGGGGCCCGAAAGGACCGAAAGGACTGCGCCCGAGAGGACGACCCAGGAAAGCGACGGCGGCGAGGCTGATTCTGGGGAAGAAGAGAGCTCTTACCGCCAGTGGCCTCCGAAATGAGCTCCTCCAAACGCTTCCCAAAGAGCTTCCCACCGAGAAAGGGAAGGGAAATCAGAGCCTTCTTGGAGGCGGAATCTGCCGCCCAAGAACGAAGCCAGATGGTGCGGCGAATGGCCACAGAGTTAGCGGCCGCACGGCCGGATCGGCGGGCCGATTCCATAGAGGCATCGCAAAGAAATTTGGACGCCTGGTAAATTTGAGAGGCAAGCACTGCCAGTTCCCCTTGATCAGAGTCTGGGGGTAAGGCGCGAACAAGCTGTTTTGCCCAGATAGCGCAGGCCTTAGCCACCCAGGAGGCAGCAAACGCAGGGCGGATGGCGGCACCCGCTGCGACGAAAACAGACTTGGCCAAAGAGTCGACCCGTTTGTCAGCGGGATCCGACAAGGAAGCCGCGTCAGCCAGGGGAAGGGTAGTAGCCTTCGCCAGGCGAGCAACCTGAGGGTCCACCTGAGGAGGAACCGTCCAGGTGTTGACAGACTCCTCAGAAAAGGGATAGGGGACGTCAGAGGCCCTGGTAAGATGAAGGCGCCGATCAGGATGACGCCACTCCTTAGCCAGAAGCGCGTCCAGATCCTCGTGATTCGGGAAGACCACAGTGGAACGTCTAGCCCGGCGGAAGGACACCGACTCCAGGGAGGAGGAGGAGGGAACGTCCTGCACATGGAGCGCGTCACGGACGGCTTTGATGAGGTCCTGAATGGCCGCAGACATCGCCGAGCACCGCTCTGATTCAGAATCAGAAGCGGAGGAGTCCCCAGGAACGGCGGAAGCGGCTGAAGAAGAAATTTCGCCCGACTCAGACCTAACCGGGGAGTGATCCGGGGTAGCTGAGGAAGAATGGGACCCGGGCGAGGCTGTGCGAGGTCGCTTGCTGGACCTTGTACCAGAGCGGGAACGGACTTCCCCGGCGGGGGGGGTCCCTGCCCGAGGCGGCCGCAATCTGAGCGGGCAAGCGGTCCAAGGACTGCGCTAGGGATTGGGAGAGGCTGGCAAGGTTACCTATAGCCTGGGATAGGGTAGCAGCCCATTCCGGAAGGACCGACAAGGAGGAGGCCGCAGGGGCGGACTGGGTGGGCCCGGGGGGAAGGCACTGCACACAGAGAGAGGAAGACTGACCACATGGGAACTTCCTACTACACACAGAACAGGCGTAATGAGTAGAAATGGTGGCAGGGGGAGTGGGGGCCCGACCAGAAGAAGACATGAGGGCGGTATGGAGGAGCCTGCAAAGCAAAAAAGAAGAGTCAGCCAGAGGCTGCCTACCAGACCCAAGGTGCTGTGTCCCACAGAAGCACGTCCAGAGAGACGAGTCGCAGGAGAAGCTGCAGGCAGGACAGGAGCCGGTAGTAGAGGAAACCACACCCCCCCAGCAGCCCGCGCTGGGATAAGAAAAAGCGCGCCTCCCAGGGCGCCACCCACAGAGGGGAGGGAGAGGCGAAAAGCCCGGGAAGGCAGGAGGCGGAGCGGAGCTCCGCCCCACGTGACCTGCGGCCTAGGCTGAAGAAAAGCCGGGGCCTAAAGTAGAAAAAACTGCCGAAAACGGACGCCCGCGATCGCGGTAACGCCCGGAGGCAGCAGCAGGAGCGGAGAAGCAGCGCCGAGTCCCCGGCGGGGTGCGGGGGCCCGGAAGGCCAGGTAGGAGCAGGGGAAAACCCGTAAGTACGGGAAGGAGCCGAAAAAACAGAACCGGCCGTCTTAAAGGGCCAGACCCTAGAAACGAGGGTGCCCCAAAAGGTTTTGCCCCACGCAGAAAAGAACCCCAGGCAAGCGTGCAGTGCCCCCTAAGTTGGAGGAACTCCTCCGGACCCAAGTGCTAGGCTAAAAAGGGGGCCAGGACACAAGGAGACACAGGGTGGAGGGGGAGGGGGAGACACTGCCATACTCACCTTCTGACGTTTTCAGGCGCAGCAATGACCACCCCCTCGGCGGACTCAACACGGGAGCCGTGGGTCCGCCGGAATTCCTCTGCGGAAGCAGATAAGTGGGGACTAGGTGGCTGCCGGGTACCTGAGTACGCGCCCGCAGGGGGGCAACTAAAGTGGAACACGATGGAGCCACCCCTGCATCAGGAAGAACCTGTAGAAAAAAAGAGAAAAAATAGAACAAAATAAAAAATAAATTCAGCAGGATGACCTGCAAGACAGGTCATGTCTGCCTCCTACGGACACTAGAACTAGACTGGTGTATCTCGGCTCTTGCAGAGGGGTATAGCCCACCTGGGCGGAGCCAACACTTTTTTGTTTCTAGTGTCAGCCTCCTAGTGGCAGCTGGGCATATACCCATGGTGCTGTGTCCCCCAATGCCATGCACGAGAAAATCAAATCTCATTTAAGATGCTGGCGATTGCATGCACCAAGACTTACCTGTTTTACAGCCTGTGCTGGAACAATGGGAACAGACATCCGTACAGGAGTTGCATTCACCACCATTGGTTTAGCTGAGAAAAAAAAATGAAAAAATGACATATACCACGTTTCAACTGCAGACACAGAAAAAAACCTTGACACTGGCATTGCCACTGTACTATACCTGGTCTTACTATGACCCACTTTCTGGACAGTTTTCAAAACCGTCCTGTACACCCTTTTGGAGCAATTTACAAAATAATCGTGATACAGTCTGTTTAATAAATTTTGTTCATTGCGTGCTCCATGTTGACACGGATGGATATCGCAATAATATCAATGCAGAAAAGCATACCTTGCTGGAGAGGCTGCGTGCTGGTGCTATGTGTGGAGGGCGTCGAGCTGTTTGCAGTAGAGGTGGTCACAAGGCGGACATAATGAAACTTGCTTCCAGGGACCTGAATTTGTTGTACGTTAGGGGCGGCTGCAAGTGGTATAATTGTCTTAAACTGAGGGGCGCTGACCCCACTGACTGCTATAGTCTGTACTGTTGGTTTCATGTTCTGGAAAAAAATAAAAAGTTTATTTTTATTTAGGTGAAAGGAGATAGAGAGATAGATAGGACAGAGAGAGATAAGGGTCATTTACACGGGCCAAGAATTGAACAGATTGCGAACGATCGTTCATAGTAATGATGTGGCGGTGTAAATGCACCGCTGATTACCAGGTTAATTGTATCTCTTGCGCAGCACAGAAACTCCTAATTACTAGGAGAGTTTGGCTAAGGCTACATTCACACAGCCGTATGAACGGGTCCGCATCCATTCCGCAATTTTGACCCATTCATTTCAATGGGGCCGCAAAAAATGCGGACAGTAAACCGTGTGCCGTCCGCATCCGTAGTTTCGTTCCACAGCAAGGATAGAGCATATCCTATTCTTGTCCTCTATTGCAGACTAGAACAGGCATTTTCCATGGTAGCAAATTGCGGAATGCACATGGGCCGATATCAGTGTTTTGAGGATCCACAAAACACTACGCTTGTGTGAATGTAGCCTAACCCTTATGCTTTACAAAGCAGGGCCTCCCTATATTAATCTGAGTGGATACAGGGATTTACTTAAAAAGAGAAGTATATCCATAAATTGTGTCTTTGGTTGTAAGTTCATATTCATTGCTTCCCTTGAAAAGTGATACTAGGCATTTGCACTTACTTAGGCCAGGTTCACATCTGACTGTAATCTGGTCACTGTATCCCACGTACACACCGGCTTTCAGAAAAATGCTATACGCAACATTTTTTGTCTGCCCGAAAGTTGGCATATATGCCGGAAAGCCTATGGATTACCGTAAGATCCCCTAACAATGAATGGGGATACAGCGGTGAGCGGTGGTATCCGGCTATGCTGGATACAGTGAACTCCGGCAGTCCGTTCCTCTGCCGAAACAGACTGCCTGAGTTCCCAGCTCAGATGTGAACCCAGCCTTATCTCTCCCCTGTTATGAAATACATGAGTCAGGAGTGATAGGTGTTGGTCAAACAATAAGATCTTATAAGTAAAAGCATCAGTGTATTGTAAAGCAAACCCGGAAAGCAGTTGACAGTCTAACATGTGGGGAGATCACCCAACTCTCCCCCCATAAATGTCCGGAGATAGAAGAATCGTGCAAAGTAAATATTTTCACCTTATCCTTTTTTTCTCCCTGGAGATAAACCACCGGCAGATGTCTCTGGAAGCAGCTTTCTCCGTTCTCCCCACTGAATACACGTTCAGGTGAATCACATGTGTACGAGGAAGTAGGGAGAGATAGCCGTCAGCCGAAGGATAGCTCAGACAACAGCCTTAAAGGGGTTTCTCTAGGTTCAGGGCTGAATCCGGATATAAGCTCTCCTTTTTCTTTTACTATATATGAGTGGAGCATCAGAGCATTTCCTCGCTCCAATGCTACCCCTTGTCACACTGCATCGCTAGGCTCCGATTGCTGTGAGCCAATGACGTACCGGGCTTCCCATCACTATGCAAGGCGGAGACTTTCGCCTAGCAGTGAGCCCCGTGATGTCACCAGCACAAATGGGCGGTCTGTAGTGCTGCCCTACGCTTGAGCAGCACTATAGACTGCCCATTTGTGCCAGTGAAGTCACCGGGCTCACTACTAGGCAGAAGTCTCTGCCTAGCATAGTGATGTGAAGCCTGGTGGCTCACAACAATCAGAGCCTTGCGATGCAGTGTGACAAGGGGTAGCATTGGAGTGAGGAAATGCTCTGATGCTCCACTCATAGTAAAAGAATAAAGAAGAGCTTATATCAGGATTCAGCCCTGAACCCAAAGAAACCCCTTAAAAGCTATTTTTACCTTTGAGGGTAATTTTATTATTATTGCACTGTACTTATTTTGATCTAAACTTCATTTTTTCAATTGGCGTTTATTAAAAATATGGAGTTCTTTTTTCTGTACAGAGCCGAGATACTGTATTAGCCGCCTGTGGATTTTGTGTCTTTTCCGTCATTTGGGGAGGCGACGGGCTCCTTATCTCTGCTCTGACATTACAAACACTCGCTAAAGCTCAATCCTTTATCTTACTGAATGTGGCTTAACCCTTTGGCTACCGGAGATTTGTTTCATTTTTGCGTTTTCATTTTTCTTCCCTATTTTCCTTGAGCCATAACATTTTTATATTTCCAGTCACATAGCTGCATGAGGGCTTATTTTTTGCGAAACAAGTTGTACTTTCTAATGCCACCATTAATTATGGCATCAACAGCGTTTTGTTTACGGCAAAACTGACCCATGCCCTTCATTTTCTAGGTCAGTACGATTACAACAATACCCCATATGTATAGTTTTTTTTATGTGTAAATAATGTAAAAATAAATTTTAACTTTGAGAATTATTATTATTATTATTATTTAAATCACCATATTCTGAACCCCATAACTTTTTTTTATACTGGCCTCATTTTTTGCGGGACAATTCATAGTTTTTATTGATACCATTCTGGAGTGTGCATGACTTTTGGATCACATTTTATTTCATTTTTTTGGGTAAGAGAAGCAATGAAAAAAATTGCAAATCGGCCATTTTTACCCTTTTTTCCGTTACGCCATTCGCCGTATTGGATTTTTTTTTTTTTTATTTTAACATTATGGGCGCTTTCGGTCGCAGTGATACCCAGGATGTTTATATTTATTGTTATTTAGGTAATTTAAAAAAAATATTATTATTATTATTATTATTATACGAAACTTAAACTTTTATACGAAATTATTATTATTATACGAAATTTAAACTTTTAAATTTTTTTTATATATTTTTTTTTATAATTTTTAGGCTCATAAATGACCTTATAAATGGTGTTTTTTAATTTTTAATTTTGACCTATAAGGGATTTTAAAAAATTACAATTTCTTTGCATTTTGCTCATTTCTTATGTTGGCCTGCCATCTGAAATTCTTCATAGAGACTCAGTGCATTCACTGAAGTCCCAATTGGCCGCACTCAAGTTTTTGCGCATTCAGGTGTCGTGATCTCACTTGATCGCGGCATCTAAAGTATTTAAGAACTGCTATCGGCATTATTGCCGGTTGCGGTAATTAGCCGCAGGTCTCTGCTGTTTGAAACAGCAGAGACTTGCCGGCCATGACGCCCGCTGCATGCGCGTGCGGGCGTCATGCTTGTACGGCGCTGGCAGCAAAAGGGTTAAAGGGTTTCTGTCACCCCATTAAACAGTTTTTTTTTTTCATTAATAATAATCCCTATAGTGCGATCTCTTGATACATAATAAAATTAATCATTTTGATTCAGTAGATTTAGCTAAAAAACGATTTTTAAAATATGCTAATTACCTTGCTACCAGCAAGTAGGGCGGCTACTTGCTGGTAGCTGCCGCATCCTCCGTTCGTAATGACGCCCCCTCGGCATGCTGATTGACAGGGCCAGGGAAGGGAATCCTTCTCTGCTGGCGCTGTTCGAATTCGAAATCTCGCGCCTGTGCCGTACCTGGCTTCAATCGGCGCAGGCGCACTGAGAGGCGGCCGCTCGCTCGACCGCTCCATCCTCAATGCGCCTGCGTCGATGACGTCATCGCATACACCAGGAAGAGAAGACGCCGGCGTCTTCTCTTCCGGGTGTATGCGATGACGTCATCGACGCAGGCGCATTGAGGATGGAGCGGTCGAGCGAGCGGCCGCCTCTCAGTGCGCCTGCGCCGATTGAAGCCAGGTACGGCACAGGCGCGAGATTTCGAATTCGAACAGCGCCAGCAGAGAAGGATTCCCTTCCCTGGCCCTGTCAATCAGCATGCCGAGGGGGCGTCATTACGAACGGAGGATGCGGCAGCTACCAGCAAGTAGCCGCCCTACTAGCTGGTAGCAAGGTAATTAGCATATTTTAAAAATCGTTTTTTAGCTAAATCTACTGAATCAAAATGATTAATTTTATTATGTATCAAGAGATCGCACTATAGGGATTATTATTAATGAAAAAAAAAAAAAAACTGTTTAATGGGGTGACAGAAACCCTTTAAATATGTTTATGACCTCTTAGTAGTTTAGAAATAAGTACCAGTCACACCATTAGAAAAACAGTTAACCCTTTGGCCTTTGTGACAGAACTACTCAATATTTTTAATAAAGGCCAATTGAAAATTATTTTTAGCCAAAAATGAGTCAAATGCAATTAAACAAAAATTCCTTAGAAGGTGTACATAGCCTTTAAGACCCACTTTAGAGGTTGACTAGGGTGGCCATGCACATTAGAGAGAAGTAGGTTGATGGCTGAACAATCAAACTGGTGAATGATCATTTTAATCCATATTTGCCTTTACAGTCGTTCAACCTACCCGTCATGTTCAATGAAATGGACGATGGATGAAAGACCTTTCTCTCAAAGTTCTTTCAAAGAAAGACCTTTCGTTTGCGATCTTTCTATGCACAAAAGATCTTTTGTCTGACTATCGGACAGACTCATTTTCACTCCATGATGGTCTGTCATCTAAAACTATTGTTGGCTGTTACATTTCGCCTGACAAACAATTGTTTTGGTTAAAATCGTCCATTTTGATAAACTTTAGGTTACAGTCACATGACTGGAAAAAAAGGCTGTTAAAAACAGCAAAACAGTAACATTTTTTCATGGATGCCATACTGAAAGACAGCCACTAAAAACTATATTGTATGGAGTCTGTCGGTATGTGAAAACAAACAGAACAGGACATGTGCTGTTCAAAAACGGACTGCGATGGTTCTGAAAAGAGTGTGAATGTATGGCCACTTTAGCAGCCCTTTTACATGGGCTGATACAGAGGATATTGATCAGGAATAAACTAACTGTTTTTGGCAGCACAGCGTTGTTTACACAGGACGATGCGCTGTTGACAAGCTGCATAACTGAGCGAATCAGCCGGCAAACAATTGCTCGTTCGGTTGATCGCCAGCATATAAAAACAGGCCAATTATCAAGAACGAAAGTCCATAGAAACGTTCGCTTCTAATAACTGCCCGTGTGAAAGGGGCTTTACAGGACGATTAACGTGTGCTACCTGAGCAGTTGTGCTATTAGTGACAGTCTTGACAGGCGAAGAGGAACTTGCCGACTGTACAGTCAAAAGCTGCTGGCCAAGAGCTACACTTATCGGAACTCCAACTGTTTTCTGAGGAGAATTAGCGTGCTGTGAGCCGACAGACACCACTGTTACCTAAGGAACAAAATTAAGTTGTAACTTACAATGGAAAAAAAATGGGAAACATACACAGATCATCATCTGTAATAAAAAAAAAATCCATTCCCAAGGACAAACATAAGTACAGCAAACATTCCAGGATGCATCACAGTACCAACTCTAAGGGTCCATTCACACGACCGCAAGTGTTTTGAGGTCTGCAAATTGTGGATCCTCAAAACACGGGTATCAGCCAGGGGCGTTTTGCATTTTCTGTAACACACACGGCCAGCCCTATGATAGAAATGCCTTATAGCACATGCTCTATCATTTTTGCGGGGCCGCGGAACGGAACTACGGATGCGGACAGAACACGGTTTTGTGGCCTCGTTGAAATGAAGAAATACAGTAGTGTGAATGGACCCTAAAATAACACTGGGCCACTTTTGCCAATACTGACAATCCACTGGCAGCACTGATTGGACAGTGTCAGACTGTATAGGGTCACACCGCAGCTGGTAACTCCCAGCTGTACATTTATTCACAAACTTCTAGCAGGAATAGCAGAAGAATGGCGCAACATACTGTGGAATAGGTAATCCAAAGATATCATTTTGAGAGGAATAGTCCTTCTTTTTAACCCTTAGAGGACCTTGTGATTTTCCATTTTCATTTTTCACTCCCTGCTTCCCAGTGCCATAACGTTTTTATTTTTCTGTTCACAAAGCCTTATGAGGGCTTATTTTTTGCAGGACAAGTTGTATTTTCTAATGACACTATTTAATATTGCATATCATGTAGTGGGAGGGCTGGAAAAAAATTCTAAATGGTGTGCAATTCTGCCAGTTTTATGTTTTTTTGTTGTTTCAGGTAAGTTGTTGGGTGGAGGGTAAAGGTAGGACATGCAAGTCAAGTTTGAAAAATGAAAAAAGTTCAAGAAAAGTTCAGACCAGATGGATTTTGTGTCGTGGCCGCAAGTGCCTTTTACTCCTACTAATTTAAGTTGCAAACAATATACCACTAGCCTGCAACTTTTCTGTGACTTAGTTGTGTTTTTCCAGCCGTGATAGTCGCTCTAGCTCACAGCTGTAATATAGCTATTTTTTCTCTGCGTGAGCTTTCAGCAACAGATGTGGCAGTGTAGCCCTAGCCTTAATAAACATGCTGTAAAAGGGGCCTAATACAGGCTTTAACTGAGGAGCAACTCAAGTTAAAGTTCATTCAAATTTATTTAATAAAAACAAATTAGATGGTCAACTTATTTCCCAGGCACCTTTAAAGAGTATTTTTCATGCTTTTTAAGTTTAGATAAATACCTTTCCTTGCGGGGTAGCCCCGCTGATCCTGCCACCCTGCCTGTTTTTTTCAAATATCGCTCCTACGTCCCGCTGTGCCCCCCCACAGTTTTCCCACTCAGTTTGTTAATACTGAGCATCAGTACAGGGAGGAGGAGACACCAGGGTTACTCAATGGGCGTCTCCTTCTCCCTGACTGTGCCGCGATCCAATCACAGCGAAGAGCGTCACAGACAGGGAGAAAAAAAAAAAAGCTCACCTTCTCCCTGTGATGCTCTCCGCAGTGATTGGATCGCGGCACAGCCAGGGAGGAGACCCCCTTTGATTAACCCTGGCATCTCCCTCATCCCTGTACCGATGCTCAGTATCAACATACTGAGCGGGAAAACTGCAGGGGGGCACAGCGGGGCGTAGGAGCGATATTTGAAAAAAACAGGCCGGGTGGCAGCATCAGCAGGGGCTACCCCGCAAGTAAAGGTATTTATCTAAACTAAACAAAAAAAAAAAAAAAAAACATGAAAGGTCCTCTTTAAAGGTCCAAGTCTCACTTTATATTTTTATTCAGCTCTTTCAATTCAGGAGTGAAGCCTAAAAATAACAGTCTAAGGTCTATTGCACACGACCGTATGGCTTTTTCAGTGTTTAGCGGTCCGTTTTTCACGGATCCGTTGTTCCGTTTTTTGTTTCCGTTGTGTTTCCGTTCTTCCGTATGGCATATACAGTATACAGTAATTACATAGATAAAATTGGGCTGGGCATAACATTTTCAATAGATGGTTCTGCAAAAAACGGAACGGAAACGGAAGACATACGGATGCATTTCCGTATGTGTTCCGTTTTTTGGCGGACCCATTGACTTGAATGGAGCCACGGAATGTGATTTGCGGGCAATAATAGGACATGTTCTATGTTAAAACGGAACGGAAATACGGAAACGGAATGCATACGGAGTACATTCCGTTTTTTTTTGCGGAACTATTGAAATGAATGGTTCCGTATACGGAACGCAAAAAACGGCCAGTAAACGGGGAAAAAAAAAACGGCCGTGTGCAGGAGGCCTAACTGGAAGCTTTCAGAAATTCCCCTATTTTCTGGATCCTTTTAGAGTTTGGATTAAAAACAGTAATGCATAATCCGCATCAAAATGCTTGGTATAAGGTAGAAAAATGCAGTATATCAGTAGGGTTATGGGGCCTTCACGCGCTGCAGATTTTGTTGCAGAATTTTCCACAACTGAAAATCAGTTCCATTCACCTGAATGGGACTTGCAGAAATCCATGTGCTTGCCTCCCTATTGAAATGAATAAAACTGATCTTCAGTCGTGGAAAATTCTGCAACAAAATCCATGGTGTGTAAGCCACTTTTTCAAAATGTTACCTTTGTAGGAGGAGATTTTAGAGGTGATATAGCAATTTTGTTGGATGTCGGAGCGGAAGACTCCACAGATGTCCCAACGACTCCTCCGCTTTCAGTAATTGTGATGGCTTTGGTTGCACCTCCAGAATTACAATGAGTAAGCACCCTGCCTGCAAAGGAAATGGAAAAGGAAGTGTGTGCCAAAATTTTACCAAAATTCTGGAGCAAAGTAAGCCAGCATAAGAAACTGTGATACATCTTGTCTGGTCTAAGTTCACACTGCCTACATCTTAGATGGTATTAGTATATCTGCACCAATGTTTCATGTTCAGCACAACCAACATCCCACTTAGGCTCCATTCACACATCCGCAATTCCATTCCGCATTTTGTGGAACGGAATAGCGGACCCATACATTTCTATGGGGCCGCACGACGTGCGGTCCCGAACGGAATTGCGGACCCGCACTTCCGGGTACGCAATTCCGATCCTGAAAAAAATAGAACATGTCCTATTCTTGTCCGCAATAGCGGACAAGAATAGGCATATTCTCTTAGTGCCGCAAAACACACACGGATGTGTGAATGGACCCTTACAGTAAGTATTGCATCAAAAGAATATGAAGAGTAAAAAATTCATAAAATAAAAAAGGCTCACACCCTTCACATCTTTTTGTGTTTTATAATATGTACATATGTGAAATAAACACAAAAAAATCATAGCAACTACTCTGACTACCGATTTTATTAGCAATAGGCCCAAGACAATGCTGGTATCGTACCTGTAAATACTGAAGTTGATTGAGTAGTCTGTCCAGAACCAATGGGTTTACTGTTAGATGGTTTTGCAATGATCAGCTTGGTGATAACTGCACCAGATGATGTTGACAAAGGAACTTTCTTGGCAATCTAAACAATAAAACACATAAAAACAGACAAATACTAATAAAAATACAGTGATAAAGTTACTTTCTAACATTTAACCATTTAAACCACCTGCTAACTTTTTAAAGAGGTAATCCTGAAAAAGATACTGTGATGGACCATGTGATGAGCACAGTGACGTCACCAAAGGTCCTTTTCCTCCCAGGTCCTCAAAGAAGAAGAATGAAGACGAGCCGGGCTTCACGAACAAGTGGATGAGGTGATTTTAATTTTAACCCCTCCATCCCTCATTTACTAAGCATTCTGTATTAAGAATGCTATTATTTTCCCTTATAACCATGTTATAAGGGAAAATAATAAAGATCGGGTCCCCATCCCAATAGTCACCTAGCAACCATGCGTGAAAAATCGCACCGCATCCGCACTTGCTTGCGATTTTCACGCAGCCCCATTCACTTCTATGGGGCCTGCGTTGCGTGAAAAACGCACAATATAGAACATGCTGCAATTTTCACGCAATGAACAAGTGATGCGTGAAAATCGCACAGCCCCATAGAAATGAATGGGTCCGGATTCAGTGCGGGGGCAATGCGTTCACCTCACGCATTGCACCCGCGGGCAAATCTCGCCCGTGTGAAAGAGGCCTTAGTGTCTTTAAAAGGGGTTGTCCAGCAGAAAATATTTTTTAGGGTGGGTAAAAAAAGAAGCGATATTCACTGCAGCTATTCCCTGTTGTTCCCGTTCCAATGCTTAAACGGGATTTCTTTTTTTTTTTTTTTTTTTATTTCATCTTCCCTCTCTTGATGTGAATAACAACATTTGCATCGATATTATTAAATCTTGCCTAGCAGGCTATCGCTGACCTGCATGCAGAGCCTGACGGTGCCTGACTGTGCAGGCGCAGCTGGCCTGGTTAGAACGTCAGGGTATTATTCTATGCTCTCACAGTGCAGAGAGATTCATTCTCGAGCATGCGCTGTGGTGATGGACCGCAGGGGACAGGCTCTGATTGTTTCGTCAGTGATGACTATCTTATTTTACATAATCTCCCTAACACGTGTTGGGACTTTGTATATTTTTATTTACATTTGGTCCTAGGACCATAGGTGTCCCTAGGTTAACACGTGTTACTAATATAGTTTAAAATTTAACGTTTATTACATGTCCATAAAAAACTAGAACTCTATAGTTAAAAGTATCAGCGTTTGCCTGCTTTGTGTATATAGATGATTATAAGGGGTCTATTCTTTGTAAACCACTAGAGGGCACTCTTCACTAGTATATGTTAGATTCTCTATCTAAAGCTTATAGTGTAGTCTGTGCTCACTCGATGCGCTCTGTTATCCCACAGAACGCTAGCTGCTCACTGTGATGTGCCTTGTGGAATGCATACTTTAAAATTTATCCATTAGGCCCCTATCATTATTGATCTTACGCTGGCTAAATTCACTAAACACACTTGCTGCCCCCCGACATGTTTCGCCAAGCACTTGGCGTCTTCAGGGGTTTGGGCAATGAAGTCACTGCCCAAACCCCTGAAGACGCCAAGTGCTTGGCGAAACATGTCGGGGGGCAGCAAGTGTGTTTAGTGAATTTAGCCAGCGTAAGATCAATAATGATAGGGGCCTAATGGATATATTTTAAAGTATGTATTCCACAAGGCACATCACAGTGAGCAGCTAGCGTTCTGTGGGATAACAGAGCGCATCGAGTGAGCACAGACTACACTATAAGCTTTAGATAGAGAATCTAACATATACTAGTGAAGAGTGCCCTCTAGTGGTTTACAAAGAATAGACCCCTTATAATCATCTATATACACAAAGCAGGCAAACGCTGATACTTTTAACTATAGAGTTCTAGTTTTTTATGGACATGTAATAAACGTTAAATTTTAAACTATATTAGTAACACGTGTTAACCTAGGATCACCTATGGTCCTAGGGTCAGTGATGACTGACACGTTGATTGTGGGTTTTAACCAGGCTAGGGTCAGGTGCATAATGTACAGCACGTGATCCAGGAAGCGTAGCGCTGGCCCAGTAGGCAAAAAAAAACAAAAAACATTCTGAAGACCCCTTTGAGAGGTCCCCGCTGCTCTCTGCACACAGGACACCAGAAGATGCTTGCTTAGCCAATCACCTGATGCAGAAGTCGCCCACCTCTGCCAGTGACTGGCTGAGCAGGCATCTCCTAGGCTTTCCTGTATGCTGACATGTCAGGGGTGTTATGTGGTATTGCTTCTTATATTTTTTTGTATAACCTCTGATCACTTTATACTCCACAAGGCAACCCCTTTATAAGAAATCTGTTATGTGTGCGCACATAATGGGGAGGACTCCAGGAAATGGGGGCAAGTATCTACATTCAAATTAGAGATCTGGAGTCAGCGGCGGCAGTACTACTCATGTAGTTCTGTACTTAAAAGGGGTTGTCTCATCTGGACATTTATGGCTTAATCAATAGGATATAATAAAAGTCCGATAGGAGCGGGTCCCACCTCTGAGACGTGCTCCTACAGTGAATGGCATGTGCAGCTTTCTCCATTCACTTCGAACACTGATCCTGGAGATAGGAGTGGGTTCCAGAGGTGGGACCAACACCTATCGGACACTAATGGCACATCCTATCACTTTTGGCACAAAATGTCCAAAAAGGAAAACCCCTTTAATAGACTTGTGGAACCTGACAGATTCCCTTTAGGCTGCATTCACACGTCCGTGGTGTGTTGCGGACCCGCAACACACCAGCCCGGCACCCCCATAGAAATGCCTATTCTTGTCCGCAAGCTGCAGACAAGAATAGGACATGCTCTATCTTTTTGAGGAGCTGCGGACCCAAAGATCGGGGCCGCGCAACGCAAATGCGGACAGCACACTGTGTGCTGTCCGCATCCATTCCGTCCCCATAGAGAATGAATGGGTCCGCACCCGTTCCGCAAAATTGCGGAACGAATGCGGACCCATTTTGCGGACGTGTGAATGGAGCCTTAAAGAAACATCTGAGAAAGCAGGCAGCGGGGGGGGGTTGCTGCAACTGCCACCTGTCAACAGATAATCATGTAACTATAGCCGGGAAAGTAGGGATTAAATAAAAGGACCATAATTAGCAAGCTACATAAAATTCTCAATGATCTCAGAATAGACAAAACTAGGTGCCCGCAGCAGCCAATCGCTGCCTTCCTCAGTAATAGTCACAACGTAGTGAATGTTTATCATCAGAGACAGACGAAGCACAAAGCAGATGATCACCATGGATCAGGCACCCCTAGCAAACGGCGGGTACCTAATATACAGTATGACATGGTGGTCATTCAGATGACAGAGTGGTAGATGGTTCTGGATTACAAAGTGTAAGGACTCATGCACATGAACGATGTTTGGGGCCACAAAATATGCGTACAGCACTCCGTTGCTGTGTTTCGTGGCTCTGGAAAAAAGTAGAACATGCCCTATTCTTGTCCGTTTTGCAGACAAGAATAGGCATTTCTATTATGGGTGGTCCGTTCCGTAAATGGCAGAACGCACATGGGTGGCATCCGTGTTTTGCAGATCCGCAATTTGTGGAAAGCAAAACACGTCGCGGTCACGTGCATGAGCCTTAAGTCAGTGAGGGGATCCCGTCTATAATGTTCATATACAGGGCATATGGACATGACACAGGGGATCCACAAACCACCATTTAGATCCATCCCAGCAGTTTCTGGAGACACTGCATGTAATTGAAAAGAAAGGCTACCTTCAGATGGAGCATTTTGGGAGGGGATTTCAGCGCAGATTTGGTGCCGGAAACTGGGCCGAATCTGCGGGGTTCAGTGCCACAGTTCATGCGGCCGAGGGTTTTGCTGCTCAGTTTACAGGTCCATTCTTTGTGCGGTTACCATGCAAATCTGCAAAGGGTCGCGGTTTAGCTCCATTTAATTGAGCTAGAACTAGAGCAGGTCCGCGCGAAAACCCACAGAGCAGTAGTTTCTGCCATGGGATACCTACCCTAAGAACACTATGATAAAGAAGATGCCCACAACACAGAGCAGTAGTTTCTGCCATGGGATACCTACCCTAAGAACACTATGATAAAGAAGGTGCCCACAGCACAGAGCAGTAGTTTCTGCCATGGGATACCTACCCTAAGAACACTATGATAAAGAAGGTGCCCACAACACAGAGCAGTAGTTTCTGCCATGGGATACCTACCCTAAGAACACTATGATAAGGAAGATGCCCACAGCACAGAGCAGTAGTTTCTGCCATGGGATACCTACCCTAAGAACACTATGATAAGGAAGATGCCATTCTGTTATAGGTTACCTGCACATTCTGGATCTGCTGGCCCTGAAGGGAAGACTTGGCAGCAGTACTGAGCAGCTGTGAGGACGTCAATGAAGACATGCCACCTTGACCTCCTATAGTGACCAGCTTGATCTGCTGCGGTGTCCCTTTTGAATCCACCAGCTGGCCTTGTGCTCCTTTTTGCGTGGCCGACACTGCGTTCTGTGGAATGAAGACAATCGGATTGCTTCCTTTCCCCAGAGTCGTCAAATACACCTTCTCCTGTGTTATCATCCGACCGCCGGCCGTCAGCTCAGACGCCTTGTTAAGGATCACTTGCCCAGACAGAGGGGTCCCCAACTTGTGTATGCCGCTCTGCAGGACAGTCTTCATGGCAGCGGCCGATGGTCCAGGACTGGGCTTCGACGCCACGCTTACCACCGCCGTCAGGTGACTGCCATGATTACTGGAGCTGGTAAAGGCTTCCTTAACCAAGGACGTAGCAATGCATTCTCCACTGCTGCTCACTTCCACGATTTCTTCCAGGTCGGTTTCCATGGGCACTTCTTCGGCCATGGGAGAGGTGACGGTGATGGCTTCAATGCTGTCTTCGTCCACTACGGACATGCCCGTCTCCATGATCTCATCCGGTAGAGCACTGTTCACCTCTGCAGACACCACACTCATGCTTAATATCTAATGAGGACCTCCAAAGATTCTGAAAACATCGGTAAGACATATCCTTCTAGGAGGTCTCTAGTCAGTCTTCATGGCCTGCAACACAGCAAGACATAGACAATGTGGAGAGAGATCTGCCAGCCTGGGATCACCGGCTGACGTGACACTTAGACGACAACCATCAGATTTGAAACTGTGCGCTCCCAGCTCCTGTCTGCATTACCTCCAGGAAGTGAGCAAGTTGTCTACAGGCGGGAACGACATCAGGCACCGTCCCTGAGCTCTGCATACGGCGCCGTACAGGATTGTTATGGTGACACTGCCTCAGCAGCTGGGCGGTAGATCGTAAAGGGCGCTCTTTTCCAGCCGGTGCCCAACGACACCTCTCGGGGACTCAGCAACCAGTACTGCGCATGCGCCCGAAGGTCGCGTCATCGCGTCATCAGTAATTGCAAAGCGACACGACTGGCGCTTGCGCATGCGTGCTTAACTCGGCGGGATTACGTTACAACCTGAGTTCTTCTTGCTTGTTTGACTTAGCGGGTGCGTGTATTCGGTGCGGAGTGCTGAGAGGAGCAGTAGTGTAGTATAGAGACAACTGAAGTGGCTAAGAAGCGAGAAATGTAGGAGATTCCAGTAATAGCACCGCATCTGTCTACAGGTTGTGTGTGGTATTGCAGCTAAGCCAAATTCACTTCAGTGGAGCGAAGTGGCACCAGACACAACACAGGGACTGGTGCCATGCTGACAAGAAACGGATGTGCTTTTTAGACCACTTTGCTGAGGAGAAATCCTCTGCAGTCGCCATTTCTAGTGTACGGCTAGTTTCTGAGAACTTATAGATATGTAGGAATTTAGACGCAGTGGCGTAACTAGAAATGATTGGGCCCCACAGCAAATTTGTTAAAGAGGAACTTTCACGAAAAAAACATGTATAGAAACAGTTACATTATCTAACAGTGCGGCCCCCAGTGATGTATTTCCGATTCTGATTTTTTCCGAGGAAACCCCCGCCCTCTTTAGTCCGCTGTGGTCTCCGGTAGTTCTGGCGCCTCATATGCTAATGAGGCGATTTGGTTCGAGTAGGCGGGGACTAGAATTTGTAAAGGGCGCGGTTTTCTTCTCCCTGGCTAAGAGTGCATCCAAACAGAGCGCCGCACTCTTAGCCAGGGAGAAGGAGCTCAAGTTCTCGCGAGAACTTGAGCTTTTACACATCCTGAGGCGTACGCCATCTTGGAGTCCCCAGCACCCCTCCCCCCAGAAACTTCTTTGCCACCCTTTCCCCCCCCCCCCCCCCCCCCCCCAAAAAAAAATTATTCTTTCCACCACTTAAAATGTTCGTACGGGAGTGCTCTTTCCGAAATGGGGTCACTTCTTGGGGTTTGTCATTTCTGGGGATCTCAGGAAATCTTTCAATTACGACATGGCAGCTAAAATCCATGTCTGCCAATTCAGGCCTATGAAAACCATATTTTGCACTTTTCTTCTAGAGGCCTGCTGTGCGCCAATACAGCAGGCTATGAGCACATATGGGGGGTTTGCCAAATGAGGAACATATACTGGGGTGCATTTTCTCCTTTAACCCCTTGTGAAAGTGAAAAATTTGGGTCTGCTAGTAATTTTTCATTTTTACAAATGTGTGCTTTGAAATGCTTCTCTCAAGTAATTCTGCCTTCTGTGAGACACCTGTTTGCTAAAAAGTACCTTTTCCACCACTTCAAATGTTCGTACGGGAGTGCTATTTCCGAAATGGGGTCACTTGGGGTTTGTCATTTCTGGGGATCTCAGGAAATTTTTTCAATACGACATGGCAGTTAAAATCCATGTCTGCCAATTTAGGCCTGCAAAAAACATATTTTGCACTTTGCCTCTAGAGGCCTGCTGTGCTCCAAAACAGAAGTCTATGAGCACATATGGGGGGTTTGCCAAATGAGGAACATATACTGGGGTGCATTTTCTTCTTTAACCCCTTGTGAAAGTGAAAAATTTGGGTCTGCTAGTAATTTTTCATTTTTACAAATGTGTGCTTTGAAATGCTTCTCTCAAGTAATTCTGCCTTCTGTGAGACACCTGTTTGCTAAAAAAGTACCCTTTCCACCACTTAAAATGTTCGTACGGGGGTGCTGTTTCAGAAATGGGGTCACTTCTTGGGGTTTGTAATTTCTGGTGATCTCAGGAACATTTTTAAATGCGACATGGCAGCTAAAATCCATGTCTGCTAATTCAGGCCTGCAAAAAACATATTTTGCACTTTGCCTCTAGAGGCCTGCTGTGCGCCAATAGAGCAGGCTACGAGCACATATGGGGTGTTCGCAAAATGGGGAGAAGATGGGGAACATATACTGGAGTGCATTTTCTCCTTTAACCCCTTGTGAAAGTGAAAAATTTGGGTCTGCTAGTAATTTTTCATTTTTACAAATGTGTGCTTTGAAATGCTTCTCTCAAGTAATTCTGCCTTCTGTGAGACACCTGTTTGCTAAAAAGTACCTTTTCCACACTTAAAATGTTCGTACAAGAGTGCTCTTTCCAAAATGGGGTCACTTGTTGGGGATTTTCATTTCTGGGGACCTCAGGAAATTTTTTCAATGCGACATGGCAGCTAAAATCCATGTCTGCCAATTCAGGCCTATGAAAACCATATTTTGCACTTTTCTTCTAGAGGCCTGCTGTGCGCCAATAGAGCAGGCTACAAGCACATATGGGGTGTTTGCAAAACGGGGAACATATACTGGGGTGCATTTTCTCCTTTCTTATATTTACATTTGGCCACTAGGACCATAGGTGACCCTGAGCTTACACGTGTTAATAATTATAAAATATAACATTTATTACTTGTCCTTAAAATTAACTTATTTAGAACTCTACAATTAAAATTATCAGCAAAGTCTGCCTGCCTTGTATTTATAATGGCAACAATGTGTCTGATTATTGAGTTCGTACATGTCTGCTAAGTCTACTTTCACACTTGCGGCAGGACGGATCCGACATGCTGTTCACCATGTCGGATCCGTCCTGCGGCTATTTTGCCGTGCCTCCGGACCGCCGCTCCGTCCCCATTGACTATAATGGGGACGGGGGCGGAGCTCCGGCGCAGCATGGCGGTGCACGGCGAAAGGCCACCGGACTAAAATTACTGCATGTCAGGTTTTTTAGTCCAGCGGCTTTCGCCGTGCTGCGCCGGAGCTCCGCCCCCGTCCCCATTATAGTCAATAGGGATGGAGCGGCGGTCCGGAGGCACGGCGAAATAGCCGCAGGACGGATCCGACATGGTGAACAGCATGTCGGATCCGTCCTGCCGCAAGTGTGAAAGTAACCCTAATTCAGGCCTGCAAAAAATATATTTTGCACTTTGCCTCTAGAGGCCTGCTGTGCGCCAATAGAGCAGGCTAAGAGCACATATGGGGTGTTCGCAAAATGGGGAGAAGATGGGGAACATATACTGGAGTGCATTTTTTCTTTAACCCCTTGTGAAAGTGAAAAATTTGGGTCTGCTAGTAATTTTTCATTTTTACAAATGTGTGCTTTGAAATGCTTCTCTCAAGTAATTCTGCCTTCTGTGAGACACCTGTTTGCTAAAAAGTACCCTTTCCACACTTAAAATGTTCGTACAAGAGTGCTCTTTCCAAAATGGGGTCACTTCTTGGGGATTTTCATTTCTGGGGACCTCAGGAAATTTTTTCAATGCGACATGGCAGCTAAAATCCATGTCTGCCAATTCAGGCCTATGAAAACCATATTTTTCACTTTTCTTCTAGAGGCCTGCTGTGCGCCAATACAGCAGGATATGAGCACATATAGGGGGTTCGCAAAATAGGGAACATATACTGGGGTGCATTTTCTCCATTAACCCCTTGTGAAAGTGAAAAATTTGGGTCTGCTAGTAATTTTTCATTTTTACAAATCTGTGCTTTGAAATGCTTGTCTCAAGTAATTCTGCCTTCTCTGAGACACCTGTTTGCTAAAAATTGCCCTTTCCACCACTTAAAATGTTTGTATGGGGGTGCTGTTTCTGAAATGAGGTCACTTGTTGGGGTCTTTCATTTCTGGGGACCTCAGGAAATTTTTTAAATGCGACATGGCAGCTAAAATCCATGCCTGCCAATTCAGGCCTGCAAAAAACATTTTGCACTTTGCCTCCAGAGGCCTACTGTGCGCCAATACAGCAGGCTACGAGCACATATGGGGTGTTCGCCAAATGGGGAACATATACTGGGGTGCATTTTCTCCTTTAACCCCTTGTGAAAGTGAAAAATTTGGGTCTGCTACTAATTTTTCATTTTTACAAATGTGTGCTTTGAAATGCTTCTCGCAAGTAATTCTGCCTTCTGTGAGACACCTTTTTGCTAAAAAAAGTACCCTTTCCACCACTTCAAATGGAGTACAGGAGTGTTCTTTCCGAAATGGGGTCACTTCTTGGGGTCTGTCATTTCTGGTGATCTCAGGAACATTTTTAAATGCGACATGGCAGCTAAAATCCATGTCTGCCAATTCAGGCCTGCAAAAACCATATTTTCAACTTTGCCTCTAGAGGCCTGCTGTGTGCCCATACAGCAGGCTACAAGCACATATGGGGTGTTTGCAAAATGGGGAACATATACTGGGGTGCATTTTCTCTTTTAACCCCTTGTGAAAGTGAAAAATTGGGGTCTGTTAGTAATTTTTATAAATTTGTGCTTTGAAATGCTTCTCTCAAGTAATTCTGCCTTCTGTTAGATGCCTGTTTGTTAAATAAGTACCCTTTCCACCACTTAAAATGTTCACACAGGGGTGCTCTTTCTGAAATGGGGTCACTTCTTGAGGTTTTTTATTTCTGGGGACCTCAGGAATTTATTTAATGCGGCATGTCACCTAAAATCCTGCCAATTCAGGTTAGCTAAATCTATATTTAGCTGTTTGAATCTAGAGCCCTGCATTGCGCCCATACATCATTTTTTGAGCACATATGTTAGCCCTTGTGAAAGTGAAAAATGAGGGTGTAAAGCAACTTTTTCTGGAAAAAAATTGTAATTTTTCATTTTCACAGCCAATTCCATGAATCATCTTTGAGAACAAAGTTCTCACTACACATCTTGAAATGTTCCTTGAGAGGTGTAGTTTCCAGAATGGGGTCACTTTTCAGGGGTTTTCACTCTAGGGGTACCTCAGAGTGTCTTCATATGCAACATAGCTCCTAAAAGCCAATCCTGCAAAATCTGTCCTCCAAAAGCCTCCTATGGCGCTACTTCCCTTTTGAACCCTGCCCTGCGCCCATATATCATTTTTTGAGCACATATGGGGTGTTGGTTCATTCAAGGGGAAATAGGGAACAAAATGTGGAGTGCATTTTGGTCTGTTACCTGTTGTGAAAGTGAAAAATGTGGGTGTAAGGCAACTTTTTCTGTAAAAGAAAAATTATTTTTTATTTTCACAGCCAAGCGTTTCCTAATTCTGTGAAACGCCTGATGGGTCAAAGTGCTCACTACACACCTTGAAATATTCTTTGAGGGGTGTAGTTTCCGGAATGGGGTCACTTTTTGGGGGTTTCCACTCTAGGGCCACCTCAGGGTGTCTTCATATGCTTCATAGCTCCCAATTACCATTCTAGCTAAATCCGCTCTCCAAAAGCCCTATGGTGCTCCTTCCACTCTGAAGCCTGCTGTGCGCCCATACATCAGTTTCTGAGCACACATGGGGTGTTTCTGTAAACTCCAGATTCAGGGTAATAGATCTTTAACTTTGTTTGGCTGCTAACCCTTGATGTGCTGCAGAAAAAATAGAATAAAATTTAGAATCTCCTAAAAAAAGGGTAATTTCATTCCCATTTTCATTCAATTCTTGTGGGGCACCTTAACCCCTTAAGGACCGGGCTCATTTTCACTTTAAGGACCAGGCCATTTTTTGCAAATCTGACCAGTGTCACTTTAAGTGCTCATAACTTTAAAACGCTTTGACTTATCCAGGCCATTCTGAGATTGTTTTTTCGTCACATATTGTACTTCATGACACTGGTAAAATGAAGTCAAAAAAATTATTTTTTTTGCACAAAAAAATACCTAATTTACCAGAAATTTGAAAAATATTAGCAAATTTCAAAGTTTCAGTTTCTCTACTTCTGTAATACATAGTAATACCCCAAAAAATTGTGATGACTTTACATTCCCCATATGTCTACTTCATGTTTGAATTGTTTTGGGAATGATATTTTATTTTTTGGGGATGTTATAAGGCTTAGAAGTTTAGAAGCAAATCTTGAAATTTTTCAGAAATTTACAAAAACTCAATTTTTAGCGACCAGTTCAGGTCTGAAGTCACTTTGCGAGGCTTACATAATAGAAACCACCCAAAAATGACCCCATCTAAGAAACTACACCCCTCAAGGTATTCAAAACTGATTTTGCATACATTGTTAACCCTTTAGGTGTTGCACAAGAGTTATTGGCAAATGGGGAGGAAATTTGCGAATTTCATATTTTTGTCAAATTTTTCATTTTAACCCATTTTTTCCACTAACAAAGCAAGGGTTAACAGCCAAACAAGATTGTATCTTTATTGCCCTGACTCTGCCGTTTACAGAAACACCCAATATGTGACCGTAAACTACTGTACGGCCACACAGCGGGGCGTAGAGTGAAAGGTGCGCCGTTTGGTTTTTGGAAGGCTGATTTTTATGGACTGGTTTTTTGACACCATGTCCCATTTGAAGCCCCCTGATGCACCCCTAGAGGAGAAACTCCCTAAAAGTGACCCCATCTAAGAAACTACACCCCTCAAGGTATTCAAAACTGATTTTACATACGTCGTTAACCCTTTAGGTGTTGCACAAGAGTTATTGGCAAATGGGGATGAAATTTGAGAATATCATTTTTTTACCTAATTTTCAATTTTAACCCATTTTTTCCACTAACAAAGCAAGGGTTAACAGCCAAACAAGATTGTATCTTTATTGCCCTGACTCTGCCGTTTACAGAAACACCCCATATGTGGCCGTAAACTACTGAGTGAAAGGTGCGCGGTTTGGTTTTTGGAAGCCAGATTTTGCTGGACTGGTTTTTTGACACCATGTCCCATTTGAAGCCCCCCTGATGCACCCCTAGATTAGAAATTCCATAAAAGTGACCCCATCTAAGAAACTACACCCCTCAAGCTATTCAAAACTGATTTTACAAACTTTGTTAACCCTTTAGGTGTTGCACAAGATTTAATGGAAAATAGAGACACAATTTCAAAATTTCACATTTTTGGCAGATTTTCCATTTTAATATTTTTTTTCCAGTTACAAAGCAAGGGTTAACAGCCAAACAAAACTCAATATTTATGGCCCTTATTCTGTAGTTTACAGAAACACCCCATATGTGGTCGTAAACTGCTGTACGGGCACACGGCAGGGTGCAGAAGGAAAGGAATTCCATACGGTTTTTGAAAGGCAGGTTTTGCTGGACTGTTTTTTTTGACACCATGTCCCATTTGAAGCCCCCCTGATGCACCCCTAGAGTAAAAACTCCAAAAAAGTGACTCCATTTTAGAAACTACGGGATAGGGTGGCAGTTTTGTTGGTACTAGTTTAGGGTACATATGATTTTTGGTTGCTCTATATTACACTTTTTGTGCAGCAAGGTAACAAGAAATAGCTTTTTTGGCACGTTTTTTTTTTTTGTTATTTACAACATTCATCTGACAGGTTAGATCATGTGGTATTTTTATAGAGCAGGTTGTCGCGGACGCGGCGATACCTAATATGTATACATTTTTTTTTATTTATGTAAGTTTTATACAATAACTTCATTTTTAAAACCAAAAAAATGTTTTAGTGTCTCCATATTCTAAGAGCCATAGTTTTTTCAGTTTTTGGGCGATTATCTTGAGTAGGGTCTCATTTTTTGCGGGATGAGATGACGGTTTGATTGGCACTATTTTGGGGTGCATATGACTTTTTGATCGCTTGCTATTACACTTTTTGTGACGTAAGATGGCAAAAAATGGCTTTTTTTACACTGTTTTTATTTTTATTTTTTTACGGTGGTCATCTGAGGGGTTAGGTCATGTGATATTTTTATAGAGCCGGTCGATACGGACGCGGCGATACCTAATATGTATACTTTTTTTTTATTTATGTAAGTTTTACAGAATGAGTTCATTTTTGAAAAAAAAAAAAATCATGTTTTAGTGTCTCCATATTCTAAGAGCCATAGTTTTTTCAGCTTTTGGGCGATTATCTTGAGTAGGGTCTCATTTTTTGCGGGATGAGATGACGGTTTGATTGGTACTATTTTGGCGTACATGCGACTTTTTTGATCACTTTTATTACCTTTTTTGGGAAGTAAGGTGGGCAAAATTTCAATTTTCTCATAGTTTTTATTTTTTTATTTTTATGGCGTTCACCGTGCGGGGAAAGTAACATGACCATTTTAAAGATCAGGTCGTTACGGACGCGGCGATACCTAATATGTGTAGTTTATTTTATTTTTTTAATTTTTATTCAGTGATAAATGTTTTTTTTTTTATATATTGTTCTGTACTGTATTTTACTTACACTGAACAGATCTGTGCTTTTAGCACAGATCTGTTCAGCACCATGGACAGCAGGACGCCTGAGAGGCGTCCTGTTGCCATGGGAACCTTCCCCGTCTGCTCAGAACTTCGCAGACGGGGAAGGGTAAGCACAGGGCTGAGGGGGGCTCTCTGGGGGCTCTCTCCCTCTTCATCGGGGGGCTGCAAAGGCACAGCAGCCCCCCGATGGAGAGGGAGGGAGCTCCCTGACCGATGACAGTTAACTTTTTCCATACCGCGGTCCGTACGGACCGCGGTATGGAAAGGGTTAAACGGCTGACATCTTCACAGATGTCAGCCGTTTATACCAGGGTGCCAGCAATGTGCTGGCACCCTGGTACAACCACTAGAAGCCAACGATCGTTCATGGGGAGGCGGGCGGGGGATCGCGATCCCGCCTGCCGCACCGCCCGCCTCCCGCAACGCCCCCACCGCCTGCAGGGGTGCAGGGGGGGGGGGGTGAAAAATATTTATTTTAGCCACTCTAAAGTTTCTGATCCCCGCGGTCAGGGACCGCGGCGATCAGAAACTGCAAAAAGCGCAGCAAACCGCAGGTCTGAATTGACCTGCGGTTTGCTGCGATCGCCGATACGGGGGGGGTCAAATGACCCCCCCCCTGCATTGTTACGGGATGCCGGCTGAATGATTTCAGCCGAAATCCCGTTCCAATTAACCCCTGGGGCGCCGGAATACAGATTTTAAGTCAGGACGTACCGGTACGTCCTGGGTCCTTAAGGACTCGGGAAATAGGGCGTACCGGTACGTCCTAGGTCCTTAAGGGGTTAAGGGTTAACAAAGTTTGTAAAATCTGTTTTGAATAGCCTGAGGGGTGTAGTTTCTAAAATGGGGTGATTTATGGGTGGTTTCTAATATGTAAGCCTCGGAAAGTGACTTTATAACTGAACTGGTCATGAAAAAATTGTGGTTTGGAAATGTTCTTAAAAATTTTAAGATTTGCTTCTAAACTTATAATCCTTCTAACGTCCCCAAAAAAATAAAATGTCATTTTCAAAATTATCTAAACATGAAGTAGACATATGAGGAATGTAAGGTAATAACTATTTGTGGAGGTATTACTATCTATTAAAAAAAAGTAGAGACATTGAAATTTGGAAATTTGCTAATTTTTCAATATTTTTTTTAATAAATTTGGTATTTTTTTATAAATAAAAATGAATTTTTTTTTACTCCATTTTACCACTGTCTTGAAGTACAATATGTGACTAGAAAACAATCTCAGAATGGCCTGGATATGTAAAAGTGTTTTAAAGTTATTACCACTTAAAGTGACACACGTCAGATTTGCTAAAAATGGCCTGGTCCTTAAAGGGTTAAACAAATGCTAGTAACCTGGGTTGAACAACACAAAGAGAATAAAACAATAGACGCCAAGTTAGGCGACTTTTTGATTAATCAGCACCCCATTTTACCAGTGTTTTACACCTTACTGAAGGTGCATAAATCCATGACTCTTCCTCCTGGTCGCCCTATAGTGGCTACTATTGATTGCATTCTGTCCCCTCCTGCGATACTCCTAGAAAAAAATATTAACCCCACTCAAGAGGTTAGCTCCATCTTACCCGAGGGACACTCAGCATTTTTTGAATGAAGTCAAATCCATGCAATTGGACACAGAATGTATTTTTGTGACATTTGATATCTGCAGTCTTTATTCTTCAATTACACACACAAAAGGGATGGAGGCTGTGAGAAGGCTGCTTAATAGGAGTCTGTATAAGGAGGAGGAGGAAAAAAAACTCTTTCTCCCCCTTTTAACTATTGTGCTGGAACAGAATTATTTTTTATTTCAGGACACTTTCTACCAACAGCAACGTGGAACTACGATGGGCTTGAAGGCCACACTGCCATATGCAAACTGCTATATGGCACAGTTCAAACAGGATTTTATCTACTCCAATCCACTATACATACAATATTGCATCTTTTGGCGCCTTTTTATCGACTATGTGTTCTTCGTATGACGGTGCGATGTTCGAACCCCATTGCAATTTACCAACTTCATTAACTCAGTGTGGCCAGAGCTACAGTTTACTTTGCATTTTGATAGCGATCAGATCTCCTTTTTTGACACGTGGGTGATCAGGGGTGAAGGCAATAAGGTTGACACTGATCTATACATCAAGGATACCGACCACAATAGCATGCTTTTTTTTATACCAGCAACCACCCCACCAACACAAAACGGTTGTTACCATATTCTCAGTGCGCAATCAGATTGAATGAAATGTCTGTTAAATTTAGAGAAAGGGGATATCCCCCACATCTGTTACAGGAACCCACATACAGCTGAAAAAAACTAAAAAGAAGCCATGTATACCCCTTGTAAAGTACCACCCATGGGTACATAAAATCAGAACGGTAATAAATAAACATTGTCACATTGTAAGTGATTCTTACCCACAATCGATGAGTTCCAAAGTCGACCTATGGTATGTTATAAGAGCGCAGAATATCCGTGATAAGATCGTAAAAGCTGACATAGGTAGTGACAAGAGAGAATTGAAACAAAAAGTTCTCGCTACCACGAGACAGGGAACTTTTCCCAGCCTTGGATGTATACATTGCTCTAGTGTCATTAAGGGCTCTTTTGTCACTCACCCAAGATCTGGGGAACATATCCCCATACGGGATTTTTTCACTTGTGACAGCAACTATGTTATATACGTTTTGAAGTGCCCATGTGGAATGAAAGACAGGTTTAGTAAATACAAATCCACTATTAGGAAAGAGAATATGTGGTTATCAGTACCGCATCATTCAGAGACACAATATATTACAATTGCTATTCCAAATCATTGAGGGTGTAGCACAGCCAAAACGAGGAGGAGACAGGAATCAGTTATTGAGGAGAAAAGAGGCATATTCGAGCCGAAGGGTTTAAACCGTAACTACGAACTCAACAGTTTTCTGTGATTTATGTTTTAAATTAAAAAATGTTTTATTTTTTTGTTCATATAAATATGGGCGGTATTCTTATATGTATATAAGTGTTTTTTCACAGTTGAAATAGCGAGAGATTCCACCGCATACCAAGACTGACAATTGTGAGGACTATGCCTATTCATTTTGTACATGTTTTTCTTTTCTTTTTTTCTTTCCTTTTGTCAAGTTGGGGGGCGTGTCTCAAGACATCACGATCATGTGATGCCTCTACCGTGTTTGGGGGTCGGGTTATTTAAGGTTCACCTGTAATGTGATTTTTACTGTTTGACAAAGACACCACGAGTGTCGAAACACATGACAGGCATATATGTGACAATAAACACAATTATTGAGAACATCTGGAAGTGAGTGCCGGCCCTTTATTGCTACAAAATAAATTATTGTCTGCTAAGGCATGGCATCCCACTCTTCTTGAAGAGCGATCCTCGGGTCATTGAGGTTCTGGGGTACAGAGTTTTGAGCCTCTACATGGCGACTCATCTGATCCCATAGGTTTTCAATGGGATTCAGGTCTGGAGAAAGTGCAGGCCACTCCATTAGAGGTACCCTAGTCTCCAGCAGCTGCTCCCTGATGATGTGACCTCAAGTAGTATGGGCTTGTTACTGTACCATTCACAAAGTGTAGGGCAGTTCTGTATTTTTGATACCATAAAAAAGTATTGCGATACTCGATACCACGCGAAAATAAAATAAAACATCAAAAAGCCTGTAAATTGTTTATTGAAGTAAACAGAAAAACCTGCACCAGATATAAGAGTTCGATATTTATTTTCACCTCTTCCACCCCCGACTTCTGTTTAGGCAAATTATTCTGGAGCATCTATTCTATCTCTTACAAACTCAACCAGCTAGAAGTTTGTATTGGAGCTTGGTGTTATGAGTTGAGCATGTGTCCCTCCCAAGACTCCCACTCTGACTGGCACTGTCTATAACCCTATGCTGCTGCCAGTGTCAGACTGTACAAGTAGGATGGGTCTGGTAGCACCCAGGTGTAATGTATTTGTACCTTTATTAGTAAACTTCTAGCAGGAATAATAAAGTAAAGAGTAGACAAGATAAGTCCTATGAAAAGAATTGTATTGAAGCGCACACTGTGCAGCCAAAGAATGGAAGTAGTTTAGTAAAAACAGAAATTACTAAAACGGAGGACTGTCATACTAGAGGAAACAGGTACTCTTTAGATAAACCCCCACCGATAAGATATTGATGATCAGGGGCGTACATAGAAATCATGGGGCTCCATAGCAAAACTCAGAATTGAGCCCCCCCCCCCCCCCCAAAAAAAAAAAGTACAATTATTGCACTAACCTACGGGCTCATCTACACGAATGTCTTTTTGTCCGCATCCAATCCACATTGTTTGCGGGTCGGATGCAGACAGTGTCCATGTTTTGCGGACTGCAAAAAGGGCTATGGCCATGTGCATAAACCCTTATAAAAACAATATGGGTACATATTATGTGCGTTGTGTTTATGTTCACATATTATGTGCGTTGTGTTTATGTTTTCACCCAGGCACCCCCCCTGACAAGAGCCTCGGAGCAGTTCATGCTCCGATGCTCTTCTTTGCCTTGCGCTAAATCGCGCAGGGCAAAGGCATTTTTTGGAGATCCGGTGACGAACCAGGCTCTCCATGGGGCTGCCAGGAAGCCTGGTGACGTCACCGGCACTGATGGACGGGCTTTAGTGTTACCCTAGCCTGTAAAATGCCTAGGGCAGCGCTAAAGCCCGCCCATCAGAGCCGGTGACGTCACCGAACACACTGCCAGGCGGAAGCTCTGAACCCGGACAACACCTTTAAGATGGCAGAACTGGTGCTAACGCCAGTCCTGCTAGAATTAGCAATGTATAGCCGACACCAACAGCTGATGGCACAGGATCAACGTTTGAGCCTGTGCCATCACTGCACTACACATCTATGTAGCAGAGCAAGAAGAGGTCTTACAATACATAATGTATGTTTGTGTATGTGTGTATATACACTGCTCAAAAAAATAAAGGGAACACAAAAATAACACATCCTAGATCTGAATTAATTAAATACTCTTCTGAAATACTTTGTTCTTTACATAGTTGAATGTGCTGACAACAAAATCACACAAAAATAAAAAAATGGAAATCAAATTTTTTAACCCATGGAGGTCTGGATTTGGAGTCACCCTCAAAATTAAAGTGGAAAAACACACTACAGGCTGATCCAACTTTGATATAATGTCCTTAAAACAAGTCAAAATGAGGCTCAGTAGTGTGTGTGGCCTCCACGTGCCTGTATGACCTCCCTACAACGCCTGTGCATGCTCCTGATGAGGTGGCGGATGGTCTCCTGAGGGATCTCTTCCCAGACCTGGACTAAAGCATCTGCCAACTCCTGGACAGTCTGTGGTGCAACGTGACGTTGGTGGATAGAGCGAGACATGATGTCCCAGATGTGCTCAATTGGATTCAGGTCTGGGGAACGGGCGGGCCAGTCCATAGCATCAATGCCTTCGTCTTGCAGGAACTGCTGACACACTCCAGCCACATGAGGTCTAGCATTGTCTTGCATTATGAGGAACCCAGGGCCAACCGCACCAGCATATGGTCTCACAAGGGGTCTGAGGATCTCATCTCGGTACCTAATGGCAGTCAGGCTACCTCTGGCAAGCACATGGAGGGCTGTGCGGCCCTCCAAAGAAATGCCACCCCACACCATTACTGACCCAATGCCAAACCGGTCATGCTGGAGGATGTTGCAGACAGCAGAACGTTCTCCACGGCGTCTCAAGACTCTGTCACGTCTGTCACATGTGCTCAGTGTGAACCTGCTTTCATCTGTGAAGAGCACAGGGCGCAAGTGGCGAATTTGCCAATATTGGTGTTCTCTGGAAAATGCCAAACGTCCTGCACGGTGTTGGGCTGTAAGCACAACCCCCACCTGTGGACGTCGGGCCCTTATATCACCCTCATGGAGTCTGTTTCTAACCGTTTGAGCAGACACATGCACATTTGTGGCCTGCTGGAGGTCATTTTGCAGGGCTCTGGCAGTGCTCCTCCTGTTCCTCCTTGCACAAAGGCGGAGGTAGCGGTCCTGCTGCTGGGTTGTTGCCCTCCTACGGCCTCCTCCACGTCTCCTGATGTACTGGCCTGTCTCCTGGTAGCGCCTCCATGCTCTGGACACTACGCTGACAGACACAGCAAACCTTCTTGCCACAGCTCGCATTGATGTGCCATCCTGGATAAGCTGCACTACCTGAGCCACTTGTGTGGTTTGTAGACTCCGTCTCATGCTACCACTAGAGTGAAAGCACCGCCAGCATTCAAAAGTGACCAAAACATCAGCCAGGAAGCATAGGAACTGAGAAGTGATCTGTGGTCACCACCTGCAGAACCACTCCTTTATTGGGGGTGTCTTGCTAATTGCCTATAATTTCCACCTGTTGTCTATCCCATTTGCACAACAGCATGTGAAATTGATTGTCACTCAGTGTTGCTTCCTAAGTGGACAGTTTGATTTCACAGAAGTGTGATTGACTTGGAGTTACATTGTGTTGTTTAAGTGTTCCTTTTATTTTTTTGAGCAGTGTATATCTCTTATATATACACACACACATATTATTACATAGATATATGCTTTAAATTCTGAGGGGGTTCAGTAACACCTACCTCCCATTGCCTTCTTAGAAATAGGCTATTAGTAATTAGGCAATGAAGGGCAGCGACTGAACCCCCCCTTCAGAATTTAAAGCATATGTCTATGGGGGGCTGCTGTGTGGTAAGCAGTGAATAGTGTTTTGTGTGTGTGTGTGTGTGTATATATATATATATATATATATATATATATAGAGAGAGAGAGAGAGAGAGAGATGATGAAAAATGGGCAGCACTCCGGTCTTGTGAAAATTCAATGATGTTTATTCACACCCCAACGCAATGCAGCATTTCAGCCCTCTCAATGGAGCCTTTGTCAAGCTAGTGAACATAGTGCTCTCAACATATTTAAATAGGTGAACCTCATCAGAGTAACATAATTACTCATTAAAAATACATTTTACAAATATCAGTATAAAACATGATTACAAAAATCATTACAGTGCATCAATATACACAGACCATCATGGTGTAAACATAGTGTATAAACAATGTGAAAACAGCTTTGGATCACGTATCCATATCCATATTACATACATAATTAGTACTGATCATCATATAAAGTGCAGCTGTGCTAAAGTGTATATCAATTATAAAAGTTAAGAGGGACAAACCCACGTCACGAAATCCCATATTGCGATCCAGTGTTGGCGTCCCCTGACAGGTACTTTGCAGGTGCCAGTGTATGTCAATAGATCACGAGATCCTGCAGCGTCCCGCGCATGCGCACAGAGCGCCCAAGGCTAGCGCTCGTACGCTGATGCCGAGACGCACCCAGGACTCGCGAGTACTCTCCACCCCCCGCGCATGCTCACTGCGCGGCCATAATCCATGTAACAATCCCAGCGGCATTAAGCGACTGCGCATGTACGGAAGATCGGGAACCAATGTTGTCACAACGTGACCATGGTAACCATACTTATACGCGGTTTAAAGGGAACAGTGGCCGCCTGGAGACGGATGATGTCTGTGGAGATATGTACACGGGAGGCTAGTCCAGTGCACAATCACCATAGTCACAGGAAACCTAAGGCTAGTAATAACCATGGTTCCAGTCACTACACCACCGCTTCCTGCGGTCATAAATGGGGGCAGTGTGGAGGCGGATGTTCAACACTGGCACACACAGCCATCTCTGGATGCATGCACCTGTGCGGAAAGAAGGACCAGGCACTCTCGTGTCACATGTCACCCACTCCTACACCCATCAACCACACTCAACCCCCCTCTGCCCCATATAAAACACCGCAAAATTCCTGGAGTAAATATCATACAATCAATTGGTCTCGAATCTTCAGTCATGGATATAAACATAAGGAGAGATCTACAAAATAAAAAATAAATACAAGAAACATATATTATGATCGCATAGAGATTTCATGTCGGGCTATGTCCTCTCAGTTGAGACAAAAATCCCCATCAAGAAAATCTGAAAGAGACAAAAGAGAAAAGGGATAAATGGAGAGCACAATCTCAACCTATACACTCTCGGACAGGAATCAGGCATCCCACTGGTGCATAGCTATGTCACCCTAAAGTCAACATTTAGTCCACGGGGTTTCAAGGTTTGTAATTGAAAAATCCAGTATAGTTCCCGCTGCTTCAGCGTCACCGACCTGTCACCCCCCCGTCGTGGCATGGCGACCTGGTCAATGACCCTGAAGCGCAGGTCCTTCTCAGTGTGTCGTGCTTCTGTGAAGTGTTTAGACACTGGCAGATCTAACCTCTTTTTCCTAAAGGAGTATCTGTGATAGTTTAGTCTTGTTTTAACGTCCAATGTAGTCTCCCCTACATATAGGAGGTGACAGGGACATTCAAGCAAGTACACTACATAGGAAGAGTCACAAGTTAGATGGTGTTTGATCATATGTCTGTCTGTGGGTGCACAAAAGAAGCCCCCCTTAACATAAGTGGGCAATTCACGCATCCATGGCAGGGGAAACAGCCTTTCCTGGATGCACCGAAATACGTGCTAAATGAGAACTTACTGGTGCCAATATCAGCACGCACAAGTTGATCTTTAATATTACGTGTGCGTCTGTATGACATCATTGGGGGATTGGCAAACTCGGGAATATTCTTGAAGTTACTGCCCAAAATGGGCCAGTGTCCCTTCAAAATGCTTCCGATTTTGTCACTCAGGGGTGAGAACCGTGTGATGAAGGGAATACGCTTTGTATCCCTTCTCTCACTTGTCCCCTTTTCCAAGAGGGTTTTTCTAGGCTGTTGCATGGCCCTCACTTTGTGCTGTTCTACCAATTTCTTTGGGTATCCTCTTTTGATGAATTTTTGACCTATTTTGGTGAGTCTATCAATAGTCTCCTCATCCCCTTGCACTATTTTTCTAACCCTAAGTAGCTGGCTGTAGGGTAGTGACCTGACCATGCTCTTAGGGTGACAACTGTCATATTGAAGTAGTGTGTTTTTGTCTGTTTTCTTAGTGAGGAGGTCAGTGTGTAGAAGGTCCCCCCGTCTACTCACTGTCACATCAAGAAACTCGATCTTGGTTTCAGAGGTAACCAGTGTAAATTTGACCTCTGGGTCAATCCCATTGAGGAAATCACCAAATTGGTGCAACTCCTCAATGGAGCCCGTCCACAATAGGAAGATGTCGTCTATGTAACGTCACCACCCCAGAACTTGTCTGAAGTGGTGGCTAACATAGACGTACATCTCCTCTAGGTGTGCCATATAGATATTAGTGTAATTTGGCGCTACGTTTGAGCCCATTGCGGTCCCGCGTAATTGGATAAAGTACTCATCCTGAAATAAAAAATAATTACAGGTGAGCACAATATCCAGAAGCGTGATCAAGAATTCTCTACATTTCATAGAGTAAGTTGAGTCAGCCAGACAATTTCTGACTGCACCCACCCCCCTGACGTGTGAAATGGATGTGTACAAGCTAACCACATCAAATGATGCTAAAATAATATGTGCCGGAAGTTGTACATTACTGATCTCATTTAGGAAATGCGTGGTATCCCTTATGTATGATTTAGCTCTCAAAACATATGGTGATAAAATCCTATCTAGGAAAATGGCAATTTGAGAGAATGGTGAACCAATGCCCGATACTATGGGGCGGCCTGGAGGAGAAACAAGTGACTTGTGGATTTTCGGTAACATATATATTACTGGAGTTCTCGGCCGTTCCACATAGAGAAAGAAGTGCAACCTATCATCAATCACACCCTCCTCTCTAGCGGAATCCAGGACCGTATGGATTTTCCTCAGAAACTCAAACTTAGGGTCACCTGAGAGCCTACGATACACATTCTCATCGTTCAGTTGGCGATATACCTCATCCACATAGTCAGTTGTATTCATGACCACCACTGCTCCACCCTTGTCTGCAGGTTTAATGGTCAGACAAGGGTTATTGGAGAGTTCCTTCAGGGCCTTGGTTTCCTCTAATCTCATATTCCTTTTCACACACATCCCCTCATCTCCTGATGTTTTTAAAGTCTCCAGATCAATCCTGACTGCATTAACAAAAGTATCAAAGGCAACATGATTGACAACAGGTGTAAAATCACTTTTGAGGTGAAGCTGTACATTATTAAGCGTGAGTTCTGAACCGCTAACAGACCCAACCACTGGAGTTTCAGTGGACTGCTTATCAAACCAGATCTTAAGTTTAATAGCTCTAAAAAATCTATGCAAATCGAGCTCTAATTGAAACCAATCAATATTTTTAAATGGACAAAAGGAAAGTCCTTTTTCCAAAACAGACAATTGTACCGGAGTTAATACAGTAGATGATATATTTACCACAGTTGTCTCTTCCGCATGGTTCTTTGCGGTTTAATCTGCCCTGCTCTTGCGCCACCTTAGTAATTAGGCAATAAAGGGCAGGGACTGAACCCACCCTTCAGAATTTAAAGCATATGTCTATGGGGGGCTGCTGTGTGGTCAGCAGTGAATAGTGTTTTGTGTGTGTGTATATATATATATATATATATATATACACACACACACACATTAGTATATACTGTATACATACACACCAATGACCCAGTGTAAACTGACTGTGTCCCCCTCTCTTCCACCCTGCAGCACATGTGTGGACTGCCCGCTGTGTCTGTGGGATGCTGGAGATACCTTTCTGGCCTGGCTCTGCAGGTGACCGTGGTGAGAAGGTCATAGCACTAAAGCGCTGCTAACCCTGCCGGGGCCGCTCTGCTGCTGCTAAAACTGTAATGATGACAGGTACATCATGCAGGAGAGGCAGGGCCGGTTTTAGACAAAATGTCACCCTGTGCAAAATCAAAAAAGGGGGCTCACATCTTGTAATAATGTGCTAAAAACACAGTCCAACACCCCCGCTGATCAGCTGTTTGAGGAGACGGCGCGTGCTGTTCACTGCTGCTGTCCCATAGACATACAGCAGCAGAGCAGGAAGAGAGAAGGGAGATGGCACGTGCGCACAGCGCACGCCATCTCCTCAAACAGCTGATCGGTGGGAGTGCCGGGAGTCAGACCCCCACCAATTTAATATTGACCTATCCTAAGGATAGGTCATCAATATGAAAAAGCCCGGAGGAACTCTTGAAGCTACCCCCAATACTGTGCCAGTTCTGCTCCCTCCCTATGTCCACAAACACTATACTATACACCTAGACTGCCCTCATTAGTAATGGTGCCCCCAATAGTGATAATACTCCCTATTAGTAGCAATGCCCTCCATATTGCGTCAAATAATAACGCCCCTACAGTACTCTAGTAGTAATAATATAATCATAATGCTCCCAGTGGCTCTAATGCCCCCCTGTAGTGCCCCCGCCCACTAGTTCCAATACATAATGCTTCCCCCCATGTGCCAATATATGTATAATGTTCCGCCGTAGTGCCAGTATGTATATAATGCTCCTCCATTCCTCCCCAGTAGCGCCAGGCATATATAATGATCTCCTTCACCCCATCCCTGGTGCCCCCAGCAGTGCAGACATTTAGTATATAAAAAAAACTAAAACCTGCTTCCCTCCAGCCCCCTGCTGTGGCTTGTGTTGCTGCGTCCTGATGCATGCATTCCCAATGACATCACTGCTCCTGCTCCGGGTCTCACGTGATGATATAATCATGCGAGACCCAGAGCAGGAGGTTCTTGCTCTGTTCTAACGCCTCACAGGCTTGAGGCCTAGCGGTCTGAGGCTTGTGAAGTTGGACCGCCATGAGTGCGCCCCCCTTTATGGGTAGCGAAGTGGCGCCCTAGGCGGATGACTTCCCTCCCCTATGCATCGTCCCGGCCCTAATTCAGAGCACATTACTACAGGAGGTATAGCAGGAGCGGACTATAACTCCCAGCATTTCTAAGCCATTATTATTTAATATCAGAGCACATTACAGGGGGACGTATAAGAGGATGGGAATACAACTCCCAGCATGTCCAAGCCATTATTATGTAATATCAGAGTATATTATAAAAGGAGATATACAACTCCCAGCAAATCCAGGGTGTTGTAATGTACCCTTATATTATATAATAATGGCCTGGTCATGCTGAGAGTTGTAGTCCTCTCTTCTTATACCTTCTCTTATAATATACTCTGATATTACATAACAGGAGGTATAAGAGGACTACAACTCCCAGCATTTCCCTGGCACTTACATTGAATTCATACTTCTTCACATGCATGGCTGTTCTTCTTCATTACTTTACTGCATTGCTGAGCTCCGCCTCCTGTTCTGGTCACATGATGGTGAGGTCATCGCAAGTCCTTCATCCCCTCTTCTCTGCTGAGTTCCGACTGCTGCATCTGACATTATTGCAGGTCCTGTCAGCACTAGGTAATGATTTCTATGTGAGGGACCCCCAGCAGCAGAGTGAGACACAACGATTTGGCAGGCAGTTGCAGGGGCAGGGAGGAAGTGAGCAGAGTACTCAGGTCAGAAAGGGGGCGGGCCATTCAGCCTGGCTGGGCCCCTTCAACTCATGGGCCCAATAGCAACTGCGTAATCTGCCTCTATGGGTGGTATGCCACTGCTGATGACCTACCTATCTTAGCATAGACCAGCAATATCAAAATCCCAGACAAACCCTCCTATGGCACCCTGATATGATAAAACTACAAAAAATAAATGTAACGGATCCTCTTCCGTTAATGGAAGCTTCCTAGCTTGCGCCGAGGACCACAAGCACCGTACTGGACACCACGACCACTCCAGACTCCACAACCGCCGTAGCTTAACTGGAGCCGCGCCGTCTTCCTTCCACCCTGAATGAACCTCCAGCATTCAGGACCGTGTTGGAAAGATCTCTCCTCCAGGGAATATGCAGAGCATAGCAATCCCCAGCGTGATACAGCAATTCCCTCCAATAACGAGACGAGGCTGCGTTTTGAAGGGTTAGAAAAACAGGAACTGAGCTGAACTCTTTATTGAGGGCTACCCGCCCGTATTTATGCAGGTCCCCACAATGCATCATGGTTTCCTCCTCTCTGCCCTGGAGACACCCGAAGTGCAATTCAATTATCTCCCAGGACAAAGGGAGATCACCAATACACATGTGGGAACAATAGGAGAGGAATCCCCACCCGAATACACAAAATCCTTCCTTCTGTCTGGGATATAATTATGGATTAACATAACTATCACAGACAGTAAAAATACAGTTTTTAAACATACACTGTAACTTTAAAACCATACATTCCATCTCCATAAAAATTACATATTTAAACTCAGCATACATCAAACATAAACACTTCCAAAAATCACACAAATCCCTCCAGCGGATAAAAAGTTTAGTGGAAGTCCTTTATGACCGATCGCAAGCACAATTTCCTGCCCAAAACAGTTCCATAGATTTGGGCTGTGCGGTCGGTCAATTTCATGCAGAAAACGACTAAGTCCCATCTTCGAACGGGACTTAGTCTCTGGAGCTGAAAGTTCAGTATGGAAGAAGGTAATATGTCCCGGGGCCATAGTCGTAGGGCAGGAGGCTAGCCATAAGTCCTATACAATGCCCAGTGGCAAATGGCAGTTTGTCACAATAAATAACAAACTAAAACATGGCCTATTCTGAAATCACACACTAAACTGGGATTGGGAATTTGTTTGCCTGTTTGAGGTGGAAAACAAGTGGGTGTTGATATGGTATTTAGTCAATTTTATTCTTCATGGACTGCAGATTAGGCCCGAAGTACTTAATACTCATTCTGATGCACAACTAGAGACGGGAATGCATAGATACACTTTTGCAAAATGGGCAAGAACAAGCAGACTTGAAGCATTTCCACCAGGCTAGTGGGTCTTCTTTTGGACTAATCTCTTTCCTCTGACTGTACAAGAAGTCATTGCAAAGCATTGCTTAAAGGCTTTTGTCAGATGATGTATCTTCAGTACCCACAGAACCACCTGCTGATCCCTTTTTTCCATCACAATGTTAGCCAACAAGCTTTCAAGATGATTTTTTTCCCCTTAGTGACTTGTGCAACTGCATGTTCTTCTTCATCTTTCTGTTCTGCTCCACCACTTGAAGCTCTCCACAGAAGCTCTTTTTTTACTTCATCTTCAATAGACACAAATGAGTCCTTAAATCTTGGATCTAGATATGTGGCAGTGTTGAGAATGATTTCCGACTTTTTGCTTTTTTACCTCTTTTTCATGTCATCTATGACCCTTTATTTCATTTATCTGGCAAGGATGCTGTCAGATTGCTCCTTAGTTGCAAATGCATATTTTTTCCATGTCAAAGGAAGAACAGAAGACAGGGTTGGGTCTTTCTCTCCACTTAACGCATCAGTAAAATCGCTCATTGGTGCAAGCACATCTCTGACGGTCTCCAGAATGGTGACATCTGTGTCCTTTGGCATAAGATATAATTTTTTTTTTCGTTTCTTTGCCAGGACAGCACAGACAGCTTGTTGCTGTTCACAGAACCTCTCCATCGTATAATAAATGGAATTCCTCCGGGTCGGTTCATCGTGAATAAGCTTGTGTTGGGGTATCTGAAGTGCCTTGTGTTTTTCTTTCAGTTATCGGCCTATTTTATTTGATCGGCAGAATAAAGAAACGGTCTTACGTAACCTTGAGAAACACACCGCCACTCTATCAATATCCAGGGCTTTGTTTACTGCCAGGTGCAAATTGTGACCAAAACATGGGACCCAGCTGTATTCTTCAAATGCTCTGATGTTATTAGAGGCATTTTCTGTTGTTATTTCAGACATTTTGGATATGTCCAGTTTCCACTCTTCAGTTAGAGTTGTCTCAAATGCTTCATGTAAACTCTCAGCAGTATGATCTGTGTACAGAGCCGTACAGCCTAAACACCAAGACTACATTTCCCATTCTTCCATTTTAAAGTGAGTGGTGAGAGCCATGAATGCATCTGTAGCTCTTATTGTCCAGAGGTCTGTAGTACAAGCAAAGAATAGAACCTCAACCAGTTGCGCCTCAACCACTCTTCTGATCTCCATGTAGAGTTTTGTTATTTCTGTACACATAAAGTAGTTTCTCCCAGGCATATCATACTTTCTGTCTAACTGCTGTGACAGTTTTCTGAATCCAGTTTTCTCAACCGTATATACAGGCACTTGGTCCATGCAGATGTATTCAGCACAGCTTTGTTTAGTCTCTGTGCTTCCTTGGAGTCTTTGCCATATTTCCGCTGTGTTTGGAGCACAGATATAATAGTAGTAGCCTGAGTGGGTTTATCTCATTTGGATGATGTGGTGAAATGGGTTTGCTTCTTCTGTGTAAGGAAAATAGTGATTAGTCAATCATCATTCATGACTTAGGCCCCTTGCAGATGAGCGTTGTTCCCGCAGCGAGTCCGAATCGCAGCTCCCGGCCTGACCTCCCAGCACTGATGGGATTCACATAGCATTATAGTGATTTATGATGCTATGTAACCCTTACAGTTCTGGAATGTATTGGATAACACTGGCAGCATAGAAACATAGAATGTGTCGGCAGATAAGAACCATTTGGCCCATCTAGTCTGCCCAATATATCTGAATCCTATGAATAGTCCCTGGCCCTATCTTATATGAAGGATAGCCTTATGCCTATCCCATGCATGCTTAAACTCCTTCACTGTATTTGCAGCTACCACTTCTGCAGGAAGGCTATTCCATGCATCCACTACTCTCTCAGTAAAGTAATACTTCCTTATATTACTTTTAAACCTTTGCCCCTCTAATTTAAAACTGTGTCCTCTTGTGGTAGTTTTTCTTCTTTTAAATATGCTCTCCTCCTTTACCGAGTTGATTCCCTTTATGTATTTAAAAGTTTCTATCATATCCCCTCTGTCTCTTCTTTCTTCCAAGCTATACATATTAAGGTCCTTTAACCTTTCCTGGTAAGTTTTATCCTGCAATCCATGTACTAGTTTAGTAGCTCTTCTCTGAACTCTCTCTAGAGTATCTATATCCTTCTGGAGATATGGCCTCCAGTACTGCGCACAATACTCCAAGTGAGGTCTCACCAGTGTTCTGTACAGCGGCATAAGCACTTCACTCTTTCTACTGCTTATACCTCTCCCTATACATCCAAGCATTCTGCTGGCATTTCGTGCTGCCCTATTACATTGTCTTCCCACCTTTAAGTCTTCTGAAATAATTACTCCTAAATCCCTTTCCTCAGATACTGAGGTCAGGACTGTGTCAAATATTCTATATTCTGCCCTTGGGTTTTTACGCCCCAGGTGCATTATCTTGCACTTATCCACATTAAATTTCAGTTGCCAGAGTTCTGACCATTCTTCTAGTTTTCCTAAATCCTTTTCCATTTGGCGTTTCCCTCCAGGAACATCAACCCTGTCACATATCTTTGTGTCATCAGCAAAAAGACAAACCTTACCATCGAGGCCTTTTGCAATATCACTTATGAAGATATTAAACAAAATTGGTCCCAGTACAGATCCCTGTGGAACCCCACTGGTAACATGACCTTGTTTTGAATGTTCTCCATTGACTACAACCCTCTGCTGTCTGTCACTCAGCCACTGCCTAATCCACTCAACAATATGGGAGTCCATGCTCAATGACTGCAGTTTATTGATAAGTCTTCTATGTGGGACAGTGTCAAAAGCCTTACTAAAATCTAGATATGCGATGTCTACTGCACCTCCACCGTCTATTATTTTAGTCACCCAGTCAAAAAAATCTATAAGATTTGTTTGACATGATCTCCCTGAAGTAAACCCATGTTGTTTTTCATCTTGCAATCCATGGGATTTTAGATGTTCCACAATCCTATCCTTTAATAGGGTTTCCATTAATTTGCCTACTATTGATGTCAGACTCACTGGTCTATAGTTGCTCGATTCCTCCCTACTACCTTTCTTGTGAATGGGCACGACATTTGCCAATTTCCAATCTTCCGGGACGACTCCTGTTACTAATGATTGGTTAAATAAATCTGTTAACGGTTTTGCCAGCTCACCACTAAGCTCTTTTAATAATTTTGGGTGTATCTCATCAGGCCCCTGTGACTTATTTGTCTTCACTTTAGACAGCAAACTTAGAACATCTTCCTCTGTAAAGACACATGCATCAAACGATTTATTAGTCATCCTTTCTAGTGGAGGTCCTTCTCCTTTTTCTTTTGTAAAAACTGAACAGAAGTATTCATTAAGGCAGTTGGCTAGCCCTTTATTCTCTTCTACATACCTTCCGTCCTTTGTTTTTAATTTAGTTATTCCTTATTTTAATTTCCTTTTTTCATTTATATATCTGAAGAATGTCTTATCCCCTTTTTTCATAGACTGAGCTAGTTTTTCTTCTGCCTGCGCTTTAGAAGTTCTTATAACTTGCTTGGCCTCTTTCTGCCTAATCTTGTAGATTTCCTTATCTTCATTGCTCTGGGTTTTTTTATAATTACAAAATGCTAGCTTTTTATTTTTAATGATTTGGGCCACTTCTGCTGAGTACCACAGTGGTCTCTTCCCTTTTTTGCTTTTACTGACAAGTCTAATGCAATTTTCTGTTGCCTTCAAAAATGCACCTTTTAAGTAGTCCCATTTCTCCTGGACTCCATGTAATCCGTTCCAGTCTGATAAGGACTCATTTATGACTAATTTCATTTTTGAAAAGTCTGTTTTTCTAAAATCTAAAACTTTTGTTTTTGTGTGGTGGGACTCTTTCACAGTTCTTATATTAAACCACACTGACTGGTGATCACTAGATCCCAAGGTTTCGCCTACAATGACATCATATACCGAATCCCCATTTGTGAATACCAAATCCAAAATGGCCTCCCTCCGGGTTGGCTCCTCAACCACTTGTTGTAGAGATAACCCCAGTAGGGAATTTAGAATATCTGTACTCCTGATAGAACTTGCTATTTTGGTTTTCCAGTTTATATCTGGAAGATTGAAATCTCCCATAATGATAACTTTCATTGTCATTTTAGCTATTTCTTCAACTAGTAGATCATCTAGTTCTTTAACTTGACCAGGTGGTCTATATATCACACCTACACGAGTTACTGCATGGTTATCAAACTGCAACGTAACCCAAACTGACTATGTTGGCCTCACCAACTTGTATTAGGTTAGATTTAATGCTATCTTTTACATACAGGGTCACTCCTCCTCCTTTCTTGCCTTCTCTGTCTCTTCTGTATAAAGAGTACCCTGGTATGGTTATGTCCCAGTCATTTCTTTCATTAAACCATGTCTCCGTAACAGCCACTAAATCTACATTCTCAGATGCCATTATTGACGCAAATTCATTGATTTTTTTACCTAAACTGCGATCATTTGTAGACAGGACTCTGAGCTTATCATTTCTTAACCTCTGTGCTTCTGACCTGTTCTGGCATTGTTTCGGGGGGCAATTGGACTCTTTTATTTTCACTCTTTTGCCCCCCCCCTTCCTAGTTTAAATACTCTTTCGCAAATTCTTGGAGTTGTTCACTAAGTACATTTGTTCCTTTGAAAGAAAGATGCAAACCATCTTTTTTGTACAGTTCCTTTCCATTCCAAGTAGAGCTATCATGAGAAACAAAGCCAAATCCTTGCTCTTGACACCATTTACCAAGCCATATGTTGAACTCCTTTATGCGCCTCTGCCTATCATTCTACACATTATGCACAGGCAGAACTTCAGAAAATGAAATGGTGGATGCAAAATCCTGTACGTCATTACCAAGTGTGATAAAAGATTTTTTCACCTCTGACACTTCATTGCAAGCCAGGTCATTTGTCCCTAGATGGACAAGAACATCCACGTCTCCTTCCTGCTTTGCTTGCTTAACAATATTAATAATACGTCTTCTATCTCTTCTAGCAGTAGCCCCAGGGAGACATCTCACAAAACCATTTTCTTTAAGCTCCACACTTCTTATGATTGAATCACCCAGCAACAGCTGCTTCCTTTGAGACTTCACTTTATCTTTTTTGTCCTTGGCTGCAGTCTTGCATACATTAGACATAGGAGTCAATGGTTTCTCACCCTCTGTGCTTGAGTCCATATCCATGTTGTCCTTACATTCTGAGAGTGCTGCAAATGAATTATGGAGAACCACCGACTGTGGGACATGTCTTCTATCCTCCACTCTAAGTCTTCCAGAACCTACAGTAACCCATCTGCCATTTCTGGGGGTCCTCTGTGGCAGTGGCATTGCAGCAGTCCTAGCTGGAGTTTGTTTAACAGATAATTTAAATATCTCTGATTTCAAAAATGCAATTTCCTGCTGCAGTAAGGAGAACTGTCTACAGATCTGACAGCATCCGAATCTCCAAAGAGTGGAACATGAAATAAATGCGCAACAATTCCTGCACTGAACCAAGTCTGCCATTTTAAAGAGGAAAAAAATAAATAAAAAATTGTAAATTTAAATTGAACAAATCTTACCTTTTTTTTTGTTGTATTGTTTCCACCTTCCAGCCTACCTCCTGACTATCTCCTGCAATATCTCTTAACTGTACTTAATGTAGTACTTGAAGGTAATGAATTAGGCCAGCTAATGAGTCTGTCTCTATATATACACACACACTCCTTCACAAGCTCCTCCCCCAGCAACAAATGTAACACCTTAGTGAGCTAGGCTCATTAGCAAACGCACAATAGCAAACACCTGACCAAATTCCTTACCTCTTCTCAAGCAATGGTCAGCAAAAAACACAGATGAGCCAGTTGCAAACTCCAAGCCAATCTCTTGCAGTATCTCTTGAATCTCTTCAGTCTCCTGCAATATCTCTTAACTGTACTTAATGTAGTACTTGAAGGTAGTACTTGCAGCTAATCAATCATTATTGCAGCTAATGAAGCATTATGCCAGTCTTATCCAATACATTCCAGAACTGTAAGGGTTAAATAGCATCATGAATCAATATAATGCTATGTGACCCCCGGCAGCGCTGGGAGGTCAGGCCGGGAGCTGCGATGCGGACTCGCTGCGGGAGGAATGCTTGTCTGCAAGGGGCCTTAACCTCCTAACAGTCACAATAAACCCGCTCTTTTCATTGATGTCAGTGGCGGCCACGTCATAGGAGGGACGGACTCCCTCCCTCCTTCTCCACTGTGCGGACGAAGAGAACATGGCGTGCACCGAGCATGGTGCACGCCATGATCCCTCATAAGATAAAGCAAATTCTGGTATCAAATCTATACTGGTACAAAAGTATTAATTGGGTATCGAAATTTTGATACCGGATGCAACCCTACTGCCCACACTGTAACACCACTCACAAAGGCTCGTCTGTGTCATGATGGGGAGTGGGGAAAACCCCCCACCGTACGATGACTGGGGGATAAGGAAAGCAACTAGGCCTGAGCACAAGGATAAGGGGAGCAGGTCACCTCCTATTGCATTCCTATACCTCGCCCTAACTCCTCACCGTATGAGCGGACCTGGAAAGTAGGACGGCTCATACCCTGTATACCTGAGGCCCTGAGAATCCCTCACAAAGGAGCTAAGGAGAGGCACCCTGTTCTTCCAGGACACGGAAGAACAGGAGTCTCAGAAGGCCTAGAATCAGGGCAAGGAAAAGACCATATGCAGCAACTGGATCGGCAGGTAAGAACACCGGAAAACACACTTACCTGCCGCTGCCACCACGACCAGAATCCGCGCATACGTACAGGAACCCACACACCAAACCGGGCACCGTACAAACAACACATACAGGAAACCAGCTCACCAGTAACTGCCTGGACCCCCATGCAGCAAGATGCACGGCGGCCCCGGGCAGCGCAGCATACAGACTATTGGTTCACCCCTCCGGGAAAACAGCCCCCTTCCGGAGGAAGACAACAAATGGGAAATGGCAAGCAACCATGCTGGAAGATATCACCAAACATACCAGACATGGAACACCAAGCTAAATATTACAACACACCAAATCAAAACCCCACACCAAACATACAACACATGTAAGGAAGGGAAGACAACGCTGGAGACCTCAATGTCCCACTAGGGAGGCCTTCACTCTGGGAGATGAAACATGAAGACCAGGAGCATAACTCCAGCACACACCATGGCTGAAGTACCACTGACTCCTGGCCTCTAGCCACAGGTAAGTTGAAGCACCTAGTGACCACACCCAACAAGGTGGTTAACCCCCCCAGCAACGGACAGAGGAGGAAACAACTTAAAGGGGAAGTGCACACACCAGCATAAAAAGCACGTTGCCGCAGGCAACAACATGCAAGGCAACCATGTCACGGCACACACCACAAAGGCCGTGACACTGCCCCTGCATGCTGAAACAACACGTTGCCACAGGCAACAGCAAGTGTGGCAAAAGTGTCACAGCTCACACCAAAGGCTGTGACAGTCTGGTGACAACAGTGGCTGATGCATAGTGCTTTGCATCTCCAACATTGTTGGCGGCCATAATTTCTGCTCAGCGTAAATCAACTTTGATCAGTGAACAGCACTGAGGCCCTATGGTACCTCATCCAGCGTAGGTGCTTCCTGGCCCATGCAAGACGATGACGCCTGTGGTCATGTACCCTTCCAGGTTGTCCAGCACACAGACCACGCTGATGTAAACAGTTTGGTCTGTTACACACGAGCGGATGCCGTGCGTGACATCCGCTGCGTGAATAACAGCCAAGACCCGCTGCGGACAGGAGTGTAAGCCCCAGGATTACACTGCTGGGGCTCCGATCAGAAGCTGCCACTGCCACCAATGGAGGGGAGGGGACCCTGTGGCCACTGCCACCAATGACTTTAATACTGGGTGGTGGGGGGGCACACTGTGCCACCAATGATTTTAATACTGGGGAGTGGGGGGAGGGCACACTGCGGCACCAATGATAATTAACGTTTAATACAGGAGGCGGCTGTGTCGGCGCAGAATCACATAGTGGCACCTGAGGGGTTAACTGCCGCTGATCGTAGCTTCCTGTCATATAGGCTTGGCACCGCCTCCTGTATTTGTATAAGACGTTAATTATCATTGGTGGCGCAGTGCGCCCGCCCCTCCTCCTCCCCTCTCTCTTCATTGGAGCGCGGCACAGGGGGGAGAGAGTGACTCCTTCCCTGTGCTGCTGATGGAACATGAGTGTGCTGACAGCAGCGCGCTCATGTTCTGTGATAGCGCGCTGGACGCATTATCGGCAAGGTTAGATGCCGATACCGATAACTTTAAAAATCATGAATATCAGCCCATAATATCGGTAACTCCGATAATCGGTTGATCCCTAACAACTTTATCTCACTGTAATTTTGTAGTAAAAAGATCACAGAGAGGCACGGAGCATTATCAATCATGTTAATGCTCCGTGCTTCTTCTGTCTTCAGCGGGTCTTGGCTCTCATTCACGCACCGGATGTCACGCACGGCATCCGCTCGTGTGAAACAGCCCTTTCAAATGGTCTGATGTGACACTTGGGTGCCTCTTACCTCCCTTAACCTGTTTGGGACACATGACGTACCAGTACGGCATGATGTCCCGGTAATTAAGGATACATGACGTACCGGTACGTTATGTGTAGTGCCGGTCACCGCCGCCTGGCGGACAGTGATTGGAATAAGGTGCCTGCTCAAATCATTGACCAGGCACCCGGGGACAATGCGCCCCTCGCCCCCGTGTCGGCGATTGCCGCAAACCGCAGGTCAATTCAGACCTGCGGTTTGCGGCTTTTACAGGTTGCGGCGGTGCTATCGGGTTTCCGTGGGGCTGTAGGGGGGACCCGATGGCATGGAAGGCAGCGCGTTGCCTTCCTGAGGCATCAGCGCTTCCTTCCTGTGATGAGCCTGTGAGATCCAGCCCACTGAATCTCACAGGCCGGAAGCTGTATGAGTAATGCACACTGTATTACTCATACAGCTAATGCATTCCAATACAGTTTCAAGTAAAAATAAACAAAAACGTCATTTTCCCCAAATAAAGTTAAAAATTTTTTTTTTAAATTAGGGGGAAAAAAAAAGTTGACATATTAGGTATCGCCGTGTCCGTATCGACTGGCTCTATAAACATATCACTTGACCTAACCCCTATTATGAACACCGAAAAAATAAAAACTGTGCTAAAAAACTATTTTTTTGTGATTTTACATCACAAAAAGTGTAATAGCAAGCGATCAAAAAGTCATACGCACCCTAAAATAGTGCCAATCAAACCGTCATCTCATCCCGCAAAAAATGAGACCCTAACTAAGATAATCGCCCAAAAACTTAGAAAAGTATGGCTTAGAATATGGAGACACTAAAACATGATTTTTTTTTTGTTTAACCCCTTAAGGACCTAGGACGTACCGGTACGCCCTATTTCCCGAGTCCTTAAGGACCTAGGACGTACCGGTACGCCCTATTTCCCGAGTCCTTAAGGACCGAGGACGTACCGGTACGTCCTGACTTAAAATCGGAACTCCGGCGCCGCAGGGGTTAATCGGAACGGGATTTCGGCTGAAATCATTCAGCCGGCATCCCGTAACAATGCAGGGGGGGGTCATTTGACCCCCCCGTATCGGCGATCGCAGAAAACCGCAGGTCAATTCAGACCTGCGGTTTTCTGCGTTTCCGGTCCATTCGGGTGTCCTGTGACCCGATGAACCGGAAAAAGACTGCGATCGGTGGCGTAATTATACACCACCTATCGCAGTCCGAGGATTTGGAGAGGCGGTGCTGGCCCTGGTGCTGAATGCCGCTGTCCAGGGTGCTGATTGGTGCAGGGGAGAGAGGCGCGAGATTCAAACTTCCTGCGCTCCTCTCTCCCCTCCTCTTCCTGTCCAGCACCCTGACCGTGCAGCATCGTCCAGCACCAGCTCCTGTGTCCCCCTAATCGGAATCCATCACCCTCCTGCACCCATCGCCACCCAGGTAGGTTAGGGTCAGTGAGGGAGAGGCACCGTTAGGCAGGGAAAGAAGGGAAAAGTAAGTTAGAAAAAAAAAAAAAAAGTACTTTTATTCCAAACTTCCAAACTTCCATCTAACCCTAACCCAGACCCCTCCTGCCACTTGCCCCCCCACCCACCCCCCACCAGCCACTTCCCCCCCCCCCCACCTGCCCCCCCCCCCCCACCCACCCCCCACCAGCCCCCCCCACCCCCCACTCACCACCACTTTTTTTTTTCTGCGTGCGCTGACTGGCCGGCACTTTTTAGCGTCCGTCCACTGTTAGCGCATCGCCCGCCCCACCACCCCACCGACCGCTGATCAGCGTTGCCTGGACTTTTTAGTACGCGAACACCCGTTGCCCCCACACACACGCACATATAATAAAGTTTGCCACACACGCACACCTACACGCACACACACCCATGGCCCACCGGATGTTCTCGGCCGAGGAGGCATACGCCCAGATTGCCTCCGACTCTGAGAGCCCCAGTGAGGATGAGGATGACCCCACATTCCTTTTGTCATCCGCATCCTCCTCATCATCATCTGATGACGATGAGCCACCAAGGCGGCGGAGACGCCGCCAGGCGGAGCCAGGGGCCCCACATGCTAGGGATCCTGTGGCCCACCCTAGTACGAGCCGCCCTGGGGTTCGTACTGGTTTCCCGGCCCACCAAATAAGTCCACCGGAGCCCCCTGCCGATGAACTTAGCTGGTGTCCCCCAGTGGACTTTGAGCCTGAGATTCCGGATTTTGCTGGCAATCCTGGAATCCAGATTCCCACAGTGGGGTTTACTGAAATAGACTATTTTAGTTTTTTTTTCAGTAACTCACTGGTGAATTTGATGGTGGAGCAGACGAATCTGTACGCCCAACAGTTCGTCGCTCAAAACCCAGGCTCAGTTTTGGCTAGACCCGGTGGCTGGACGCCGGTCAGTGCAGCCGAAATGAGGACATTTTGGGGCCTCGTGCTGCATATGGGTCTAGTCCAAAAACCCAGTGTCAGGCAATACTGGAGTGGGGACGTCCTATACCAGACCCCACTGTACAGTATGGTCATGATACGTCACCGGTTTGAGGCCATCCGGAAATGTCTGCATTATTCCGATAATGCAGCATGTCCCCCCCGAAGTGATCCTGCCTATGACCGGCTGTATAAGATACGGCCGGTCATCGATCACTTTGGGGCCACATTTCAGCAGGCCTACGTACCTGGAAGGGAGGTCGCGGTTGATGAGTCTCTCGTTGCGTTCAAGGGGAGACTCAGTTTCCGCCAATACATTCCCACAAAGCGGGCGAGGTATGGCGTGAAGCTATACAAAATTTGTGAGAGTGCCTCAGGGTACACTTACAAATTTCGTGTGTACGAGGGGCGAGATTCCCGTATTGAACCCCCAGAATGTCCCCCCACTCTGGGTGTTAGCGGGAAACTCGTGTGGGACCTTATGTACCCACTGCTGGATAATGGTTACCACTTGTACGTGGATAACTTTTATACCAGCATTCCCTTGTTCAGGTCCCTTGCCGCCAGATCCACGTTCGCTTGTGGGACCGTGCGGAAAAATCAACGCGGCCTCCCTGCCTACCCCCTCCAGGTACCTATCCCCAGGGGTGAGACCCGTGCCCTTACCAGTGGAAACCTGTTGCTGGTCAGGTATAAGGACAAGAGGGATGTCCTTATGCTGTCCACAATCCACGGTAACGGCACCACCCCTGTCCCTGTGCGAGGTACCGCGGCAACGGTCCTCAAGCCCGATTGTATCGTCGACTACAATCGGTATATGGGAGGAGTTGATCTCTCTGATCAAGTCCTCACGCCATATAACGCCATGCGCAAAACCCGGGCATGGTACAAAAAAGTTGCGGTCTACTTGGTACAGGTTGCCATGTACAACTCTTTTGTACTATCCCGAAGCGCTGGCAGCACAGGGACATTCCTCCAGTTCTATGAGGCAGTCCTCAAAGACCTGATCTTTTCGGACCGGGAAAGAGCAGGCCGGAGTACCTCGGGAATTGGAGGCGCCCGGATCGTCCCTGGCCAACACTTTCCAGGTGTGGTCCCCCATACTGGAAAGAAGGGACGAACCCAAAAAAAGTGCAGAGTGTGTCACAAGAGGGGGATACGGAAGGACACCACTACTCAATGTGACACTTGCCCCGATCATCCGGGCCTCTGCATTATCAATTGCTTCAGGGAGTATCACACTTCCATGGAGTACTAAATTTTTATAATCCTCAACAGTCCACTAGAGAACATAAAACACTATGGCTCTCAGACTTTGGAGACACGGAAACAATTTTTCTTTCCCCAAAAAATATTAGTTTTAGAGCAGGCATCCTCAAACTGCGGCCCTCCAGATGTTGTAAAACTATAACTCCCAGCATGCCCAGACAACCTACAGCCATCAGCAGGGCATGGTGGGAATTGTAGTTTTACAATATCTGGAGGGCCGCAGTTTTAGGATGCCTGCTTAGTGTCTCCAAAGTCTGAGAGCCATACATATTGGGCATCGTCGCGTGCGTAAAAGTCGTCGCTATAAAAATAACTTTTGACCAAACGCCTCGGATGAACGGTGTTAAAAATATAAAATAAAAACTGTGCCAAAACACCAATTTTTGGGCAAAATTTCAATTTGAATCCATTTTGCCGGTAATAAAGCAAGGGTTAACAGCCAAACAAAACTAAATATTTATTGCCCCGATTCTGTAGTTTGCAGAAACACCCCATATGTGGTCGTAAATGGTTATATAGCCGCACGGCAGGGCATAGAACGAAGGGAACTCCATATGGTTTCTGGAAGGCAGATTTTGATGGACAGTTTTTTTTTTGACACCATGTCCCATTAGAAGCCCCCCCTGATGTAGCCTAGACTAGAAACTCCAAAAAAGTGACCCCATCTAAGAAACTACACCCCTCAAGGTATTCAAAAGTTACTTTACAAACTATGTTAACCCTTTAGGTGTTCCACAAAACCAAATAGTGAATGTAGAAACAATTTTAGAATTACATTTTTTTGTTACATTGCCTCAAAAAAGACTAATATAGAGCAACCAAAAATCAAATTTACCCCAAAAATAGTCCCAAAACAACAACCACCTTATCCCGTAGTTTCCTAGATGGGGTCACTTTTATGGAGTTTCTACTCTAGGGGTGCATCAGGGGGCTTGAAAGGGTACATGGTGTCAATAAACCAGTCCAGCAAAATCTGCCTTCCAAAAATGACGTTCCCCTTCTTCTATGTCCTGCCGTTTAGCCAAATAGTAGTTTACGACCACATATGGGGTGTTTTTGCAAACTACAGAATCAGGGCAACCCATTTTGAGTGTTGTTTGGCAGTTAACCCTTGTTTTACTCCTGGAAAAAATTGATTATATTGGAAAATTTTCCAAAAAATAGAAATTTCAAAATTGTTTCTCCATCTGCCATTAACTCTTGTGGAACACCTAAAGGGTTAACAAAGTTTGTAAACCCAGTTTTGAATACCTTGAGGGGTGTACTTTCTTAGATGGAGTCACTTTTTTGAAATTTCTATTCTAGGGGTGCAACAGGGGGCTTCAAATGGGACATGGTATAAACAAAACCAGTCCTGCCAAATCTGCCTTCCAAAACCCATATGGTGTTCCCCTCCTTCTATGTGCTACCGTTCGGCCAAACAGTAGTTTACAACCACATATGGGGTGTTTATGAAAACTACAGAATCAGGGCAACCCATTTTGAGTGTTGTTTGGCAGTTAACCCTTGTTTTACTCCTGGAAAAAATTGATTATATTGGAAAATTTTCCAAAAAATATAAATTTCAAAATTGTTTCTCCATCTGCCATTAACTCTTGTGGAACACCTAAAGGGTTAACAAAGTTTGTAAACCCAGTTTTGAATACCTTGAGGGGTGTACTTTCTTAGATGGAGTCACTTTTTTGAAATTTCTATTCTAGGGGTGCAACAGGGGGCTTCAAATGGGACATGGTATAAACAAAACCAGTCCTACCAAATCTGCCTTCCAAAACCCATATGGTGTTCCCCTCCTTCTATGTGCTACCGTTCGGCCAAACAGTAGTTTACGACCACATATGGGGTGTTTTTGCAAACTACAGAATCAGGGCAACCCATTTTGAGTGTTGTTTGGCAGTTAACCCTTGTTTTACTCCTGGAAAAAATTGATTATATTGGAAAATTTTCCAAAAAATATAAATTTCAAAATTGTTTCTCCATCTGCCATTAACTCTTGTGGAACACCTAAAGGGTTAACAAAGTTTGTAAACCCAGTTTTGAATACCTTGAGGGGTGTACTTTCTTAGATGGAGTCACTTTTTTGAAATTTCTATTCTAGGGGTGCAACAGGGGGCTTCAAATGGGACATGGTATAAACAAAACCAGTCCTACCAAATCTGCCTTCCAAAACCCATATGGTGTTCCCCTCCTTCTATGTGCTACCGTTCGGCCAAACAGTAGTTTACGACCACATATGGGGTGTTTTTGCAAACTACAGAATCAGGGCAACCCATTTGGAGTGTTGTTTGGCAGTTAACCCTTGTTTTACTCCTGGAAAAAATTGATTATATTGGAAAATTTTCCGAAAAATAGAAATTTCAAAATTGTTTCTCCATCTGCCATTAACTCTTGTGGAACACCTAAAGGGTTAACAAAGTTTGTAAACCCAGTTTTGAATACCTTGAGGGGTGTACTTTCTTAGATGGAGTCACTTTTTTGAAATTTCTATTCTAGGGGTGCAACAGGGGGCTTCAAATGGGACATGGTATAAACAAAACCAGTCCTACCAAATCTGCCTTCCAAAACCCATATGGTGTTCCCCTCCTTCTATGTGCTACCGTTCGGCCAAACAGTAGTTTACGACCACATATGGGGTGTTTTTGCAAACTACAGAATCAGGGCAACCCATTTTGAGTGTTGTTTGGCAGTTAACCCTTGTTTTACTCCTGGAAAAAATTGATTATATTGGAAAATTTTCCAAAAAATAGAAATTTCAAAATTGTTTCTCCATCTGCCATTAACTCTTGTGGAACACCTAAAGGGTTAACAAAGTTTGTAAACCCAGTTTTGAATACCTTGAGGGGTGTACTTTCTTAGATGGAGTCACTTTTTTGAAATTTCTATTCTAGGGGTGCAACAGGGGGCTTCAAATGGGACATGGTATAAACAAAACCAGTCCTGCCAAATCTGCCTTCCAAAACCCATATGGTGTTCCCCTCCTTCTATGTGCTACCGTTCGGCCAAACAGTAGTTTACGACCACATATGGGGTGTTTTTGTAAACTACAGAATCAGGGCAACCCATTTTGAGTGTTGTTTGGCAGTTAACCCTTGTTTTACTCCTGGAAAAAATTGATTATATTGGAAAATTTTCCAAAAAATATAAATTTCAAAATTGTTTCTCCATCTGCCATTAACTCTTGTGGAACACCTAAAGGGTTAACAAAGTTTGAAAAAACAGTTTTGAATACCTTGAGGGGTGTAGTTTCTAGAATGGGGTCATTTTTGGGAGGTTTCTATTATCTAAGCCTCACAATATGACTTCAAACCTGAACTGGTCCATAAAAAGTGGGATTTTGAAGATTTCTGAAAATTTCAAAATTTGCTTCTAAACTTCTAAGCCTTGTAACATCCCCAAAAAATAAAATATCATTCCCAAAACAATTCAAGCATGAAGTAGACATATGGGGAATGTAAAGTCATCACAATTTTTGGGGGTATTACTATGTATTACAGAGGTAGAGAAACTGAAAATTTGAAATTTGCTAATTTTTCAAAATTTACGGTAAAAATTGTATTTTTTTATGCAAAAAAATTAACTTTTTTGACCCAATTTTAGCAGTGTCATGAAGTACAATATGTGACGAAAAAACAATCTCAGAACGGCCTGGGTAAGTCAAAGCGTTTTAAAGTTATGAGCACTTAAAGTGACACTGGTCAGATTTGCAAAAAATGGCCTGGTCCTTAAGGTGAAAATGAGCCTGGTCCTTAAGGTGAAAATGAGCCCGGTCCTTAAGGGGTTAAAAAATGAAATAATTGTGTAAAACTTACATAAATAAAAAAATAGTATGCATATTAGGTATCGCCGCGTCCATGACAACCTGGTCTATAAAAATACCACATGATCTAACCTCTCAGATAAATGTTGTAAATAACAAAAAATTAAAACGGTGCCAAAACAGCTATTTCTTGTTACCTTGCCTCACAAAAAGTGTAATATAGAGCAACCAAAAATCATATGCACCCTAAACTAGTACCAACAAAACTGCCACCCTATCCAGTTTCTAAAATGGGGTAACTTTTTTGGAGTTTCTACTCTAGGGGTGCATCAGGGGGGCTTCAAATGGGACATGGTGTCAAAAAAACTGTCAAGCAAAATCTGCCTTCTAAAAACCGTATGGCATTCCTTTCCTTCTGTGCCCTACCGTGTGCCCGTACAGCGGTTTATGACCACATATGGGGTGTTTCTGTAAACTACAGAATCAGAGCCATAAATATTGAGTTTTGTTTGACTGTTAACCCTTGCTTTGTAACTGGAAAAAAATTATTAAAATGGAAAATCTGCCAAAAAAGTGAAATTTTGAAATTGTATCTCTATTTTCCATTAATTCTTGTGGAACACCTAAAGGGCTAACAAAGTTTGTAAAATCAGTTTTGAATACCTTGAGGGTGTAGTTTCTAAAATGGGGTCACTTTTTTGAGTTTTTACTCTAGGGGTGCATCAGGGGGGCTTCAAATGGGACATGGTGTCAAAAAACCAGTCCAGCAAAATCTACCTTCCAAAAACCGTATGGCATTCCTTTCCTTCTGTGCCCTGCCGTGTGCCCGTACAGCAGTTTACAACCACATATAGGGTGTTTCTGTAAACTACAGAATCAGGGCCATAAATATTGAGTTTTGTTTGGCTGTTAACCCTTGCTTTGTAACTGTAAAAAAATTATTAAAATGGAAAATCTGCCAAAAAAGTGAAATTTTTTAATTAACAAAGTTTGTAAAATCTGTTTTAAATGCCTTGAGGGGTGTAGTTTCTGGAATGGGGTCATTTTTGGGTGGTTTCTATTATGTAAGCCTCAAAAAGTGACTTCAGACCTAAACTGGTCCTTAAAAAGTTGGTTTTTGAAAATTTCAGAGAAATTTCAAGATTTGCTTCTAAACTTCTAAGCCTTGTAACGTCCCCCAAAAATAAAATGTCATTCCCAAAATGATCCTGACATATGAAGAATGTAAAGTAATAACTATTTTTGTAGGTATTACTATGTATTATAGAAGTAGAGAAATTGAAACTTGAAAATTTGCTAATTTTTCAAATTTTTGGGCAAATTAGTTTTTTTTATTATAAATAAAAATGATTTTTTTTTTTTACTCCATTTTACCAGTGTCATGAAGTACAATATGTGACGAAAAAACTCAGAAGGGCCTGGATAAGTCAAAGCGTTTTAAAGTTATTCACACATTCAGATTAGCAAAAAATGGCCTGGTCCTGAAGGTGAAAATGAGCCCGGTCCCTAAGGGGTTAAAGGCTATGTACACCTTTCGAGGCAATTTTCATTTATGATTGCATTTTACTCATTTTTGGCTAAAAATCATATTTTCAATTAGTATTTATAAAAAATATTCTGTCACAAATAGTCACAAATGTGCCCTGGATTGTGTGGCTTTCATCATGCGGTTCCGCAGGGCATTGTTCACAGTGAAGCGGTCATCGGTGTGGGATGTGGCCAAAGGATGTCCACTTCTATGCCTTTCTGTGACTCTTCCAGTCTCTCTGTTGCAACCTGCTGATGACACTCTAAGCTCAGTGGCCACTTCCGTCTGAGAACATCCTTAAAGCCTCGCAATGGCGAGGTACTGTTGATCAATTATTAGGTGTCGTTTTGGTCTCGTGATGTCAAAATGTGAACAACATGATGAGGAGGACTGTTTAAATACCAATTCTAATTGAACCAGGAAATGTATTGGGCGATAAATGGATCTAACACCGGCTGTAAATTATGCACCTTGTTAGAGAACAAGTTGTGCAAAAAGTACTGAAACATTGAACAGTTGGATATGTATATTCAAAAGTTTAGAGAAGGTCACATTAAGTTCTCCTGTAAGCCAAATATCCCTAACTTTTTGTGAGTAGTGTACTTGCTTATTTGCCGCTCCATTCAAATAAGGGAATATGGGACCCAGCAGTCAGACCCCCTGCCAATCAGACACTTGTTCCTTATCTTGTGGATGGGGGATAAGTTATAATTGGAGAACCCCCAGTAACTGCAATGTAAGGGTATTCACATTCACAATTTATTTGAATCAACTTTCATAAAAGACAAATACCTCATTTTTCAACTTACTCTCTCTAGTCCCTGCTGTGTTACAAAAGTTTATTTGTGACTGTGGTGCGAGAAAAAATGGCTGCTCCATTTGTGATTTGCATGAGAGAACAGCACAGTGCAGTGATTCCTTTTTTGTCTTCTGAGGGTGTGTCTGGTGCTGATATTTATCAAGGACTTTGTGCACAGTTTGGAGAAAGTGTTGTGAATGGATAGAGAACTTCAAGGAAGGTCGCATAAGTGTGAACCATGAAGAAGAAGCCAGATGCCAGTCCATGTCCACGACTTAGCGTGCATGTGAACTGATCCTGTTGGTAAGACGAGTGACCGTGGAGTATGTGGCCCTATGAGGCTGAAGAGTCACATCTGATGAAGAGGTAAAGACAGTGATGCGTTTGTGGTTCGCAGCTCAGTCTTAAACATATTTTAAGGAGGAGGTAAGAAAACTTGTTGATAGATAGACAACGTGTATTGAAAAGCAGAGAGATTATTTAAAATTTTTTACACTCACCTAAAGAATTATTAGGAACACCTGTTCTATTTCTCATTAATGCAATTATCTAGTCAACCAATCACATGGCAGTTGCTTCAATGCATTTAGGGGTGTGGTCCTGGTCAAGACAATCTCCGGAACTCCAAACTGAATGTCAGAATGGGAAAGAAAGGTGATTTAAGCAATTTTGAGCGTGGCATGGTTGTTGGTGCCAGACGGGCCGGTCTGAGTATTTCACAATCTGCTCAGTTACTGGGATTTCCACGCACAACCATTTCTAGGGTTTACAAAGAATGATGTGAAAAGGGAAAAACATCCAGTATGCGGCAGTCCTGTGGGCAAAAATGCTGTGTGGATGCTAGAGGTCAGAGGAGAATGGGGCGACTGATTCAAGCTGATAGAAGAGCAACATTGACTGAAATAACCACTCGTTACAACCGAGGTATGCAGCAAAGCATTTGTGAAGCCACAACACGCACAACCTTGAGGCGGATGGGCTACAACAGCAGAAGACCCCACCGGGTACCACTCATCTCCACTACAAATAGGAAAAAGAGGCTACAATTTGCACGAGCTCACCAAAATTGGACTGTTGAAGACTGGAAAAATGTTGCCTGGTCTGATGAGTCTCGATTTCTGTTGAGACATTCAAATGGTAGAGTCCGAATTTGGCGTAAACAGAATGAGAACATGTATCCATCCTCTCTCTGATGGCTACTTCCAGCAGGATAATGCACCATGTCACAAAGCTCGAATCATTTCAAATTGGTTTCTTGAACATGACAATGAGTTCACTGTAATAAAATGGCCCCCACAGTCACCAGATCTCAACCCAATAGAGCATCTTTGGGATGTGGTGGAACGGGAGCTTTGTGCCCTGGATGTGCATCCCTCAAATCTCCATTAACTGCAAGATGCTATCCTATCAATATGGGCCAACATTTCTAAAGAATGCTATCAGCACCTTGTTGAATAAATGCCACATAGAATTAAGGCAGTTCTGAAGGCAAAAGGGGGTCCAACACCGTATTAGTATGGTGTTCCTAATAATTCTTTAGGTGAGTGTATATTTGTCTTTGATTAAAATTAATTCTACAGCCAGAGTGCGGATCATTTTTGACTCACCCTCATACTATAAGGAGTTTGTCAGACAGCCTTATATGTAGTGGTAAAAATAGGATCTGATCTTGTCCTGGGAATAAACGTAATTAATCCACAAAATTATGGGTATTTATCACAAAGAGAATGTTTAAAGTATTTCCTGAGCTTGGATTGCCATAATTTTTGGCATATATAGCAGACAATGGCGAATAATTAAACTTTTGGGATGTTAATTTTTTATGCCAATCCTCTAGACTAAGGCCTCATGCACACAACCCTATTTTTGGTCCGTGTCCAATCCGCATTTTTTGTGGATCACACAAGGACCCATTCATTTCTATAAGTCCACAAAAAAACAAAACTAATTATAGACCCTATTGTCCGTTTTGCAGACAAAAAAAAATAGTTTTAATGATAGTAGCAATTTGTGTAGACAGTAGCTGAAAACCACCACTCACCCTGCACAGATCCTGTACTGATGTGCTCTAGAGCAGCGGTCTCCAACCACAGGGCCGCGGACCAGTACCGGGCCGTGGATCATCTGGTACTGGTCCGCGGAGTGTGCTGGTGTTAAATGATGGGGACAGGAACTGTTGGCTCCTGTGCCCCGTTTAGCCTCATAGACTGAAGGCTGCAAGATGGTCGCGATGTTGACATCATTGCGACCTGCTGTGCCGGGTCAGAGGCGTTGTGATAACGTCATCACACCGCCAGAGACCCGGTGCAAGAGTACCGCCTGTACTGTAACCCAGGGAGCCGGATGGAGGTGAGTATTTTGCTCTTTTTAAATTTTTTTCCTTTGTGAACACTACTGGGGCACCAAGGAGGAGGCACTATACTGTATATATACTAAGAGGCACAGCTAGGGGGGCACTATATGTAAAGAGGCACTACTGGGGGGCACTATATATAAAGAGGCACTACTGGGGGGTACTATATAAAGAGACACTACTGGGGGGCACTATATATAAAGAGGCACTACTGGGGGGCACTATATAAAGAGACACCACTGGGGGGCACTATATATAAAGAGGCACTACTGGGGGGCACTATATAAAGAGACACTACTGGGGGGCACTATATATAAAGAGGCACTATATGTAAATAGGCACTACTGGGGGGCACTATATGTAAAGAGGCACTACTGGGGGGCACTATATGTATAGGGGAACTACTGGGGGGCACTATATATAAAGAGGCACTACTGGGGGGCACTATATGTATAGGGGAACTACTGGGGTGATTATAATTTAAAGAGGCATTACTGGGGGGCACTATATGTATTGGGGAACTACTGGGGGGATTATATGTAAAGAGGCACTACTGTGGGGCACTATATGTATAGGGGAACTACTGGGGGGATTATATGTAAAGAGGCATTACTGGGGGGCACTATATGTATTGGGGAACTACTGGGGGGATTATATGTAAAGAGGCAGTACTGGGGGGGGGGGGCATTATATCTACTTGGACCTAAATGGGGATGCTACTAAGTAGGGCCATAAAAGGAGGTAATAATACTAAATATCTGTGTTCTGTTTGCTCAGTTATACAGAAAGAAGTTGTGGAAAAAGGAAAGAGAACAAATCCAGTCAGAGGAGACATCATTCATAGTCACTGAGTGGGGGCCTATACGGTTTATTAATTACTGTTTTTTGAATGAACGCCCCCCCCTCCCGGCGGTCCGTGAGAAAATACTTTTTTGTGAAACCGGTCCCTGGCACTAAAAAGGTTGGGGACCACTGCTCTAGAGAGCATTTTGATGAGAGGAGCGGTCACAGGGTACTGATGTGCTGTACCAATATTAGCTTGAACGGAGCACAGACAGGATCAGTGATCTGTGCTCCGTCCTGTGCAGCGTTCTCCACTGCAATCAATAATCCATACACTAGTACAGTGCTGAAAAGCCAGTGCTGTACCAGAATGATGATTTTAAGAAGCAGTACAATCCAGGACTTTGGGTCCTTTTTTAAGATGGAAAACAGTATAATTAATAATTTGCCCTCTGCACTTTGACAGGACCAGGCAGTGCAAATTTAATCATGCCTGGCCCTGACTTCTAAAGTCAATCAAAGTGCAGAGGGCGCAGCAGTGGCAGAGAGCGCAGAGCCTTTAGGAGTAACTGCAATACCCCCATTGCTCCTAGAGGCTCATTTCCATATATTAAAACATCATTTTTCTCTGCAATGCGGGCACGTATGGACATAGGACCAAGCCTTCAACTGCCAAGCACACATGCAACAGGTCAGCCAGTTTTATACGCTGAACAAAAATATAAATGGAACACTTTCGGTTTTGCTCCCATTTTGCATTAGCTGAACTCTAAAGATCTGAAACATTTTCTACATACACAAAAGACCCATTACTCTAAAATATTGTTCACAAATCTTTCTAAATCTGTGTTAGTGAGCACTTCTCCTTTGCCGAGATAATCCATCCCACCTCATAGGTGTGGCATATCAAGGTGCTGATTAGACAGCATGAATATTGTACAGGTGTGCCTTAGACTGCCCACAATAAAAGCTCACTCTGAAATGTGTAGTTTGATCACACAGCACAATGCCACAGATGTCGCAACGTTTGAGGGGCGTGCAATTGGCATGCTGACTGCAGGAATGTCTACCAGAGCTGTTGCCCGTGCAATGAATGTAAATTTTTCTACCATAAGCCGTCTCCAAAGGCGTTTCAGAGAATTTGGCAGTATATCCAACCGGCCTCACAACCACAGACCACGTGTAACCACACCAGCCCAGAACCTCTACATCCAGCATGTTCACCTCCATGATCATCTGAGACCAGCCACCCGGACAACTGCAGCAACAATCAGTTTGCATAACCTAAGAATTTCTGCACAAACTGTCAGAAACAGTCTCAGGGAAGCTCATCTGCATGCTCGTCATCCTCATCAGGGTCTGGACCTGAATGCAGTTCGTCGTCGTAACCGACTTGAGTGGGCAAATGCTCATATTCGATGGCGTCTGGCATGTTGGAGAGGCGTTCTGTTCACAAATGAGTCCCGGTTTTCACTGATCAAGGGCAGATAGCAGACAGCATGTGTTATAGATAAGACAGCACTACTCACTATTTTGTTACAGTTCTTCCGTTCCGTGGCGGTGCCTTCAGAGTTGAACCCTGGCCTCTTGGACTCCTTAGTAACTTGGAAATATAAAAGAAAACTGCGGCACTCCAAAATCTTAATGATTTTCTTCTTTTATTTCACCAAGACAGTGACATTTCGACCTGTTAGATCTTTATCAAGCTCAATTATACACAACATTTGTGGGCATATATAGTCTCCAAATTACAACAATTGGTTCAACTTAACTCCACCTATTCTGATTAGTGCTACCCCCTTCATATTAAAAATCTTATCTCTTGTTATCCACATCTCTATATCCAATCATACTGTTGAATTCTATTTCTTACCACCTCTTGCAGGCTGTGGGATCCGTCCAACAGCTTCTTAAGTTCCTATTCTATTGTCATGGCATAGAGTATTTTTCAAATAAATTTCGAATTATTATTATTATCCTTATTGCAGGACATACCTATTTGATTTCTCTCTTTTTTTTTACAAATCCTATAATTTCTTAGCTTTGGTGCTGTATAACCCCTAGGCAGGCCGTCAGCCCGCAGACAACATATCCCTCAACTGGGCTGAGACCTTGATTTAATCCTCACTCTCGAGCAGCATTTTATTTTCTTGCATCCTATACACAGGTGTATAGACCCTGGGATTCTCCTGTTACGGAGTAGTGTCAATCGAGGCTCACCTGAGTCTGAGGACACCCGAGCTGGAAGTATGGAGTCCAGTGGCAGAGGCCCACAGAAGCAGGAGGCAGGTAGCGCGGTCGATCAGTCCGGGTCGGCAGCAGAGATGGCAGCGAGGTAACAGCAGGAGTAGACGGAGGCGTGGTCGGTGGTAAGCAGTAAGTCAATGCAGGCGGCAATTCAGTGAGGTCAAAACGGTCCGGGTTGGCAACGATGGTAAATCAGCAATAGCGGTGGAGGAGCAGAGAGGAAGCTTGCTACAGGCTTGGAGGCACAATAACCAGCAAAGGGCTGTGTTCAAGGGCTGGGTTTTATAGGGAAGTAGCAGGTGCAAGAGATTGGAATAATCAGCAGGTCAAGGCAAGGACAAGAGAGGTAGTTAGAAGTTAGCTAGAGAACAGTCCAGGGAGAGACGGTAGCCTAGTGGGTAGAGCTACCGCCTGGGACATGACTGGCCACAGGTTCGAGTCCTGACATCTCCCTTCTGGGTGTACGCACAAGTGTATATACGGACGCTTCTGTTCTAACAGCTTACGGGGCTCTTTAGGAGAGACAAAAATCAATATCTTGGGTTTTATCAGATTTAGGCCGGATAACATATCTGTTAGCATCCTTATTATATTGTTGGTAAATATAACCTAGGTGACCCATTCCTCCTTTCTTAGGAGTACTATTTTATTCCATTTTCCATATTAGAGTTTTCAGTCATCGATACCAATTGCCCATATTACTTTCAATCCCTTTATGTCTCTCTCCTTTTGGGCTCTAGTTATCATGCCCAGTCCCTAACTTATTTGCACAGTAATTAATACATTTTGCGTCTCTGAGTGTCTCATAGGTCTCAGAATAATCCCCTTTCAGAGGCATGTGGCGTGCTCACCCTTTCGCCTACCCCTGGGGTACACAGCATCAACACTACTGCCACAACATCTTAGTTATTTCTTTCAGTCCATCTCTCCATAGAAGAGGCATTCACAGTTTTTCCTCCCTGAAACTTGATCCCAACAGCCTATTCATGGGGTGTTCTATTCTGTGGATAAAAAACAAGATATAAGTATACTTTTTTAAAATTTTAAATATAACAACACAGCTTCTGCCGGGCACTTAAACTTCATAAATATACATTATTAACCTACATAGGATTAAAAAAGTGAGCCTATTTTAAAATCTCTATTTAAGCCTTTCGGTTCCAATGTGTCTAATTCGAATATCCACCTTAGCTCCTTCCTTTTCAGCATCTTCTCTCTATCTCCTCCTCTTTTTAAAGGTGGAACCCCATCTATTATCCTAAATCTCAACTGTGAAGTATTATTGGATCTCTTCCGTTACTTCTTGTTGTTCCTGCCTCTTTGCCAATAGTTTGCGGATTGTGTACTTATGTTGATTAATTCTATTCTTGCAGGCCTGCGGGGTCTCCCCTACATAGAGGAGGCCACACGGGCACTGCAAGACATAGATAACATACTGGGAACTACAGGTATAGTGGTCTTTAATAGCGTATCTTTTTCCCGTTCGCGGATGACTGAAGGAGTCTTCCCTGATTAGGCTGCCGCAGTTACAGCAGCCCAAGCATGAGAAACAACCCTTCCTTCCTTCTTGTTTTTCTCTCCCCCTCTTATCTGCTCTCACCAGATCGTCTCCCAGGCTTCTAGCCCTTTTATACGACATTAATGGAGGTAGCTGAATCTAACAAGGGGAGAAAAGGAAGCCCTGAAAATAAATTACCATAAAAAGAGCAACAGTGGTACTAGACACAGATAAATATAGAGAAGAAATTCAAATACAAGTACAGAATAGAGAAGTTTATAAACCCCTAAGTAAAGATCCTAAATGGGACATAATACGGAAGATTAGATTATTGGCGGACAATTCATTTGCCAATGATCTAATCGACGAAAAACTGCACACCTACCTGATACCTACAAACCCAGTCACTCCAATACTATATGTGCTCCCGAAAATTCATAATGATCTGAAGAACCCTCCGGGGCGCCCTATAGTGTCGGGTATTGACTCTGTCTTCTCCAATGTAGCCATCTTCCTAGAAAGGGTACTAAGATCCTTTGCTGTAGAAGCAAAGTCATACGTGCGTGACACAATAGATTTTCTCTCCAGGCTGCAGGACATGGACTATGCTGAGGGGGAGTGGCTTGTGTCATTTGATGTCATGAGTCTCTACACCAGCATAGACCATGACCTGGGCCTGGAGGCTGTGAAATGGGCACTGGAAAAATCCAGATATACAGAGGAACTTAAGGAGTTTCTACTGTCATTATTGGAAGTGTTATTGACACACAACTATTTTCTATTTGAAGAGGTATTTTAAGAGCAGTGTCAAGGTACTGCAATGGGCTCAAATGTAGCCCCGACATATGCAAATATATATATATATGTCACATATTGAAGAACAGTATATATACCCAACCGCCCGCTATGCT